>NW_027396097.1:0-313111 GCF_047715535.1 Aspergillus foveolatus | reverse complement strand
AAAAAAAAAAAAAAAAAAAAAAAAAAAAAAAAAAAAGTGATCTATCTTGCTCTGCTAACTGAGGGAAAAGGGTCAACTGTCGCCTCCCGCAAACACCACGCTCACCCTTCGCCGCAGCAACCCACTACTTCGACGACATCTTTACCCGCTCCGTCCGCAACTCCAGCCGCCGCAGCAGTAGCCACCGACCTTTTGTCCGCCGCTCCTCAACAAGCCGCTCGATCGGCAATAGGAGTGACTTTGAGTCCGCGTTCGCGACGCCTGCGCCTCAGACGCCTGTGGAGCCTGCACTTGACGAAGAAGAAAGGGACAGACACGGGTCGAACGGAACACCTGGTCAGGAATTCGACGAGCACGTCTCGAATTATGTACGCAGTCAGCTGCAGAGAGTGAGGAGTCAGGTGTCAATGGGGGCTTACGAGGACGAGTTTGAGACCCAGGTTGATGTTGCGAATGGCAATGGCAATGGTCAAACCCATGGAAATGGGAATGGGAATGCGACTAATGGGCGGTAAATTACCTCACAACCTCTAGAGGTCGTTCGGCCCAGTGAATTCATGGTACGAATGAAATGTGTACAGGCACTTTAGATGATATGGGTTATCCTAATTCGGTGGTGGCGTGTCTTGTATCATTGGTTTTTTTTTGGAATGCGTCTAGTCATTTGTCCACAGGCCACCATATACATGAGTTGATGATTTGATGCACCATGTTCATTTGTCCATTTATTGCTCAGTTGGAGGCAGATACATACATACATACACATACAACACAAGATGCAGTCGGTGAAATTGTGATGGTACCCGCTTAGAGCTTGCTGAATCCAGTATGCCTTAGGTTCCATTCTTCCCGTTCAAATCTACAACGCAATCTTCACCCATCTACCTTCATCTACATAATCGATAAGTAATCAATAAACACAACAGTCTATTCTCACCAAACTCAAGTCTCATTCAACGGACTCTCGCATAGTGCAGCGGGAAGCTAGGGTACATAGGCAGGTAGGCAGTAAGGACTATAGGTAGGTGATAGATATAGGACAACAAAAGAGACGCGGGACGGTTAATTTACAGAGCATCAGTGAGAGCCTTGTTGAGCTTGGCGATCTTGGAGGAGACGCTCAGGTCGATGGTACGGTCACCGATCTCGACAATGAGCCCGCCGACGATGTCGGGGTTGACCTGTTGTGAATTAGTTTGCGTACTTGACGATACAGAGGGAAAAGGACCAGAACGCACCTTAGAAACAACCTTGAGCTTCTTACCCTGGCTGAACTCGGACTTGGAGACGGCCTTCTCAAGGCGGTTGAGGGTCTTAGCATCGAGTTCCTGATGGCACCCGATTAGTATCTGCATCCACGACCATGCTGAGGTGACGATATCACCGGGTGAAATCCATGAAAGGTCAAGAAAGCATACCTGAGCACTGGTGATAGAAAGCTCAATCTCACCACGGTGAGCGCTCATGAGAGCAGCGAACTTGTCAACGACATCGTTCAGCAAACCAAGACGGTTGTTCTCGGCGAGCGTGGCAAGGAAGTTCTTGAGGATGTCGCCCTTGTCGGCACCCGCAACCTTCTGGAGTTCCGTGACGATGGCCTGCTTGTCGGCGGCAGAGAGGGTAGGGGTGGAGATGATGCTGGTGAGCTTGGGGTCGGCCTTGAGCGCAGCACCGAGGTTGTTCAGGGCCTTGGAGGTAGCGTCGAGGGAGGAAGACTTGGCGGAGGCGGTGTACTATTTGCAAGAATTGCGTTAATTATCATGGCTGTGAATTTGGATTTGGGTGCGATGTTGACGGCCGTTGTTTCATCGTCGGTTGGTGATATCGAAAGGGTTTTCGGCTCAACGGATCCGGTTGGGGTAGGCAGGCTATCCAGGCAGGTTTGAAAGGGGAGGGAGAGCATACCAAAGCAGTGGCGTAGGTGCCGTCAACGCCGAAGAGAGAGACAGGAGGCTTAACCTCCTGGGCTGCGGTAGCATAGGTGCGCAGGCCGTTAACGGCAGCAGTGCGAGGGACGGAGACCTGGGCGGAGGCACGGAGGCCAGCACGAGCGAGACGAGCGGAGAGCATGGCGATAATTCACTCGAGAGACGAGGCTCCGACAGTTAGAGATAGGGGTTTGTGAAAGGGTGGAATTGGACGCGTAGACGGCGAAGACGGTCGACACACAAGAGGGGTGCAAAGGGCGATGCTATTCGGACGAGGTCCAACTTCTCCCGGTCGGGTCACGTGAGATTCCGCACACGCCGAGAATTTCGGGTTGTTTTTACAGTCTATAATTTACTCCGCAGTCCACGCAACGTTTCGTTGCGTATCTCAGGCAAGAGTCGTTGTCATTCTCAAATAGCAGTTGATCTAACTAGGAAACCGTGCGATATTATTATGCGCAACACCTTAACGCCAGATCCCGTATCTCATTGTCAATCCATTGCTACGTAACCGCTGGTGACCAAGAAGGTTCTCAATCACTTCGAAGCATGCTATCCACCAAATCTCCCAATGGTCCCCAGAAATCCTTCCCGCTTGCGAGCCTATGTTCATCGATGAAGAGGACATAGTGCTTGAAGCTGGTGTTGAGGTGTGGCTCAAGGCCCAAATGGACGATCACAGGGTAATGGTGACAATAGATGTGAGCATATACGCGGTACATCCGCTTGAAGATCTGGCGAACAAGACTGGAGAAGGCCTTTGGAAACGGGACCCCTGCGTCATTCACATCAGTACTACCTTCCGTCGTAGGGTTGGAAATCAAGCGCACCTAATCGACTGGGGAACATCTGCTCGTTGTCGATGTTACCCTGCACCCAACTCATGAGATGCTCTATGTATTCTGGCGCAGACATCTTCGTTGGGCGTTTATAATTCTCTGAATCCTGCCAGAGGTACTCGAACCTGTCCACCAGTCAGAACACATTGTCGAGGGTCAGCTTAGGGAGCCTCGTACTCGTCGGTCGCTTTCATTTCTGGGCATGTCTGTGGCGAGCAGAACTCGGTAATAGCTCCGTAAAGAAGGTTGATCTGGTTGTAGAAGTCGACCACTGCAGAATAATAACCATGTTAGCCAAAGCAACGGAAGCCATACAACAAACACACCATTCACAGCTAGCCACTCATTTAAATCTTCCCCCTCAGGAAGCTTCACAGCCTTCCGTAGACTCCCACTTCCAAGCGTCGCCTCCGCAAACTGTCTCAACTGGTAACTGGTCGTTCCTTTCGCCGCTGAGCGCGGCTTAAAAGGCGCTCTTGTTCGAGCGTTGCTGGTAGGCGTCAGTACACATAATCCTTGCTTAAGCGCGCAAACAGCAGACGAGAGGTACGAAGGGGGTCCCGACAGCGAAGTATGGGATACATGAACGGTACTGTATGATGTAGAAGGGGGGAGGGCTCTGGATTTGCGAGAAGACGACGACGGTGGAGGGGCAATAGACTCCTTTGCCGATGAACTAGTGACCAGGGGGACAGACATTGTGGTAATGAATGAAGCCATTGCTATCTCACAGCTGTGACAGGTAGGTAAAGAGTGACTCTGACCAGCGAAGAGGTTGGAATTCCTCCTTCCTTGACTCGTGCACTTGCGGAATTCGACCGGCGGGGAAGATGTGCTTTGCGAGGTAGGTTTCGCCTATGGGTACTCGAAACTCAGGTTAGTAGTGCATATAGTAGTTTCTCAGTTTCTAAGAGAGACTCAAGAAACGCACTGCGTCGGCGCGTACAAGATGCGAGAAGAGGAGGTTGCGGCGTTGAGCTGAGTCTGTGACAGGATGACTCGGACGAGGCGCCGACGGGGAAGATAGATGGTAGTTGAGAATAAAATCGCGCGCAGAATGTGTTTCCGTGCAAAGATCTAGAAATAGGAAGGAGCTCGATGACAGGGTAGAGAACTTTAGTGCCAAAATTGGTCGTATATTGAGGATAGTATATGACTTGTTGCATGGATCACCCCCACGATCGGGGCCATGGCCCGCTCGTTGCCCCGGCGATCAAGACAGCACACAATCAGGATCCAAGCTTATCTACTATACTCCATGTACTTATACTTGATAGTCTACAACTTATGGTCATGATTCATGCGGCAAGACATTTAAAATTTATATAGGGTGCCCCTCGTTCTCCTCAGGCAAGCGCTCTCGCACAGTCTCTCCATATATCGTGATAGGGATTGCAACCTCGAATGACTCGCAGCCTAGATGCTCCAGAGCCGACATCGTAGCGCCCCGTTCATCCTCAAATACCGTCTCTAGCAGTCGCACACCTGACGGTCCGGCACCCAGCTGACCTCGGGTGCTTGTCGTCACGAATTCGAAGCGTAACTCCCATTCGACGTTGACACCGCTTGTGAGTGTTGTAGGAGTGGCAGATATCGGGATCGCGGGGCTGAAAACAACTCGCGTGGAATAAAGAGTAACCTCGAAGAAAGACGCATGGACTCGGCGCGTCGCTCGTCGAATACTGGCGCCAGACCGTACCGCCAAATGCGGGGCGACTTTCTCAGAGCTCTCCAATGTCGCTCTTAGTGCATAGCATGGAAGTGCTGCATCAGCTAAATTTATTGTTGCAATAAGGGTTTCGCCGAGCCTATGGGCTGGTCGGTTAAGCACTACAACAGCAATTCGACGTCCTCCACGCGCAATCTCGAACCGATTCGGACTCTGTGACAGGTTGATCGTTTGATTACTTCGGAGGATGGCAAGGTCAATTGCGTCTTTGCAAGACAACGGTCCCCCTGTCAAATCGTAACTCGCCCGCCTTTCAGCGAGCGTGCTCGGCAGTTTGAGAGAACTGGAGCGAGACCGTTGTTCGAGGATTTCGTCCACATATGATAAGAACTCGGGAGCTGAAGTCCATGCCGGCCGACTTATACTCTCAGTCTTCGCAGCCACTGGGGGGGCAGGGCCAATTTTCTGCACCCTGGCCTCGTCACGCAGGATTACATAAGGACGCATCAGGTCGTGTCCAATGACTTCTCCTTGAGCTGTCGAAGATTAGTAGGGTCGGATTGACATAAAGGCATTGTTGCTCACCATTGACACCACTAAAGACACGAAACGGTATGCTGATACGGTTCACCTTTTGAGGCTCGTGACTCCCACTAGGTCGCTGTGTTCCAATAACCAGATGGTAAGATATCTTGATGGCCTTCCCCTTATGGCTAGCCGGAAGACCACTAGGTAAAGTAAACGCGAAGGAGAAAGACTGCTCCTCGCCTGGGGCCAGTCGAAGGTCCACAAAGAGAAGTGATTGAGGGGTCGACAACAAAGGAATAGATTTTGACGAGGACACACCTCGCATATCTCGTAGGCCGTCGAGGTCATTGTTGGAAAGCAAGCCACTGATTGATTCTTCTATCGAATTCCAATTCAATGCGCCCCAGAACCCCCCGCCTTTTCGATTTTTACCGCTGGACGAAGCAGTCCCCGAATTCGCTGCGCCGCCATTCCTTGCACCGCCAACCATACCTTGCCGCTTAACCTCGTCGAAAGCAGATTGATTGATGAGCGAACCGTCCACTGTGAACGACGCGCTTATTTGCGCATAACCCATGAGAAGTGCCTGTCCGCTGGGAACCGGCATTGCTGACTCCATGCTAGACATATGCCGGCTGTGGCGCGAATAACCTGCTCGAGGCAAGGGATTTGAATAGTTTGTGTACTCTGATTGTAGAGTTTCGGTGGAATTGTTGCTGAGGGAGTAGAATTCTGTACTGCTCCTGTGGCTTCCACTCAGACTGGAAGCTGACAGGACTTTCGACTGTGACACCTGCCCTGGAGCGGCCAAACTAGAAGAGTCTCGGGTTGTCGTCAAGGGTGTTCCGGGGCTAGGCCCCGTACTCGTGTCGTTCTCCGGGGCAGGGGGAAACTTGAAATCTATCGGTGGTAACTGTGGTCTTCGTCCTGGCGTGCGTATTTGTGGTGTTGGCCTTACAGGGCTTGGAGCCCCAGAAGAGCCGCTCGGTTTCATCACATCCATGTCTACCCTCGTTCCCCCTGGGGATGGCTGCATAGGGTATTCAGACGATAGAACGCCGCGAATTGGGCTCCGTAACCCTAATAGAACCAAGTTACATTAGCTGTTGTAAGCCTCATTTAGCATCGCGCCGGTAAATACCTTTCGCATTATCCTCGTAACCTTCATATCTTTTTGGTACGACTTGGAGACTCGCGGAGCGTCCATGGCCCCTCACTGGTCTCGAATGAGTCAATTGGGATGGAGTCCTCGGCGCTTTATCGCCCACAATGCTCGAATTCCCTCCTTCGCTATCAATAGACAGTATGGATACGGATCTTTTGTGTTTATGGCCAGCCGAGGGGCCAGTTCGCGGCGTGGACGGGGGCGGGAAGCTGTGAGAGCCGATCAACGGCGAACTCACGGAGGAAGAAATGCGATGGGACGGACTCTTCCGAGGACTAACGGGGTATGACCGGCGATTGGGATTTCTGAAAGGATTAGACGGAAGTCGTAGGGAGAAAGAATCCGAGCGAGGGGTGACTGCAGCCCGGGACTGCTTCCTGAGATGGGGCGATTGCGCATCATTGAGGTCTTCGCTCCTCTCCGCAACGTTCTTGAAGGTAATGGTGCATTCCACATCTTCTCCGGCAAAGATAGACTGGTCTTTCCATTTGACAAAGACTTGTATGTCCGATGACATGGCGAACAGTAGGAATTACCGCATTGACGAAGGAGTGTAAACTGGCTGAGGGAGCTTGGCCAGATGGGTTCCGGCCGCGACCTCACGGAACAGGGGTAAATGCAGTGATATTAATAGGTTGGTATAAAGAGTAGAAGATGTCAGCTACGGCATAATCAGAGTATGCCCCATTGTTGATTTTTCAGTCGAACAATAGGCAGTGGAAGAGTGTAGACTGCAGTGGACCGTCTGCAGTGGTGCTTGTCGGAGTTCAGAGTTGAGGATCGCAGAGTGACCTCGGGGGTCCATGACGGCCAGTGCGTCCAAGCCAACGGAGATACAACCACATCAGTTTGCTAACACACGCAAATGGATGATCCTTTCTTGAGAAAATTTATCGTTTCATCATTGTATTAAAGATCGCCAGGATGTGGAAGAGAGGCGAAAAGGGTTGTCTGAGTGAGAAATGCATATCTCGGGCCACTTTTGAGCAAATTAACATATTAGGATGTCGCTTTGAATATATCGCTAATATACAATTCAATACTCTTCTAATATACAAGTGCTGTCTCGTGTCCAAACAACACATAATAGGTCATTAGACACCTTTACTCTTTCGTTTGTACAATATCGTATCCGCGTCGCTACCATAGTCAGAAACCTTTGGTCGCAAACCCAGCTCTGACAGGTGACTCCAAATCCTATCATGCCGCTTCTCCCAGCGTTTCCGCCGTTCCTCGAGCCCTTCTCCTGATGGGCGCCATTTGCTCTTTAGAATTCTTCGAATAGCTTCGGGGGACACTTTGAATTCCTCCGCAAGGACAGGAGTCGTGAATTGGTCAGGCGCGATATGATGCAAATGACGGATTCCCTCCATCGCGTCAGGAGAGAGCTTTTTAGGCGGTGCCCACCCGGTCGGAAATTTTCTTTTCAGAGCCTCTTTCTGGATCTGCCATGGTTCCCGTTGCTTGGGTGGCTTCGGTGCATTGCTTGCCGAGGTTTCCTTCGCTGACTTCTTGATATTTTTCTTATTATCACGATCGCCTGCTTGCTTTTCGTTGTGCGTCTTCGTATTTGTCCCCGTTCGGCGTGCAGGGCTTGAGTTCTCTGCGCTCGTAGCTTTAGAGGCTTGACTGCTCGAGCTAGTATCTGAAGCTGTTGACTTATCGGCGGTAAGAGAAGGCTCGCTCGGGGTATTCACTGAAATATCGGGTTTACGGGCGGAAGGGACAGGAATCGAGTCAATGGAAACAGTGGTGATAGTCCGTGTGCTTCTGAGACGGTGGCGAAGAAGAGACGATCGGTTCAAAGACCGTACTGACGAGTTTCGAGTTTGTGGAGCGACTTCGAAAGCGAATATAGATTGGAGGGCGGTGGGAAGCGAGATCATCGCCGACTTAGGGCAGATAGAAGGCATGACGGGCTTGTCGCGAAGTATATGGGAGTGACTGGTTCTTGGACGAGATTTTAGAGATAAGACCTCGCGGCGTGGCCGATTGCTGCCTTAAGGCAGGATAGTATCACGTGACAGTATTGTTGACGCTGTTGGATTTTGCCCAATCATCCTGAAGAACTCCAGTTCTTCGAAAGAGCAGAGCTAATAACTGACTAAAGTAGATGTGCTTGAAAGCCAGAAGAATGGCCAGAAAAGTCCGGTCTGCTGCGCTACGCCGACATGTAAGAATAAAAAAGTCCAGGCACAGCATACATCGCGCCAATCTACTGTCGAATCATAATGCTTAGGTATGGTTTGAGCACACAACTTACCCGATGTACTGTTCGTACTGCGGGTCAAAAGGATATGTTGAGACTAAGGCTATCATTATTGGCACTTGGGAGTAATGTTAGTTTCACTGAGCTAGGTCCTTGTCTGCAGTGGAGCTACCCCACAAAAATTTGACCCCGCAAGCCACGAATGTTTGGGAAAGTCGGAATGTGTGGAGCACTTAGCAGTGAGTTTGCTCCAAATAGTTTTGTTCCGAACCGTCTGCATACTGATGTTCAAGATCACTAGCAGATATGCCATGTCCAAGGTATCATTGTGACTACTTCCTCTGACTTCCAACTTTAATATCCGCATACGCAGACTGGACGCATGAATGATTGCAACACGCGCTGCCCACCTCCACATCAGCTCTAATATAGCACTAACATAAAGCTCCGCAGCTCGCATTTGTCGATATATTCCGTCCTTCAAAGCAGTATGTTCAGGGGTTTATCACGGACTATTCAATCAAAGGAAGGCGTATCATCCCTCCAATATGCCGTCAAAGCGAGCTATCACTATATGCCTCAGTCAGCTATACGAGCACCCTTTACAGACTCGTATATCCACAATCCAAGAATACCACCTGCATCTCTAGCCCTACGTCGGCTGGATTATGTTCGGCTGACTGAGCCCGTCAAGCGAAGATTGGCATGACCTGGGGGTGAGACGAGACCCCGAGATACCGACACCAATGGCCCACGGTGTCCGGTTTCTACGACCGTTGGCGATGTCTATTAATTCGTCTTTCCAGGAACTAGAGTCCTTCAGCAGTATACTGTCTCCAGATGACCGCTTCGGCCGAATTCAGACCCTGAGTGATCAGCTTGACTGTACCCAGCCAACATTCGAGCGGACTGCATACGGAGGCTGAATCCGGCAGTCTGTGACGAGCGATGGTTGAAGCAGAGACCCTGCTGGCTCTATGGATCCTACTGAATGTGCCTGGGATCGGCGAAAAAGCGATCAGGATAGTCACGGTATAAAGGGTCCAATCCAGTCCAGGGGCATCAGCTGATACCTGAAAATTCAGGCATCCACACACAAGTTGGGCGATTGGCGGCTCCACCATACATTTTCTTTGACTTCAAACAATCCTGCATTCTTTAGGACCCGTTCAAGGGAACAAGGTATGAATGCATATGTCTTCACTGCCATTTCAGGCACTTCAAGGTCAGTGCATTCAAATTACTTACTTCCTGCTCCCAGCCTCCTCATTCATTGCCAAGGCCAGTAGTTATAAGATCGGAAACCATCCGTACTCGCATCTCCGCGCACTAAACCTTAGCAGCTGGAAAAGCTCCTGTCCAGATCTCTCTGGTTTAATCCTCGATCTCCCGTCATCAGCCTTAATCTTAGCTCGATCATTGCATTCGCATCTTAGACTACTCAGTCATTCTTTAATTCACTCTTTCTCAGTCGCTCTTTAACCTAGTTTTTTTTTTCTTGGACCAGCCACACCCACTCTCGCTAATACCGATTCCAGCTCCATCGATCTTCGAACCCCTCCCTATTCCGACTCTGCAACCTCAGCTTGAACGAGCTCGATAGAACGCCCGGGTTACAATCACATACGCTACAGACAGATCTCTCCATTCGCTATATCTTTCATCCACCGCTTTCTCCACCATCGCACCTTCCTTCTAGTCTGACATACGAGGAACGGAGCTTTGTTTACATTGAAGCTCTCAATCAAGGCCACTGCTTGCTCGTCTCAGCAAATGCAGCCGAAACTCCTACAAATTTCTGGGGACAGTGCAGCTTCTTAATTGCTCTTGGCCCCAACTTGTTATGGCGAACAACGCATTGAGCGTGAAAAGCAAGACTGCTGGCCCGAACCATCCACTCCGAGGTGCTCTCTCCAACTCACCTACGATCCGACCGCCGACACGCTCCGCCAAACCGTCCCCATATCAGTCTGCTCTGTCGCTCCAAACAGTAATTGGCACAACGACAACTACACCTAATGGTTTCTCATACCACGACCAAAGCAACTCGTTTGCTTTTTGTGCTGGGTCCGCTGGTGTATTGGCAGAGTTGGACGAAGACAATAATGTGAATCAGCGTTTTTTCCGCGCACGACCGACAGCCAGCAGTATCAACCCGGTAATCTCATTTTACAACCAATGTACACCCCCGGCTACGCCTGATGCTAGAACAAGATCTCTACCAGGTATAAAAGCCACACCCCATAACGGTAGCTATAATGGCTCACCGTCAATGGAAATAGTGGACTCCAGCCCTCGTGCATGGTCATCAAGGGAAAGGGTAAAGGCGGTTACCTGTGTGGCCATAAGCCCAAATGGAAGGTTTCTTGCTTTAGGAGAGGTAAGTAGAATGATGACTTGCTGAAACAACAGAAACTCACTGTCTCAGACGGGCTATAACCCTCGAGTCCTGATTTTTTCAACAGCGAAAGACGCACCTTCAGACATCCCGCTCACAATCCTCACGGACCATTCGTTTGGCGTTCGTGCCCTTGCATGGAGTCCGAATTCGCAGTATCTAGCAACCCTCGGGGATGTGAACGATGGGTTCCTTTTCGTATGGTCCATCAGTCTCAAAAATGGCTCAGCGAAACTTCACTCAACGAACAAATGCACAACCGTTGTTCGTGACATGACTTGGCTAGGCCAAGCTTTAATCACGTATGTAATTCGAAGCTCTCCGGACAACTCTGGATACTGAATATGTTCACAGCGTGGGAGTTAGACATGTGAAGGTTTGGAGACTTCCCGACATCAGGCCGGTTTCTCCGTCCAAGTCTCGCACAAACACCGGCGATGCTCCCAATATAGCCACGCCAAAGGCTCTTTCTGGAAGGAACTGTGTATTGCATACACTGGCTGACAGCACATTCACTAGCGTCGTCGGCACCTCTGACTCCGAGGCTATCGTGGGCACTGATATGGGAGCACTCTGTCTTATTGATGATAACGATGGAACCGCTAAGCTTACTCTGATTCAGTACGTGGGATTCAGCATCACGTCACTCACAGCCGACTCAGACCGGACTTGTATATGGATAGGTGGGCGTGGCAGACGTATGCGAAGGCTTCCTTTTGAGTCGCTACGACCGTCGAGCAGCCTTCCATCTCCACGCACGCTTAATCGGCTATCCGCGGAGATAAAGTCCAGGGAGCCAGCGATTACTTGCATCGGTTCCCTTTCATCTCACCTTGTCACAGTGGATGGTACCAGAGCGATCAATATATACCCTGTCGAAAAGCTTAAGGGCGAAGACGAACAGTGTAACTTGGGAGACACAATGCCCGCTCATAGGGACTCTGTTCTTGGTGTAGGACCACTGAAAACACCGAACTATTTAGAGGCGGATTTCTTTACTTGGTCTTGTCGTGGTGTTGTCAAGTTTTGGAACATACAGGGCAAGTGCCGTGACTCACGTACCATCCTTGCCGAGCCGCTTGCAGGCAGTGATGATGATGCCGCAAATGAGCTCAAGATATTACGGGCAACTACGGACATGGGTCTGTTTGTTTCCGGCGACAAAGTCGGTGTTCTACGGTATGGTAATTGCACGACAGATTGCTTGGTTCCCTTTGCTAATCTTCACAGCGTGTTCCAAGGACCAATGTGGGAGTGTGTGGACGAAGTCAGAGCTCATGGGGGGGAAGTCACAGACATTGCAATACTTGAAACTTCGGACTCCTGCGTGGTTGCCAGCTCAGGCCGCGATCGAATGGTGCAGCTTTTCGAAAGGCGCAACGACAACCTTCAACTGATTCAGACCATGGATGACCACGTCGGCGCAGTTAATCAACTTCTTTTTGTAAACGGAGGAGAGAGGCTGCTGTCCTCATCTGCAGATCGTACAATCCTGGTGAGAGAGCGCGTTACTCGCGACAATGAAGGGGTCACTGCGATCGCCTACTTGGTATCAAAGGCAATTACCTTGAGGTCATCGCCGGTATCGCTGTCTCTATCCCCAGATGACCCGGACACCCTCGTTTTCTCCACAGTGGATCGCTGCGTACATCATTATGACTTGAATTCTGGTCATTATATCAACTCTTTCCGTGCAGCCGATTCCGAGTCGAATGATACTGTAATAATGGGCTCGTTGACGGTAACCTCTGCTGTCCCCGGACAGAACCCTAGATTGCTTATTGGGGCTTCTGGAACAGACAAATCGATCCGTGTATATGATATGGAAAAGGGTGCCCTTCTTACAGGCGAATTCGGCCACACGGAAGGTGTCAGTGACCTTCTGATGCTGGAGAGATATTCTGACGCATCGAAAGATTCACCAGAGCGGATATTGGTGAGCTCAGGCATCGATGGGGTGGTTATGATCTGGAACATATCAGTGCAATTGCAACAGTCTCAAGAAATTACACATGCAGGCTCCAATGACGAAGAGGATATTTCCTCGAAGGAGCCAACCCTGTCGAAGCCTCCTCTAAGAAAAGTACTGTCTCGGCAAGACCTCGCGGGGTACCAACGACCAGAGGGTTCAGTTCTGTCTCCCACCCCGGCGCGTGAAGGGCCGGAGCAGTCCCCGCTTTTCTTGCGCAGACTATCCAAGGTATCTATCGTCCCAACAATGAAAAACGCGCACTTAGTGCCAGCAACACCTCCCTCTGCACCGCCTCGTCACTCGCCCACGTCGTCTGTTCGCCCGGAGAGGTCGCGCAATTCGCCGTCGCCGCCCAGTCCGAGATCCACAGGCGCAAAGAAGACCCTGGAGTCACGCAACCGCAACAATATCCGCTGTTCTTCCTTGGATTTTCGGACACGGTCTCGAGCAACCGGAAAGAGCGAATTCGGAAGTTTAAACATGTCCACTGAACAGGTCTGTCGCACCTTAAAAGCATACAGAAAGAAGCTTAACGGGTCAACTGAGCATCTGCGTTCGCAAAAGGAGCTGGAGCGTGAGCTTGGCCTCACGTTGCGCATTCTTAGCTCTCGAGCGAAGAAATCTGAAGCTCACAAGGCCGAGATGGAGACTGACAGCAGCGGAAAAGAAAATGAGAGGATACCACCTCCTATTCCGAGCAAAACTGGACGCATACCCCGTCGGGTTCCGTCCACGCCAAACCTAGGCCAAAAGAAGTCGCCGAGGTACTCGCGTCGGCGTTCTCTCGATGGAGGAGGATAAGGCTAATCTGTTTTTGTGTCTTACTATTTTGCTCTATTCTTTCACTTTACGTTCCTCTTTCCAAGGGCATTTTGGTGGCACGGGTCTTTTCTTCAAGTTACTATTGATAGATCTTGCATTTCGCAAAGCCGGTACTATTTCGTACTTCTCTGGTGTTGCGTCTCGTTCAAGCATAGCAGGTGTTTGGTTGTTTACGGTTTACCTCATGGCTCTTTTGCCCTCTTTTGCATTATGGGCCTTCCATTGTGCGAGAACTGCGGTTTTCTGATACTGCATTTATTGATTCTTGCTTTTACCTATGCCGTCTTGTTGAGCCAGCTTGGCGCCAATGGTTCGTTTGTGGACCGTGACAGGGCCAGTCGTGACATATTTCTGTCTGGTCCTTGATCTATATGCACAGGTTACTAGGCAATTTTTACAATGATACCCATGTTCATCTGAATCTGCGGGGTCTCTAGGCCTCGAGATTCTTTAGTCTTCATATCATACTTGTTTCAAAACCGTACTTGGCCAGCGCAATATCCATCCAAATCCAGCTCCTGTATAAAGGACTTGATGCTTAGCTTTGAATGTGTAACGACTAATTAACTACGGGGATAGAGTGGCTCAGCATATCCTCTACCCATTCTCCTACCGTCACGCTGCAATAATCAATCTTAGGAAGAAATCATAAACATACTTCTGCTTTGATGGAGGCAGGACTACCGGCATAATGTTCGTTGTACATATTCTGCGGAATGGGCCACCGTGAATTAGGGTTTGGCTACAACGGAAGCCCTACGCAGATCTTTTACGGGAATACTCCCCTTATCTGAACTTTTCCAGTGTATACCTTGAAAACCACGCTGAAGAATCTACTCTCACGCGGTTCAAATTTCAACATTTATGGCATATTACATTCAGGCCTGTTTTGTAAATTAACTTTTCCAAAACCCAAGCTCCAATAGCGAGATTCCATTATTTGTAACAGAAATATATAACGACGTCGCACCACCCCGACCCTTCTCATTCCACTACTTTTCCATCAAGCAACCACAGACGCAGACCCAGACAGACATTTCGTGAAATTCGTCCTAAGAAGCCTACTCAGCTCCCGACGCTCCTGGCCAACCAAGTCCGCTAACGCAATAGCCTTTTCTCGCCCTCTGACGACAATCTCCGTCCGCAGAAACGTGGAAGAATATGACCGCCTGAGAAACGCAGCCGTTGCAAGCCACTAAAGATCGTCTTCTTGGCATGCAGTTCGAGTATTGTGAATCCGAATTGGGCTCACTGCAGGCTAGTAGGAGGGCTTGGTCGAGGACGAACTCTTCTGCTTTGGATGCGGAGGGAGAAGAGGCAGCTGAGGAGGCGGGGGATGTACTTTCTGTAACTACGATCATAGATTGGAGGAAGCGTACTCAGATAGCGTTGCAAAAGGTCAGTATTAGGCTCTTTCGTTATATTTTCCTGGCCAAGCTTCACGAACTGTACGGCGTATAATCACTGAGCTGCAAAAGCTGAAGGGCATTACTTGGAGATATTAAGCAGCTTGACTTGTACGAGTAAAGACTTGTATAAATCAAGCGCGATACAATAGTTCTTACGAGAAAGCCGGCGTTGTTCGTTGGACGAGAACGGCTCCCTTTGCCCGAGGTCGATTGTGGTCGATGCTGTTTACTTGTCCGCTGCAAAATTCCTATATAGGATCGGGTTAAGCTGAAACCGTACTCCAGGAGGGAAGATACGGGCCCTAGCCATTCTTCATGGTTGGCTGCTTTTCTGCGTACCGCACATACACTTCTACCAACGCTTGAGGAAGTTGCAGTCTTCCAAAGTCACTGTCACCCAGAGCAGCCATTACAAACTCAAAGAATGCGCAAGCTATGTTTGCCGTTACTATTTGCAGTGCGTCCGGTACACATGACTGGATGTATGCGGCATCTGCTCTTTGATTGCACAGTGATTGAATGTGATTGATAGCTCAATATTTTAATCAATTGTATACTATGAATGGGAAAAGCAAGTTTCTTACCAAGGGCCACATTATCTGCGAGGAGAGCTAGTCTGTATATCAGATACAGCGTAAGTGGGCAGGCTATTGCAGCTATCTGGTATCAAGTCGAGTATCTGGAGAAGAAAGATGCGGTTCCAGCACAGAGCTCTGCAACGCACCAACGTAAGCTTTGACAACATTGAGCACAAGTTCAAGACCTCGTTTTCCCCCTAAGCCGCATGAAATAGATAGATAGCCCTCATGCGGTGGCTCTTGATAGTGGCGGTAGATGGTTGTACCTGGGCTGTTCTGGGCGCGGTCGCATCAACCATTGCCTAGGCGAGAGTTTCTACTGCGCGGGCCTGAATCATAGGCTGAGGAAATATAGTAATCCTGTACCCTTATACGGTAACACGACGTGCTTATCCGTCTCAGTCGTCTTCGGTTTGGATTGTTGACAAGTAGTGAAGATAGAGATTGTCCAAAGGGAAAGACGACACGATGTCTTCTCAAGCAGTTTCAAAGTCTCCCGATCTAGAACAGGAGTTTTTGAATCGCCAAGCGGTTGAGTTGCTTCTGGGGCTCCGCGGCAAAAGCTAGAGAGTATAAAGGTATCAACATGCCGTTCATTGACACTATGTAGACTCACCTAATATAGACTGTGTCTGGTCTTTTAACCTGCTAGAATGCTTCTCCCCATGCCATGGCGTTCGGGTGGACTTTAGGGAGGAAGGATCCGAAGTAAATGGGTCAAATTGAACGAATATGAGTAGAATCCCATATGCTTATCCACATGGCCACCCGTCAAGGAGTAGATACGCAGGACTTGGAACAGGGTGTAAGACTGAATCGAGAGCCGCCAGGATTCCGCAAAATGATGGTAAGCAATGTCCTTCTTTTGTCAAGAATATTATACAACACTTCGCAGCAGTTGTGGTATATACAAGAACCAGTATATAAAACCGAATGTGATGGCGAAGCCAGACAAAAACGCAAGCAAGCCAATATCCGATGAATGTACTCAGACAGTCCCTTAACGCCGATTTAAGAAACAGACAATTGCTCATACTATTTGCTATCTCGTTGCGTTGGTAGGAAATTTCCAACAATAAGAGACGGACTAGAATCAAGAGAGTCAGAAGGTCTGACAGAGATCGTGGTAGTAATAGGTCACTTACATGTTATGATTATCTCTTCGGATAGTGAATGAAAAGCAACACGGTATCCCTTCCGTCGGCGAGGTGGCATTCGGGTTCTTCAAGGTACAGCTCGTGAGCATCGCTTTCTGAGTGTTATCGAAGGCGATAGCACCGAATTTCTCCCAGTAGCTCACGAGCTGGTCTTCCACGATAATCTCATGGATAGCCAGCTTACCCTATATCGTACAAGCGTTAGAACCATCCTGAGCAGGCATTAGTAATGTCAACTCACGTCTCTGAGAAGCTCGATTGGAACGCCGATTAATTCAGCCATTTCTTTGTTACCGCGAAAAATTTCACCCGTCCGCCTCCAGCAGCAAGCAGGTATCGCCATACTGGCAAAGACACGGTCATACTCCATCAAACTTCGCTCGAACCACATCTCCACCAGTATGAGTTCAATATCCGTCAGCTTTTGCATTCTGTCTCGGAATTTGGGTCGGAATTTGTCCAGTTGTCGAGCGATCTTTTGTCGCGACGATACTTGTAGATTCTTCTCCATGTATGCGCTAAGCCTTGCATAACCCTTAACGTAGTTGAAAGGCCGCAGAAGACCGGCGTCATATTTCGCTTTAAGGAGTTTGTTCATGCGCTCTTCTGGTGGATCTGACCCAGCGGGGTCTGCCGCGGTCATATAATACGTTTCCCTTGCTTTATCGTTTCCAATCGTAGCGCCCGAAGCAGTGTCACCTTGATTTTGCTGACTCTGCTGTGGTTGTAGAGTTTGTGATTGCTGGAGCAATGATGTACTTGGGCCTCCGAGTACGGCCATGGAATTTATCAACGTCGGATCCGAATACATTCTCTGCATATCTTCGTTCTGAAAAATACTGCCATCATCCAACAGACTGTTGCTGAGGAAATCCCCCAGAAGATTGTATTCGTTCGTAACCTCTGGCGCGTTGAACATATAAGAAGGATGGAATGTATGCATGTCTTGAAACTGATTTTGACCGCCGACCCAGTCATTGTATCCGAGAACTACAAAGATATCAGTAAGCTACCCGAGTAAAGGGAATCCGAAACTAAACAAACGCTTACGTTGCTGCTGAGACGTGACACTCATGTTTTGGCTCGTAGAAGAGGACATGGGCCCTGGTTGCACCGCATTCATAGAGGATGGAGTAAGGCCAAGGGACCCGTCGGCCAGGATTTGCTGACCTGCAGCATCTTGAATATCGACCTTCCGCGGCATGGTGTGGACTTTCGAGTACTCGTTGTTTGAAGAGCCCTCCTCGTCCGCGGCAGACTGCTCGTGTTCACTACGCGATCGTTTCGACGGCTCTCTCGGTTCGTCATGACACAGGTGTCCGATATTGCGCTTTATACATCGAGTGCAGGGTCGCTCCTTGATTTGTGAGAAGACAGTAGTCAGCAATGATTCGTGTTCTCCCAGGTTCTATCCTGCGATACGTTTCACAAGGACTCGTGTGCGGGTTTAATCCAGGATAGGTCTTACCGAATCGCAAGTCATATGCTGTAACACGTGAGCAAGTGACCTTCCGTCAGCAAAGGAATACCAATGAAAATCTCGATCAGAGAAGGTTCAAGGCACCAGGGCGCATATTTCTTTTTCTTATCCCGGTGATAGAGGGTGTAAAGAGATATTAAGAGGGGAGGAGGATGGTGAAAGGCTAGGGAACTTCACGGGACGATAGGCTTACCGATCGCCGACAGTAGACGCATGCTGCAAGCGTAGTGCACTGGTTAGCAACGTGGTCTGAAGGTCGTAACAGAGAGGTAGACGTAGGGAACCGCTGTCGTGGCTCTGCCAGGATGTGAGCTCTTACCATGATTGACCTTGCGCCGTTTCTTCGGGCTGGTGCGTGTCCCCGCAGGTGTACTTTCAGTCTTTGAAGCAGGCGACTTTTGCGCGTTCTCTTTCGCGTTTGAGTCGACTCTGCCGACTTTGTTGCCATCCAAAGTCTTGCTGGGACCTGGGTTTTCCGCCGTTCCATTGCTGGCGTACTGGTCTGGGGCTGAACCCGGCTGCGTAGTGTTTTTCTCCGTCATTGATCGCGAGGCGCAAAGCTGTTGCGCAGGAGCCGGCTCGCTAGTGTCGCGGTCGCTGTTAGGTTGGGAACACAAGGGACAAGAGGGTGATGGGCGCTTGCAGGCACCGACGTGGGTTCAGCGAGAAGGAGGACGAGCGACCATCGGTTCAGCTGCACGAACAAGCGTGAAGCTGGAGATACGTACATGCGACCACACTTTCCCCGCCGATTGAGCGGGACTCACACGCACTTTGGGCACTGGCACTACTGGTAGTGGAGTGGAATCTCGGCAGCCAAATTCATCTCCCGACCTGCTCCGCATTGGGAAACGCCCGCCTTTTTAAGAGCTCAGGCGGCTCCGCAAAAGCGGCTCTCAGCCTCGGAAGATCTTGCCTACGGAGGCCTTTCCCGAATCCATGTGCAGCTAAATGCCTCGGTCTTATTTACTAACTTTGTATATCTAGCTTCTATTCCTATTCTTGCTGCTTGAGCTATGCGTCCTCTCCTCGAAACGGTCGGGAGCTTGGCAGAGCCGCTGGGCCGACATGGCCAAAGCTGACAGGTCTTGAACAACATTGCCTCCAAATCAGCCAAACAGCCCTCCGATCGGCTATATAACGTTATTCCCAAGCCAGAACCAGCTTGTTTGAACCTATAGTCTGGTCCACTGCGGGAATTTCGTGGTGTTGCATGTTTCATCACAGTGTACCCTACGCGTCAGGCACCTTCTTTGCAAGGGTGTGGTTTCTGTTTGTAGCCAGCTGTTGTACAAAGTTCACTGCACCTCGCGACTGAAGATCAAGCTGTCTAGACCATTTGACGACCTAGCATGGGACAGTGGATATTTTCGCCTTTGCGTACTTCTAGTAGCCGGTGCAAGTACAGTCGTAGTCCGCAGAGGTTTGATTTCAAGGGAATGTCCTGGGCGCTTCATGTAATCGCTAAAGGCATGGTTCAGTCATCGGGCAAGGTTGCAAGGGTTAGGGCTGTCTGAGACCGTTCGATAGCGTCCTTTAGTCCAGTAAGAGGTGCAATATTGCTCTGCATTGATTTCAGGTGGTTGTTCAACTGCTTTAGGAGAGTGGAGACCTCTGGGTCGGTCTCGAGCTACAAAGAAAGACGTTAGGAAGGAGCGCGTAGTCCAGGGGCTGAAAACTTACTTCACTGAAGTCCAGCTGGGACTCCTTCGCATGGGACAGATTGAATCCAGACGGAGCCTCAATTTGTTTTTCGCGAACATCTTGGAGCTGTCGCAGAACGGGATGTTCCTGCGATCAATTAGCGCCAGTGAAAACGCCTACGGCCGCGAAGCAGCATACATTTTTCATCAGCCGCTTCCGCTCAGCCTCTGCGCGCTTAGCATTTTTTTCCATCTCCTGCAACTGCTTTGTTTCCTTGGCAAGAAGCGCCTCCTCCTTTGCAATCTCATTGTGTAGTAGAACAATGCTGTCATTCATTGTAGACAGAGAAGCTTCTAGCGCGCTCTGAATAGTAGAGTCAGTACGTATGCATGCCGCTGCTTAGTGAAGGACACATACATGTTCCTTAAGCGCCGCTTCGAACTCGAATACTGAATCTTTCGTCATCGGAGGAAAAGGCATTCGCGGCAGTCGCTTTCCAAGACTAGAAAGTACACACGGCAATTAGCACATCTCCACATGGCTTTTGAGCACAGCTACGTACTTCTTCACAACAGCCTGAACAGCTGCCTGTGCCTCGTAGCGTTTCCGCTCATTCTGTTGCCGGACGATGACAGGACGTTCGAGGGCTTGTAGCATATCGCGGATCTTGTCCTGCATTGGTTCTGGGAGCGTCGACCATTTGGACTTGATTGTTCTCTCTGATATATGCCGTACTTGGGGCTTTAGATAGGCGTAAGACCTCTTGCGCCGACTGTCGTTGTCTTGGTCGAGCGCATTGCCCGAATGCTTTCGCTTCGCAGGCATCGTGAAAGGTGCTATTGGCGAGATTCTTCCAGTGAAAATCTACGTGATTCTGTTAGAAGGAGGCTATCATAAAGAAGGTTGTGTTTCGTAATTGTATGCCCGAAGGGTGCGGGTGCGTCGACTGTTGATTGCACGAAGACGCGCTAAGCAGCATGACACCCAGTCACATGCACATATCCAGCATAACAAACATTGCACTAAACCGCTTTGGACTGCAAGCTCGAGTCATCACCATGACCGGTTCTGACTAGTCTCATTGTTATCAATTTTCACATGCTCAGCTTGAATTCTGCCTCAGACCTATGACTGATGATGTCATCGTATTTTTCTCTATACATCAAGATATTATAATTTACTTAGTCGACGTTGAAAAGCCGTAACAATGCCGCTGGGCATTTTGAAGCCCCGTTATCAGTACAAAGTGAAAATAAAAGAGGTATCACATCCCAGACCACGATTGGGAGAACGATAGCAACGCCTGTAGTTCCGCCAGTACATCCTGCGTCCGACAAGAACGCTAAATCGCTTTGATCAATGCTGAAAAGGAGACCAACAGTGAAGAAAAGTAAGGAAAGGTAGAGAAATCATCATCATTATCGATTATCATGTTCGTGGCCGCATCATCGAGTTGTCCATAGCACTTAGATCCGGAAGTTGTGCTAGTTGTAATCTCAGGGCTTGGTTGCCCTTAATGATATCTTCCAACCAGTCGGCGGCTTGAGTGAGAACGGCGCTCTTGCTGAACCCGCCACCTCTTAATCCAGGAACAAGCGTGCACAGATCATCAAATCCTTGTTTGATAAGATTTCTCCGCTTCTGTTCCGAGTGTATATGATTGCTTCGTTTTTGCTCCTCCGTCAAGTTTTCTCGTGGTTTTGAGCCTTGCGATGATTTCGACTTCCGCACACCATCAGTGGAAGGTCGCCTCGCCGGACCCTTCGAGCGTTTGCTGCGTTGCCTGGAAGTAATCCCATCCGAGTTCTCATCGTCTTCTTCTTTGATCAGCAGTCGCTGTTTCTTCTTCGGATGTGATAAATCTTCGATACTGTCGCCGTAATCTTTTCTCAGTCCATTAAGATGATTGATAGCTTCAGGCTCAAATAAGGGAACAGGTTGTTGATTTACGTGACGATCAGGCGTAGGTGCTCGCGTATTAGTAGCGCTACTTTGTCGTTCAAGACATTCCAATTTCTCCATCATCTCCTTTGTCCGTTGTTCCTCATCAGGCTGATCAGGGGGCGCCAAATATCCCCTATCCATAAAACTAGAATCAGAGCCCCAGTGGAGAGGCTGAGCTTTGGTGATCAATTGTTGCTCTGTTGAAATCGGCTCAGGCACGTCGAAGAACATCTTCGTTGTATGGTACCCAGCGGGTAGATGTGTTCGAGATATACCAGTCCCGTTGTCCGGCATCCGATCGTCCTGTTTCCGTTCTTTACCGCTCCCCTTGAGCTGTGAGTAATCGACATTGGAAAATGCGAGCGGTTGATTCTCAAAAGCCGTGCTGATCTCGGCCCCGTTCATTCCATTCTGGTAGAGCATAGAAGCCGCAGCCATCACTTCCGAGTTCGGCTGCTCCGGCGCGATTCCATGGGACTTTTCAACGCTTCGATGCGATGACGACGGCGGGTGAAAAGGGGGTAGAGACGACGTAGAGCCTTGGAATGTTGGCGGCAGTTCGGTCGACCAGTCAAACCCCGGCAAGCCAAGAGAATTGTTAGCGTCATTTTGGGAGTCTGAAAACCAGTAGTCATTTGCGAAAGGATTGGAATTTATCGTCGTGAGGAAGTTATCAAGCATATTCGTTTCGGTATCATCAAGGAGCGGCGGGCCGAGAGGTGAAGCTGGAGCAGGTTCATAGGGTGTGTCTTCAGGGAAAGAATCTGCGATGATATTCAGTCAGAAATGATTTATCTGAATCCAGAGGAAAACTCACAGCCAAACGGCAGCGCAGAGTTATTGCGTGCATGTCGGCCTTGTGTGCCATTTGGGGGATTGATGCTCATCATTGCAAATTCGATGGAAAGAAGAAAACCGATAAGTTTTGAAGAGTATCTCGATTATCGTGCACCAGCATCCAGTCGTGCAGGTAGCAAGCAGAGTAGATGACCCAGGCTCAACATAACTTGACCCGCAGGTTATCGTAGATGCGATCTCGATGCTTGCTTATGCGCAGTGAGAAAAGCATCGACAGGTTGAGATGACTCGAAGCTCAAGGTCGACGTCGCCCGTTGGACAGTGCGCTGCGCAATAAGTCCCTCTTTTGTGTATCTTAAGAAAAAGACGGGGCGCCTCGGGGCCGTGGGTATAGGAGAGTAGAAAATCGACAGTGACCCAGTGGCCGGTACGGAAGTTCAGGGCTACGAAATTATAGCAAGAAGTAAGATCAACCTAGCAAGCGCACATCCCCCGCATTCAATATCGGTCAGGGAAAAGATGACGGAAAGCTGAATATAGTAGAAGGGTTGATGGTGGAGGGAGCATGGCCCTTCGGCTTATGGTGCTGCTGGGAAGGAATCACATGCAAAAAACGGAACTTCTTCGCTTGCGAGCGGCGAGCGCCGCCCTGTTCTTCATCACCTTCCGTCCAATGACACTGCTGTCAGTTTTGTGGCCCTCCCATCAATTCAATTCTCCTATAAGCCTCTTCCCTGCTTTCTTGCTTTCTGTTTCTTGCTTTCTGCTATTTGCTATTGCTATTCAGTCCGCCTGAATCGCCGCAGGTCCTATCCCTGGCCCAACGGTCCGCCGTCAAATTGGGCTTGGTTCGTTCTCTCTAGGACTACTCCGTACTCCGTACCACGCCTCCAGCTGTTTTTGCCCCACTACTGCACCCCAAGAGACTTTACTGGGCGTGCCGCTTGCCGTCCGCTGTAGGGATATTGGCGGAGAGCTACCCCTGAACCAATCTATATCAACGCTCGTCGCCAGCATCTCGCCAGGTACCGAGGCGCCGTCGGCTCGCGTCGCACGGCAGCACGGCAGATCATACCGAAGGATTCCCCCAAGCGACCTAGAAACTAGGGCCAACTCCAGTAAAATTTCCGGAGTCTACGTACAAACGTACAGGGTAAATCTTCCGGATATTGAGGATTTGTGCTCTCTCCCGAGGAACTTACATACCGGCCAATAGGTGGTCTGAGACGACCTGGTTGTTGGCATCGTCGCGAAAAGCACAAAGTACCAACTCAACCGTACGATTCAGTATTGTATGACGATTGGATACTGGAGTCAGGGCAAGCGTACTGATTCCAGATATAGGCAGTTCTATTGCGATTGTACTTCGACCCGGCAGCTGTCATGAACTAGAGGGTTCGTGACGCGATGGATTCTGCTGCCCTCATTCGCAGGCGCCATCGAACCACGCAACTACTCCAGCCGTAAGTACTACCCCTCTGTGGACGTTGTGCTACTTTCATCAAATTTTGAGGGCATGCGACCATGTTACCGGTGCCAGAGTGTTATTGATTGGTATTGGAATCTTTATTTAGCGTCCTGCGGGCTTATGCGTTGGGTTATCTGTCTTCGGCCACACCCAAAATCATATCGTGCCTACGGCGACTTTGGATCAATGATGACTTGAGCTACCGGCAGAAATTCTACGAGGTAGGTACCCCTTCCGTCCTTGTTCGGATTCGATGAAGTCTTTGGAGAATAAATGTCCTGCCGGTCCTGCCAGGCTACCACGCTGCCCTTGCCTTTGTCGTTTGGCCAAGTAATAACCATATACTACGTATACAGCTACTCCGAGTTCTAGCAGGACCTTTACGCTTGGAAAGTTTCCCGACTTTTTGTGCAGCGCTTATTGGGGGCTCAACTCTACTCCCAATACTGGCTCTGAGAGTCTTACAAACGGCTTGTCGTAGACTTGGCTCGGACTTCAAGAGCTTAAACTCCAAGAGTGTATCTCAATTGATCCAATTTGCTGCTGCATTCGTATCTGCCTGGTTCAGTTTCCAGATTCTGAATCGGCGGCCTGTCACTTTACAGACAGTGTCCGGAAAGCCCCAGGATGGGGTTGGTCAGGAAACAACTGCTCTTCAGCCAACACCCCGGCAATATCCGCATCACCAGACTCAATTCGCCGGGAGAACCATGGACCTTACCCTCTTCACTTTCACTCGCTCACTAGATTCCATGGCCTGCGTCGTTTGGAGCTGGGTTCAACATAAGCGGAGAGGTGGCTATGGCTGGAGTAAGGCGATTTCAGTTATTCCTGGACTCGCGGACTCCGCTGTCTTTGCTTCAAGTGCGGCAGTAGTAATGTGGGCTTGGTTTTACTCACCTGAAAGACTGCCGAGATCATATGGAAAGTGGATTGGAGAGGTAGCCAAAGTGGATGAGCGGTTGATTGAGGCTCTTCGCCGCGCGCGGAGAGGTATCTTTGTCTACGGAAAAGATACTGGACAGGCTCCGCTATTGGAATCCATGTGCAAAGACTTTGGCTGGCCTACCCCTTGGGGCGACCCTGCTCGAACCATTCCCATTCCCTGTGAAATGGTGCACATGGGGTGCGGCCCTAGCTGCGAGAAGCACGCCGTCTCTCGGTTTCTTAGGACGTTTAAGTTTGCATGTGCAACCTACATCCCTCTGCAAACCGCTTTCCGCATACGCTCGATGAAGTCAGCGGAATCAGCTCGACGGGCTCTGTCTGATGCTCTACGGTCCTCCGCGTTTCTTGCCTCATTTGTCAGTTTATTCTACTACTCTGTCTGTCTTAGCCGAACAAGGCTGGGGCCTAGACTTTTCAGTAGGGAAACGGTGACACCGCAGATGTGGGATTCTGGACTTTGCGTCGGCGCCGGATGTGTTATGTGTGGTTGGAGCATTCTTGTCGAACATGCAAAGAAGCGGCAGGAGATCGCATTGTTTGTGGCACCCAGGGCTGCAGCAACTGTCCTACCCAGGTTTTACGATCAGAAGGTATGGTTGAATCGCTCCGCATACCAATCTGCTCTGCTTGGCTGGGGATGGTTACACTGCTCCCACTGTGCCTTTGCGCATGCCACAACCACCCTATGCTGCAACGTTCTTCACTTCGAGGGTCCAACTCTAACTAATTGGAACTTTTATCTAGTATTTATATCGGGAGCGTACTATGTTCGCCATCAGTGCGGCTGTCCTTCTTACTTGTCTCAAAGAAAGCCCCGACATGGTTCGAGGAGTCTTTGGCAAGATTGGACGAAGTGTCGTGAATTGATCTCTTCATGCAGATGTATTAGTATCTTTTTGCTTGGGAGGTGCTGGCCGGCCAGCATCATTCACAGATGCTCCGTACTCTTATGTAATATACAATCAACCATACCGTACAGGCCCACTCGGTTCGTTCGTATCACTTTGATGGTAGGAGACGGTCGACCCGATCTAGGGCTGAAGTACTTAGTAAGGTGCGGAGTAGAGCTTATCGATAAAGCTAGTCACGTGCATCTAAATCCCTTGCCTGCTGATCGTGCGATGTTTCTCCTCCGTTGATATCCGCTTCAACAAAAGACAGCCATGTTCTCTCGACTGACACCTCCATGGGGATGGTCCTTATCCCCAGGGGCCGGGGCTGCTCGGACTGTGCTTTCGCAGGCTAAGGGAATGGCTCCAGGGCGGAGATATTTCACCTGCAATTCCTGGCTAAATCAGTCGCCGTCGGCACCGTTCAATACGCCCCAGTCGCAGAAGCGAAATGCCTCCACTATGTATGCCAGCCGCAGCTCATTTGAAGAATAGTCTAATGAAAAACAGGTATTACACGATCAGCATAATCCTCGGCACAGTCTCCCTTGCCTACGGCTCCGTCCCATTGTATAAAATGGTCAGTCCCGACACCAATCGGTCCCCTCAACGTCCCGCATCCTTAAGCGAATACTAAACCAAAGCTTGTCACTCTCAGATCTGCCAACAAACCGGCTGGAATGGGCAACCTGTTCTCACACACCGCGCAGGAGACGGCGACACATCGTCGCGCGTCACCCCGGTGACTGACTCGCGCCGCCTGCGGATCACATTCAATGGCTCCGTGTCAGATGTACTACCTTGGAAATTTACACCGCAGCAGCGCGAGGTCCGGGTACTTCCCGGCGAGACGGCACTTGCATTCTACACGGCGACAAACAAGGGCCCTACGGATATCATCGGAGTTGCGACATATAGCGTCACGCCGGGCCAAGTCGCGCCGTATTTTAGCAAGATTCAGTGCTTTTGCTTTGAGGAGCAGAAGTTGAATGCGGGGGAGTCGGTTGACATGCCTGTTTTCTTCTTCATCGACCCGGATTTTGTCACGGACCCGGCGATGAAGGGAATTGATACGATTACGCTTTCTTATACGTTCTTTAGTATGTTTCGGCTCTGCTATTTTCGTTTTGTTCAAGTGATTGCTGACACAAAGTAGAAGCGCGGTATGATGACAATGGTGTGCTTAAGCCCATTGCGGGCAACTGATATCCCCAAAGTCCATTGGCGGTGAACCTAGGTTATCGAATCCACGCAGCATTGGGGTATTGACGTGCTCTGAACCTGGACCGAGAGATCAAGTCACTTCCACTTGATATACACTCTCGTAGTCATCTAGTCCTCTTCGAGGAGTTACTACCACCCTTCTCAAATCATTATATAAATGTACTATAGCAAGCAGGATTGGCGTTCCGGGGTATGTATCATAGTCTGTACATACTAACATCGACGATATTTACAGGGCATCCTGTTCATATATGTGTACGTACGGATTCAAGGGTTGTCCAACCTAGAACTCGATCATTCAGCCAACTTTACTAGAATTGCCACACATTAGGTTACCCGGATGCAGGACTGGTGAGATTTCTTCTCCAGGTACAAATTAAATGTCATAGTTCACCCTTTCTATCCCAGCAGAGCGAAGAAAAATGCACCTTCAACCATTTTTCCCTTCGCATTATTGGCCTGAGCCCTGGCCGTGGCATGCTCATTTCTGTTCGAACAACACCTGGATTGAGCACACCAGCCCTGCACCAAACCATGCTACGATGTGTACTTCATACTCCCACAAACAACAGCGCAATCTGTAGGGTCATGCCACTCAGCTAACGGCCACGCGCGCAAGCCAGATCTTGAACAGAATACGTTGATGGGACCAAATGATAGACGTGAAGCATCTGTCGGAGTGCTCGGTAGCTCATTCAGATACCCTGTCCAGAGATACTGCTGATTCTTGCAATACAGTGATATCAGTAAAGATAGAAAGTGTTTTCGCTTTACCTGAGGAATTGTGCATACCTGAAGCCTCCTTTACTGTTGTCTATCGACCCGGCAACAGCAAACGACTAATTTCCTTATCGATAAGCCTATCCATACTTTGGACCTCGCGAACCAAGTTTTATTGTAACCTCACATTTCCTCAAAAGTGGATTCAAGAGGATACGTAGCAGTCCTCATAATGCCGCCGCCAAATAAAGCAGCAGCACAATCAAACCACCGCCTCTTCGACCCCTGGAACTCGGCCTTATCCGGCCACCAGCACTCAGAAGTGAATACCGGTACGGCATGGCGGCGCACGCGCGAAGCAAAACTCGCCCAACAGTTCCGCTCCGGCGACTGCACGATTAGCTCGTTTGTGTATGACGGCGTGAACAGGGTGTATGAGAAGGGTGAGTGGGAGTGGGATTGGGGGGGTGATGCGAGGGGGGGACGAGGTGGGGATAGGCGGGGAGGTAAAAACACTGGGAGGGGAAGGACAGCGGTTGGCCCGGATTCGAAGCAGAGAGATATCAGGAGCATGTTGGGCATTGGCAAGGGGAGTTCTTCCTCGGGGTCCGCGTTGGCGCTGGGTGAGAAGATGAATATGAAGGCTATACCTACTTCTATGTCTAGCCAATCCTCTACGCAATTGCCAACACGGTCTCACGAACCCATCTCCGAGCCCACGGACCTCGCACCCGGCGCATTCAGCGGAACTACCACATCTAACGTAGCTACAGCCCCTCTTCAAAACCAGCCCCAATCCCAATTCCAATCAACCGCAGCCACGAGCACTCCCCCCGAATCAACCATGTTTCGCGGCGCTACAATCTACATAAACGGGCGAACAGCGCCGCTCGTCTCAGACCACAAGCTCAAATCCCTTCTCGTTGCGCACGGCGCAACACTAGCCCTCTCAATCTCGCGCCGCGTAACACATATCATAATCGGGAAGCCGAATGCTGGACCGGGGCGCGGCGGCGCGGGAGGCGGGCTGGCGGCTGGGAAGATCCAAGAGGAGATGGCGAGGGGCGGATGGAGGGGAATAAGGATAGTGGGAGTTGAGTGGTATGTTACCGCGTAAAATTCTCCATTGTATTTTGTTGGGCGTGGAGACTAATGAGTGCTCTCTTAATAGGGTACTGGAGAGTATCAAAGCTGGTAAACGACTTACCGAGACGAGGTTTGCGGTTAATTTGGGTAGTCAGAGGAGTGTGCTGGGGTATATGTGAATGATTGGTCGTGCATATGCATTGGCTTGGATTGGTTAGGGCTAGAGTTGCTGGATTGTGTTTTGGGTGGTATATTCATTCATGCTCGATATCTATGATACCATCATGTCATATCATTATATACATAAAGACATATAAACATACATACATTATCATATCGCATAACATCAAAGTGAGACAGGGGGTGGTCTATACAAACGCCCAGCCCTGATCACTCTTGCTCTCCCCGCTGCTTGCCGAATCTTGTCGGCGCCACCCACTCTGACTCCGTGGAATAGTCAGCAACGATCCTTTACTACTTTCCAGGGGCTGCTGTTGCTTCGGCTGTGGTTGATACTGTTGTTGGTCGTTTCTAATATGAGACACATCTAGTGCCGACTCGTCATCTGGTAATGGCGATAGTGGGTTTAGTCGGAGTCGCGGGGGGTAAAGAGATGAATGGGAATCTAGGCGCCGGCCAGAGGGCAGATCGTCCGATTTTCCGTCATCATAGTAGTCATACGTATCGTAATTGTAGGTCTCATAGTCACCTTCGTCAAAATTGCTCTGTAAATTCGTGAGTGTTCGTTCGTGTTTCTCATCCTCGTTCGTGTATCCGGCAACTTTGTCTCCCTGAACGAGTCCTAGGTGCTCCTCTTCGGACGTCATATTCCGCATGTGTCCGCGGCGCAGAATGCCTCTGGGGCTGCGGCTGTCTGCTGATGATGGGTCAACAGGTGACTTGGCTCTGTTGAAAATCTTCTGGAATGAGAAATGACGATGTGGCGGAGGTGCAGGCGCGGCTAGGTGCGATTGGTCTTGCTCTTCGTCCGCCCATGAGACTGCCCTAGGAGGATGCTGCCCAGGGTAGCTGGTATCGACAACTTTGGGATCTGGTTCCAACTCCGGCCCATGCGTTTGCTGGTCTCCAGGGATAGGTCTCCACGGGGAGCTCATGATGCTAGACGTCCGCGATCGAACCTCGTTCATGAACGTATGTACACTGGGGGAGGTAGTGTGGGAGTCTTCGGACAAGTCATCCGGGAAGCGGGACATTCCTAGCGGAGGTAGAGGAGTAGGTGAGCGCCTCTGGGTCTTTTCAGAAAGAACGGTCTTGCGCCTGCGCAAGCCGTCCCATTCGACAATCTCGTTGTCAGCGGGTGGCCTGAGGTGGTCTTCTTGTCTCTCGCGGAGATAGCGACGTGCTTCTTCGGCCTCGACATTGCGTCGGGGAGTAGATAGGCGGCGGATGATAGCGGCTGTGCCACGGATGGCGTCAGCTTTTGGCTCGAATTCAGGCTCTTCTTGCGTTGCAACTTCACGGACTTGGTCGAGGTCTCCTTTGAAGACGGCGGCGTCAGGGACATCCTTGGCGGATTTCGACAATTGTAGCAACACCACGCCAGCGCAGATTTGTAGGAATCCCAAGATGACTGAGGCAATTTGCGTGCCCGTCCCTTTGAAGCCCCGGAAAAGGATCGCAGAAGAAATAATGGTCGAGCTGGTGAAGAAGACGTAGTAAGTGGGCGTAACCAGAGCGGCGTTGAAGATGTTCAGGGCTTTCTATTTCTCTTCAGTACATAACCAATGCAAGAGAGTGAAGGGAAACTCACGTTGAGATATATAATCTCGGTCAATAACGTTGCAACCACAAATACGAGCAACACATACATAAACCACTCTTTGAACTGGGCCTCTCCGTTGATTTGAGCTAGAAGTGCAGCTCCCAAGCCCTGAGTCGCTACTACACTCAGACCTCCAATCAGACTGCAGATGCTGATGTAGACAAACATGCTCCGCTTGCCGTACCGCGGCCCTGCCCATATAGCCGTTATGGCGCACGCCACAATGATGACTCCTGCGTATGACAGGAACCCCGGCGCTATAACATACTCCTTCATCTCCTGGATGTCCGCAACCGACGACTGCTCAGGCGCATTCAACGCAATGACTACCGAGCCCAGGATACAGGAAAAACAGCCCACTTTCCCCACGAAACTCAGGCGCTCCTTGAGAAAGATGGCGGACAAAATTGTTGTGATCACTACCGAGAGGGCGCCTAGAGGCGTCACCAGGATGGCGTCAACAAAAGCATATGCCACAAAATTGCATATCTCGCCAATGATCATGAGCGTCATGCCCGACCACCACCACAGATTCTTGAGATAGCCATATCCTTCGCCAGCTTCCTCATTGTATTTGACATTCGCCCGCAGGAGGCCAACTTTTTTCAGCACGAATGAAACCCCAATAAAGACGCCAGAAGCGACAGCTAGTGATATTCCAATTGCTTTGTACGCTGGGGGGCGGTCACCGCCTGAACTGATGCCAGAACGAGGGGAGAGATCCATGGCACTGCCCGCAGTATCATCGACCATATGAGATGTGCAGTAAGCGGCTTCGAGGCGAAAAGTTGGAAAAGTGGCATATATATGTTCTAAGCCATGAGATCGACAGTCGACACGATGAAGCTGAAATCGGAGTGGAACGGCGGTTGACGGCGGCTAGGAATGCTGGCGGGCGAATCGCTGGCGCTCAGGAATGCCGACAAGAATCTAGCAGGTGGAGGGAGAACAAAGAGAGTGACGGAGTCCAAGAGATGAAATAAAGATCGGAACAAAGAATTCAGGGGAAGAAGCTAAGACGTTGAGATGACTGTATCGTGGGTTAATTTGAGGGTTGACGCTTTTGAGGAGGCTGGGGACCCACTGCGATCTGGTCTACAGAGTCCTCAGTACGCTCGTGACCTATATCAGATAGTCTATAGACAATCGTAGACGAGAGTCCTAGATTGAGTGTCAGAGAGTCTCCTCGTTCCTTAAGTCAACGACCCATTGTTGGCGAACCAAAATGATGCTGCGATCTGAACTGCAGAATCATGTCTGATGCTTCCACTGTGTACAACTCGCCGCCGTCTTTCGGCCAGTCTATCAGTGTGTTTCGGACAATTCACTAATTACTGATTGGCTCAGATCACTAGGGGTAGTATCATTGGCAATGGCGGCAAATTGGAACTGATTATGTTCCAAGCGAAAGTGATTGTCTACCAATCGGCTCTTTGCGCCTTCGCTTGAGCAAGGCCCAAAATGTCAGCAAACAACAGCATCATGGCGTTATCATCGGCGGCCGCAGGATGGCGAGTTATTGCTTGCCAGTTATTGATAACAAGCAACTGGGAAAGAAGCCAGCGCAGAACTTAGGGTTGGGCCAGTTTGTGTTGTGTGTAGCTATAGCTTATCGTGGTTCTTGGCTTCGTGAGATTGTCGATCGGGCAACCGTGCTTGATTGTAGAGAGACAAGATGACAATGTCCATGGTACAGAGAAAATAAATCCTCTTTCATTAAGACAGAGTGAGGGACAATTATTGACCTGTTAAGGTTGAACTTCTAAGCACGTGGGATTCTTCAACTTCATATCTTTCCATGCGGCGTATAAATCGTGGTATGCTAGTTATGTGGTGTCATTAGTCATCTGCATAAATATCAATTAAGCTCGCGTCACGACGCGTTTGCAACTCCAACTTTCGTGATTTCGTGAGTTTTGAATACAAGAGCTCTCCACTCAACAATACAAGCTCAATTGCTCGATCATTGCCGAGTTATAATAGCTCCATACACAACATGGCTCTCTTAGTCGACAAGCACCGTCCGAGATCCCTCGACACGCTCTCATATCACCATGAGCTCTCTGACCGATTAAGGTCTTTGGTATAGAAATCACCAACTGTTTTAAAGAAGCTCAAGCTCTAACATCTCTTTTCAGGCCCAAAGTGGCGACTTCCCCCACCTTCTTATGTACGGCCCGTCCGGCGCTGGCAAGAAAACCCGCACGATAGCTACCCTTAAAGAACTCTACGGCCAGGGCGTCGAAAAGATCAAGATCGACAACCGAGTATTTCAAACAACAAGCAACCGCAAGCTCGAATTTAACATCGTCTCTTCTGTCTACCACCTTGAAATAACACCCTCCGATGTCGGCACCTATGATCGCGTTGTTGTTCAGGAACTGCTCAAAGAAATTGCCCAAACGCAACAAGTCGATCTGTCCGCAAAACAGCGGTTCAAGGTCGTGGTCATCAACGAGGCGGACCATCTAACACGGGATGCGCAAGCGGCCCTTCGACGGACAATGGAGAAGTACAGTCCCAATTTGCGACTGATCCTCCTGGCAAATAGCACGTCTAACATCATTGCTCCGATACGCTCGAGAACTCTGTTGGTCAGGGTTGCGGCACCGAGTGAGGAAGATATCTGTGCCATTTTGAGCACATCGGCGAGGAGGGAAGGTTGGACTGAGGCCCCAGAGCTTAATAGACGGATAGCGAAGGAGAGTGGGCGAAATCTCCGTCGTGCGCTGCTTATGTTCGAGGCTATTTATGCTCAGAGGTATGCTTCTTAACTCTCTCCTGCTCTGTGGAGCTAATAAGGTTCGCCGTAGTGAGAAAGTATCGGATGACACACCCATTCCACCACCTGACTGGGAAGCCCTTATCTCGGTGATCGCGGAAGAGATTCTTGCGGAGAGGTCACCGGCCAGACTGTTACAAGTCCGCGCCAGGTTATATGATCTGTTAACCCACTGTATACCAGCAACGACGATCCTCAAGGTCTGCTAGCTGATTATGGGAAACGGTGAATCTACTAACCATGTCTAGACACTGACATTCAAATTGATCGCCAAGATTGACGACACCCTAAAACCCGAAGTAATTAGGTGGTCTGCATTTTATGAGCACAGAATCACTCAGGGTAGTGTAAGGGCTCCGTTTTAGTTGTTGATGATGTCAAAGCTGATTCAAAGCAGAAAGTAATATTTCATCTCGAGGCTTTTGTTGCCAAGTTCATGCGCATATATGAAAGGTTTGCACTTATGTTTCCTGAGTGAACAATATCTAACTAACTCCACGCAGTTACCTTATGGGCATGGACTTTTAAAATAATCAAACGGACTATGAGAAATTAATGACATACCAATATTCTATGAACCTCTTGCTTCTGTACAATCCTGTCATATCTACAACCGACTCAAGTTCCCGGAGACATACATGCCGTACATTTACCCCATGATCAACTCAGCAACAGCTGAAGCATAGCATAAGGCGAGTTGCTCTCAATATGCTCCACGGCTTCAGTACGATATGTAAACCTAAGTCATAGTTAGTGACTTACGTCTAAGGTTATGCCAAGTCGATTATTAAACAAGGGACAAGCCGGACAAGCTCTGACATTTCTTAATGGTCTTTGAACTTCATTAAGTCTCCTCTTGGGTTGCTACTGAAGCTATCCACTGCGGCCCCATGCTTTCAACGCGCTGTAGGCGCCTAAAACCCGGGTGTCGTTATTTTGCAGGAGAAGCCGCAAGCAGAGTACTACAAAAAGTGAGTATTTCGGTGTCCACGAGTTGGGAAGAGGGCTATGGCAATACGACATGATCCATGTCGGACGCGTCCATTTTCAGTACGGGGAAGTCGAAGAACATTCTGCCGAATGTTGCATATCAGGTACGCTCCATGGCTCCAGATTGACCTATAACAGCCTAGGCAAGTCTGAAACGTAACCTATTTGAGCAGAAAGTTGTGCTATTCAAGTGCGAATTTAAAGTATTCATTCGAGCGTTGTGGGCCTTAGGCATAGCATGTGGAAAATCAAGCGCATTCATTTAATTTAAGCTTAAAAGCAAGAGTAAAAATGCGGATTCAAACTCGCCCGCTCAACAAAGTGGGCATGCCGTAATGGTGTTTTGTGCTAATTGAGCAGAAACTTTGTGACGTGACGTTTAGGGTCTCTAATCACTGAATACAAAAATAGTGAAGCTCAATTCTAGATTACATGACGGCATCGATGAGTGAAGAGTGTAGTAAATAGTAAAGAAATATTTCAGATCTCACATCCGGAAAAGCGAGGTAGAAGGTCAGGTAGAGAAAGGCTGAGTAGAAGTGCCTACGTCATAATTTCGAAGTACCTATATCAGGAGCACCTCGTCCTCAACCTCGCTCAGGCCATTAAAAGAACAATTTACAATCGCTCACAATCAACGCTCATTCAATTCATTTGACTCCTCGATCTTTTTGTGATATAGCAGCTCATAATGTCCGACACTAAACTTATGGATATCGAGGCTGGCGGCGAACAGACACAGTGAGTTTGACAAGACTTCAGAAGCTATTGGGCATTCATTGACAGCTATATAGGTATGAAGGCGTCCGGCAGTTCAGCAAGACACCAGAGAAACAAACTGGACAGCTAGGTTGTAGGTCTCACTGTCCGTATCTACGCAAAACCCGCTCCTGATCGCTTCTAGACAACCTCCCACACACCAAAAGTCAAATGAGAACTACACTCGCTGGCGATCATAGCGAGGCAAAGGCGAAAAGGGAGGATACTAAATTGGCGCACAAGCTCGAGCTTGGAGAGCGCACTTCTGGCATAACTGGATATACCAATGAGAGTTCGGTATATTCCCCTTCCTATAAACTCCTTTATATGAAATCTTCGTAGTTGGCGATAAAACAAGAGTGCGCGAGGCTAATGGTAATATACATGATACTAGGACGGAACCGAACATGATGCCGCCAAGTCTAGGAGAGAACAAGGGTATGGGCCTGGCTCTGGGATTGGTGCGTAGATGCTCGAACCAGGAAAAGCTGATAGTTTGAATGATATATCGGGTCTATTGCGATGCCGATGGGCTTGAGGACGTGGACTTCGGGGGATTAGACAATTTGTCCGTTCCTAGAGGTGGGTTTCTTCGAGCTCGCTTCAAGCTCTCCAATGTGACACCATTGCCGAGCTTCGTAAGGCCGACAACTGGTGGATCACCTTTATTCACAAATTCCCAGAGACCTGTATATAGATCAATGACTGCACTCACTTCTTTTCGCAACTCTATAACATACCGGGTAGCTTGTGACCTGCAAGACGGAACGCTTCCCTTGCAACTTTCTCGTGAATATCGCCCTTGAGCTCGAAGACAATCCTGCTGACAGCAACCTTCGCAGTCCAATAGTCGAATTTACCCTTTCCTTTACCCATACGCTGCTCATTACCCTTGGTGTAGACACCAATGTTGGCACTCACGCGCTTATACAGAGTGTAATTCATTCCCCGCAAACGTCTCTTGATGGTTTCCTCTGCAATCTTGAGGGAAGCAGCCGGCAGCCGGCGGTCGTGGTCTTTCATCCGTAGTCCATAATCTCCCCACACTACTGTTGTGCCTCGTGATGATCCTCCGGTCGGGACATGTGGACGACCCTTGGGCGACTTTGAGATTTCCGCCATCTTGGGAGTAAGCCAGTCAAGAGCCGGCGAAGTTGTAGAGAAGCATCGTGACAGCGGAAGGAAGGGTACAGATGCTCGCAGACCTAGTGCTGAAAGATGCATCAGTTTAGCGGCAGAATTCTTTGGATGATTCATACATGTTGGCTGAAGGCACGCAAATTGCGGCCGTGCGAGATATTTCAGATGCGACCCCATTGTATTTCACGAGCACGACGCTTGCCTTCAGCGGAATGGAGCGACACCGAGAAACCGCAGACTTTCTGATTCTCGGCACTCCCTCTCGAGTGTTTTTCCGTTCCGCTCCGAATAGAGGTCTGTCACGTGTAGCCCAGGTAGGCTAGTTACATAAGCCAATTTAATCGCGTCACAGTTCTAGGCAGGGTAGGCGCGTCGCGTTGCCTACCTGCTAAGCTGAGACCCGAGGCTGTCATAAATTGAGACTGTCTTGTGTCGAAGACCAGCCGGCCTGGCCCCAAATTCAGAAATTTGCAGGCTTCACCTCCTGAAAGTTCTTCTTTCCATGTGAATATCATGCCGGCTGATATCAGGAGTTTCTTTGGTGGCAAGTCGAGCCAAGGCTCCGCCTCGTCTCCTACGAAACCGCCTGCAAAAAAAAATGTATGTGTATGATCGCCAATGCTTAATTTATGCCCAGTATTTCGCTCCTTCTTTGTCTGATGGACGGCTGTTAACTTCGCTACGGAAACAGACCCCAGCCCGCAACAAGCGTAAGATTCGCGGAAATCTATATCACATGGACCATTACGTTGACCAGGTTACAGGTGGCAGGAAGGTTGTCAATGACAGCGATGATGACGGTGATGTCGTGGTGACCGATACGCCGGTCTCCAGAGCTAAGCCATCGAGCAAGTCGTAAGGCTCCTTAGTCGAATTACAGCTTCGTCCACTAACGCATGATCGAAGGAAGCCTGAAGTGCCAGAAGGGGAACCTACGACGGCCTCGGACTACTTCGCATCTAGCAAGAAGAAAGGACGAACACCTAAGTCCAGCAACGCAGATACTAATAACAAGCCATCGAAAAGTGACTCTACGAAGACGGAGAGTCCACAAGCTACCGGGAGGACTGCGGAGCAGAGAGACGCAACTAGAGCCGGGTCTCGCCGTGACACGAAGAAGGCTACTGTGCGTCTTGACGACGAAAAGCTGGGTGATGAGGACATTTTTGCGACCGAGTATGGCAAGGCGGGCAAAGGGGACGACGATTACAAAGAGGAAGATGAGGATGACAGCGATGAATTTGATCCCTTGGTGAAACCAGTAAATGGTGCCCGGGGCAGGCCAGCGTCCAAAAAGCGTTCTGCACTTGATGAAGACGATGAAGACGTGATTATGGAAGATTCCCCCCGGCGACCGGCGAGCGCAGCCAAATCTGCAACCTCTCAAACGCAAAGGAAACGAAAGTCTGAAGCAATCGATAAGGACAACGATGATATCCAGGCAACCTCAAAGATTGTCGGTACTGGAGCAAGATCCAAAAAGCCAAAGGCGTCAACCGCCAAACAGGATCAGTCAGATAGCAAAGAGATTCAAGATATCTTCGACAGCATTCCGACAATAAAAGCTCCGTCGCCCCCGCCTCCACAAGGCTCTGACGATAAGAAAAAGTTCGTCTTCGGAGGAGGGAAATCGCGAGACCCTGTTTCTGGGAGCGCCGAACTACCTGTTGGAGCGGAAAATTGTCTCGCAGGTCTAACGTTCGTTTTCACAGGTGTTCTTGACACCCTGGGCCGCGAAGAGGGCCAGGCTTTAGTCAAAAGATATGGCGGTAAAGTCACAACAGCACCCAGCGGTAAGACAAGCTTTGTTGTCCTCGGAAGCGATGCTGGGCCATCAAAGCTTGCCACAATCTCGAAACACAAGCTGAAAACAATCAGCGAAGAAGGCCTATTTGAACTCATTCGTCGTCTTCCCGCAAACGGCGGCGATGGAAAAGCCGCTGAAAAGTATGAAGCGAAGAAAAAGGAAGAAGATGAGAAAATTCGGAAGATGGCCGCTGAGATTGATGCGGAAGAGAAACGTAATGAAGCTGAGAAACGGAAAGAAGTCAAAAGCGGCCAAACCGCCCAGGATGTCAAAGACAGAAAGGAAAATAACGTCGATAATCAACTCTGGACCTCGAAGTATGCACCTACGTCTCTGAATATGATATGCGGCAATAAAGGAGCAGTTGAGAAACTTCAAGCTTGGCTCAGGAACTGGCGAAAAAGCGCAAAGGCGAACTTTACAAAACCGGGCAAGGACGGATTTGGGCTATATCGTTCTGTGATGATACATGGCCCTCCTGGAATTGGTAAAACTACCGCGGCGCACCTTGTGGCAAAACTCGAAGGTTACGATGTTGTGGAATCAAACGCAAGTGACACTAGGAGTAAAAAACTTGTCGAGAGTGGTCTTTTAGGTGTCCTGGATACGACTTCACTGCAGGGGTATTTCTCGACTTCAAACAAAAAGGTTGAGAGTGGCAAAAAGAACCTTGTGCTAATCATGGACGAGGTGGATGGTATGTCTGCTGGAGATCGAGGGGGTGTCGGAGCGATGGCTGCAATTGCGAAGAAGACACAAATTCCTCTCATTCTCATCTGCAATGAGCGACGCCTCCCAAAAATGAAGCCCTTTGATCACGTCACATTCGAGATTCCGTTCAGAAGACCGACTGTCGAACAAATTCGAGCTCGCCTTCTGACCATCTGCTTTCGAGAGAAAATGAAAATACCACCGCAAGTCCTGGACAGTCTGATCGAGGGAACACATGCAGATATTCGACAGGTAATTAATATGCTCTCAGCAGTCAGATTAGATCGGAGCGAGCAGGGCGACCAAAGCGGCCAGGATTATTCTCTCGATTATGACCAGGGAAAGCAGATGTCGAAAGCATGGGAGAAGCATATCATCCTGAAGCCATGGGACATTGTTGGAAAGATTCTGAATCCACAAATGTTCAGTCAAAGCTCAACGGCTACGCTCAACGATAAAAGTGAGCTGTATTTCAATGACCACGAGTTCAGCTATCTTATGCTTCAGGAGAATTACCTTAGAACGAAACCGACACGTGCCAATAACTATGAGGGCAAAGAGCATAAGTTAAAGCTGCTGGAACTGGCAGATAATGCTGCCTCGAGCATAAGCGATGGCGATCTCGTCGACAGAATGATTCATGGCAGCCAGCAGCAATGGAGTTTGATGCCAACTCATGCTATTTTCAGTTTTGTGCGCCCGGCCAGTTTTATGTTTGGTAATATGATGGAGCGGCCTGCCTTCACCAGCTGGCTCGGGCAAAATAGTAAACAAGGTTTGATTATCGTCTCTGGAGTAATTGCATGTGAGGCTGATATTGTACCCGCAGGAAAACTCTCGAGATACGTGAAGGAAATCCAAGGACGCATGCGACTTCGCGCCTCCGGAGACCGCCACGAGGTCCGGCAGCAGTACATACCACTATTATGGGATAGACTCGTTAAGCGGCTGATGGTAGACGGCAAAGACAGTGTTGAAGACGTCGTTGATTTTATGGACAGTTATTTTCTTACCAGGGATGACTGGGATGCTCTTGTCGAGCTCGGACTTGGGCCTATGGATGAGTCTAAAGTCAAGCTGGAGACGCAGACCAAAGCCGCCTTCACGCGTGTTTACAATCAACGCTCACACCCGCTTCCATATATGAAAGCTAGCAATGTTCTTGCGCCGAAGAAGGCGCCGAAGGAGAAACCCGACATTGAGGATGCCATCGATGAGTCGGACGAGGATGACGTCCTTGTAGACGACACTAAAGATGACGAAGATAGCGACGAGATTGATCTCAAGAAGGACAAACTCATTCGTGTGCCTAAGAAGTCTGCCGCTAAGAAAAGCTCAGCAAAAAGCAGCACATCAGCGAAAGGCAAAGGAAAATCCAAGAAGACAAGCGCGGACGATTTCATCGACGACGAGGACGACGATGCGCCGAAGCCAAAGAAAGCGCGCGGCAAAAAAACCAAGGCATAACTTGATGAGCAATATCAGGCGTCTGTTATTCCATGTTTTTGATATTTGATTTGAGGGATATCATGGCCGCAATTTGAGCGAGAGTGCGACATTGACTGGATGTATGTTAGATGTATAATTACATGTACCACGGCTCGTGGTGATGTTTAACGGATAGGGGATGATTTTCTCTTTGATCTGCATTTGTAGCACGAGGCAAACCGTAGATACAAATACTGTTGGATCTGGTGCCTGGCTCGTGAAGGGCGTGCTTCGCTCTAGTCTTGGCTGATTGCCGGCGGCGGAGATGGGGTGGAGTTGTGCTTGCGGCCTCCTCTCCCCTCCTTCAATCTTCCTTAGCTATACAGCGCAGCATTTACACCGTACGCCACCCTGGAGCGCGTCCAGGAGCAGCATCTCTGTTATCTTCTCTCCTATTTTTTTTTTTCGTGCTTCGGTCAGGCTGGTCCTGCCCGGTTGTGTTCCCTTCGTTCGGCACACTCAGCGCATCCACCTTCACTCCGCAATGAGAACACAGGACGTACGATAGCCCAGTTAAACAGTTGCACATATTTATCCTAGATCGGAATAGCCAAAATACCCTTCTGTCTCACTTCTTATTTCCTCCAAAGTGTATGGAAGATGTCTCTCCTTCATAACGAAGAGTACGTTTTGAATCCCCTCACCTTCAGTTTCTCGACATGCTAACTGGGTGCAGCTTTACGATCTGGCAGCTACGCACTTCTTACCTCTCCACAATTAAGGATGGCATTGGCGACAGACTCATCAATGTCAATCATTCCGTTCTCAATACACCCGGATTCCGCGCCGCAGGCTGGCCAGCAGCCTCCGCCAACCACCCCTCACAACTTGCTGCCAGTATAAAACGGACATATTCTCCTCCTATACCTACCGCCACAGCAGTCTCGTCTGAATATTACCAGTTAGGCGCTAGGGATTTAAATGATTCGCAAAAATCTCGATTTGGACAAGACGGCGAGGATGACGAAGGGGGCATGGTGACGGGGAGATCTACAATAGATGGGATCGGGCGCCGGAATCCTTTACGGAATGAGAAGCGCGCACATCGGAAAGAACGCCAGCAAAGGGAACAGCAGAAGGCAAGAGACGTCGAAGAAGATGACAGCAGTGACCTGAGCGACGAAAGTGACGATGATGGGGAAACCCCGCAGAGGGCTAGCGAAGAGATCAAGTTTCCAAAAGTGCCTGTTCGGATCAGAGCAGGCTCGTCGCCTATCAGGGCAACCGATCGGCAGGAAAGACCTCAGGTTATGGTCACACATCCTTCGCATACATCGATGAATAGTCATTATCGCACGGGCTCTCTTGGGACCGCCCCAAGCGTCAGTGAACGCCCACGGCGGGACACAACAACCACTACGACCAGTAGTGACATGTCTTCAGACCATGAGATTGATATGTCCGCGCCGGGGTACAGGAGGCGCCAGATTCACTTCTCTGGTCATGACCACGTGATAGATCTAGGAAAAGCCAGCAGTGACGGACTCGAGCAGTTGGACGAACAGGAGGAAGACTCGGACGCGGGGTCAGTCGAAAGTGCTCTCTCATCAGAATTTGATGCGACAGCCGGCTCTGCGTCACTTTTAGGAGCTGTTGGTATAACTGGAGGTCTAAACTCGTCGTCACCGATTGCGTTGATGCACAAGCTGCCCCATGGACCGAGCTCTCAGACAGCATCGCCCCGGAAACCAAAACCACCGGCGCCCGAACTGCAGGATCTACCACCTCCTCGACCGATTAGTACGGTGCAACCAGTTAGTCTGCTCTCCACAGCACTCAATGCTCGTGCCAAGGCACCAGCAAACCCCGTTGAAAGGTTCGCTGTACTCTCTGGCAAGGGTCTAACGGATGCCTTGAATATTCGATTATATGTACCATTCTCCTCAGACCCCGAAGAGCCGCTCGACTTGCCGCTGGCTCGAGAATCAAAACTAGCGGATCAACCAGCACCTGTGACTGTAGCCGAGGCTATTGGATTGGCACTTTGGAGGTACTCCGAGGAGCGTCGACAACCTCCCATCGAGCGTGACAAACTCAATGTCAATAGGTGGACGCTTCGAATGGTGGAGGATGGTGAAGTTGAATACGATTTCCCACCACTGGGTCGAGCATCAGCCATAGCCGATTTTACCTCAAACAACAATAGCCGAGCAGGTGGCATGCGCGGCAGATCCAGAGGGAAACAATATGACGAGTTTGCTCTAGTTGAAGCTTCCGATTCGGAGTTCGAGGAGAATGAGCGCTTATACCCGATGTATAACGTCTCTGCTCCCGCCGAAGAGGCAAGAGATCCAGCGCCCGCAGCAGCCGCTGCTCCGGCAAGCCAGCCGGTACCGCAAACTAAAACAGCTCGCCCGAACCCAATCCTTGGACAACCGTTCTCGTCAGCATTAAATGACAATACCCTCACGCCTGCCGATCGCCCAGCGGTGCCTGTTTCGCATGCCACGCCTCGTCTGGGCGTTTCGAAGACACTGAAGATCCGGTATACCAACTTGGAGTCGTCAACGCAAACTACGACCCTCAATACATCGACAGATAGCTACATAGCAGAAATTCTGGATTCTGTATGCAAGCGATGGGGTCTGGATAAAGGGAATTACTTGCTTAAAGTAATGGGCTCCAACACAATCGCTCCGCTGGACCGCACCGTTGAGGCACTGGGCAACATCACTGACTTGGACCTGGTCCGCCGACGCTTCGGCCCGCAGGCATTGACAGGATCGCCAGTGAGCTCTTCTCCGAATGCTCCCCTCCTGGTCGACAATCCCGCAGTGCCGACCAAGAAAGGAAAGAAAAGCGGACAGCGAATGCTACATCCTCTTACGCAACAACAGGATCTTATCGGAGGATACTACCGGCGGTATTTTGTGCTTCGCAAGCAGTCGATGGGATTCACTACTTCCCTGCATCGCGTCCTGACGTTTGACAACGACTACATGCACATCATGCCTGCAGATACGGGTAAAAATGGGTCCGACACCAAGACCCGGTCAATCAGCTTCAACGATGTTGTGGGGTGCAAAGTAAGCCGACGGCATCCGAAGAATTTCCGCGTCGTGGTGCTGCGTGGGAATGATGCGACGGAGCAGAAGCGGTATGATTTTGAGGCGCGTAATTCGTTTGAAGCGGAGGAGATCGTGGGCGAGATCAAGAAGAACATGGCGCAGTATCGCACAACATGAGTGCAGGACTTCTATTATTACTTCTCTTTGTGGGTATTCAAGGTGTAAACTTGGACTGGGGAATTGGCTGAATTGGCTAGCAATGGATTGATGAATGTTTTGGCCTGGACATGCATGAAAGCCTCGACTCAAATCTTTGTCTTGGGACGAGCACCGACTCTCCACGAGTTCCCAACTACAAAGGTACAAAGTCTTCTCGAGACACAGGTCTTGCGTCTGCAGCAAACTCTATTGTTTTTGAAGCCTGATACAACCATGTGGTTCTTTAAGGTCTCTTTTTAACGTTGGCTGGGACCGCCCGTCCATGGACCGTTATGAGGTCATCGGTCCCAGCTCGCAGCAGTAGTACAGGGTACCAAGCAGTAGTGGTGATCTCACCCCTGACGCGTATAGACATCACTGTGGAATTAGGTCAATAGTGCAATGAAGCCAGGGATCGCAGAACTCGAATGCTGTCGAGCATCTGGATCAGAAAATGCAGAGAAACCAGAAAAAGTAAGCTAGACTCGAGGCTCAGGCGGGTGGAAGACAGAGGACAAAGAAAGGCCGCTCCGTTGACGAAAGGCAGGGCGTTCATAGGTTGCAGAGTGGATCGAAGAAGATTAATTGATCGTTGTCTGATCGTTGCTGGATCGATTCATCTTGACGCAAAGAACTCATAAAGTCAGACTCCAGCATCGACCCCGCTCTGCTGCTACTCGTGCTCTCTCGCGGTCGCCTCCCTGCCCCCTCCCCTCTAGTCTCCGTTCTCCCCTCGATCGGCCACGGCCTTGTTTTTAGGTACTGAGACTCATCGTCCATGATTCATCGTGCCCGTCAGCCGCGATTTCTTGCCAGCTTGCCCTTGTTCAATTGACTGATTCTGCTGCGGTCTTCAAACACACTCAGAGTCGTGCTCACTGCATACTTTACTCTGGCCGGGGTCGCTTGGGATCCGAAACAGAGACCAATACGAAGCCTCATCGTCGACGGTCACCTACGCGTAGCTCCAACCACGAAGCCTAGCGCCTGCATGCTTCCAGTTTGTCTTACATCGCACCGTTGTCTCATCTTAAACCGTCCTCGATGCCTACTCTAGGAGGTCTTTTGAAGAAACGGCGAACGAGGGATTCGCAAGACCTCTCCAAGGAGCTCCAGGCCGGTTCCACCACGACTGGCCACACCACGACGTCACCAATCGGTGCCGAAGACTCCCAGTCCCAGCAGCACCACGGCCACCACGGCGGCCACCACTTCTTCCACCATAACCACCATAACCACCATAACCACCAGCCTTCTAACAATTCGGCTAATTCGGCGAATTCGCAGAATTCCCACGCCGCTAAGCACCACCAATCCGACCAGTCTTCAGCCGCCAGTAACCAGCCTTCCGACGGGCAAACCGCCTCCATGCAATCCCCCGCACAACAGCCCTCTAGTACTTCCGCACACTCAAATTCCGGCCACCACAGCAATGCCGCCAGCATACACAACATCATACACCCGTCGCAGCAGAATACCCCGCAAGTGTCGCGGACGGAGCGTACCACCAAGGGCAAATACACCCTCGATGATTTCGCGATCCAGCGCACGCTCGGCACAGGCAGTTTCGGGCGCGTCCACCTCGTGCAGTCGAAGCACAACCACCGCTACTATGCCATTAAAGTATTGAAGAAGGCGCAAGTCGTCAAGATGAAGCAGATTGAGCATACGAATGATGAGCGACGGATGCTGAACCGCGTCAGGCATCCTTTCCTGGTCACCCTGTGGGGGACTTGGCAGGATGCTCGAAACCTCTACATGGTTATGGACTTCGTCGAGGGTGGAGAGTTGTTCAGTCTGCTTCGGAAATCTCAGGTGAGCTTTGCTGGTCCTTGATTGCTAGAGGAGCGAGCTGATGGTGGGCAATTGGTAGCGGTTCCCCAACCCTGTCGCCAAGTTCTATGCTGCCGAGGTCACTCTGGCACTGGAGTATCTCCACTCGTTGAATATTATTTATCGTGATCTTAAGCCTGAGAACTTGTTGTTAGACCGCCATGGGCATCTCAAGATTACCGATTTCGGCTTTGCGAAGGAGGTGCCTGACATTACCTGGACCCTTTGCGGAACTCCCGACTATCTCGCTCCGGAGGTCGTGGCTTCTAAGGGTTACAACAAATCTGTCGACTGGTGAGTTGGTGTGAGTTTACGTTGGCGGAGTGCGCTGACAGTCTCTTTCAAGGTGGTCATTAGGTATTCTGATCTTCGAGATGCTGTGCGGGTTTACACCCTTCTGGGACCAAGGGTCGCCCGTCAAGATATATCAGAATATCCTTGCTGGGAGGATCAAGTTCCCACCATACCTCCACCCCGATGCCGTCGACCTGCTCTCCCGCCTGATCACCTCAGATCTTACCAAGCGGTTGGGTAACCTCCATGGTGGCCCCGACGACATCAAGAACCACCCATGGTTCGCGGAAGTCACTTGGGACCGGTTGTTGAGGAAGGAGATCGACGCACCTTACGTTCCTCCGATCAGGGGCGGACAAGGTGATGCCAGCCAGTACGAGAACTACCAGGAAGAATCAGAACCCTACGGCCAGGCCGGCGAGGATCCGTAAGTTCAAGTCCCATATATGGTTATACTCTCGTTAACACGCTATATAGCCACGGTCACCTGTTCCCCGATTTCTAGACGCTCTAACGAGTGATGATGAAATGAGATTCACACTAGAGACGGCTTTGACTAGAACTCGAATTCTACTCTATAATGAAGACGTGTGGAATGTGGTGTCTGCTGAGCGCAAGTTGGCGTAATGATAATTAAGGTCAATTGTTCCGCCTGTTGGTTTGATAATCGCTGGTCGAATGAGAATTTAAGTGTTTGAAAGATGAGCCTTGCCAGGCCTTACCCTGGCCTTGAAGTCTGCGTCAAAAGCGTTTCACGTGTTGAGTTGTCCCTTCTACTTATGTGAGGGCCACTTTCACTCATGGTTGGGGAGCGAGGTTGGAGCTCGTATCCTACTTGTGTCAGATGCGTGGTTAGGTTGATGATGTGGCTCCTATATTTCTCTATATTTCTGCTTCGCGGGCAGGTGGGTATGTCTATGGTGTTTGGCTTGAAACTCAAAGCACTTCTCACGTTACCGACCGCCGCATTGCCGCTGGGTTGGGCAGGTGCTGTTCGGTTCGACTTTCACCAAATTTCTGGATATTTTCTCAAATAGCCGGAGCTATTTTTGGATTCTTGCTTGTGAAGGTCTGTACAATCTATGTAAATACTTCACAATTGTCTTCGCATGAAGAGTAAACCAAGAACTGGCCTGCACTTAGGCAAGTTGTATACTATACAACAGTAGTCCCCGAAGTCCAAAAACATAGCACCTGCACCTCAACGAAGGCAAGTTTAGACATCGGCACTAATCCAACTAAACCTAGACGTTATACATTCCCTCCATTCATATTGTACATATTATGATCTTCGACACTGTTTCCCAGGCTTCCGAGAAACCCAATCCGGTATGTCATCAACCACCTAATCAACCGCCTCACGTCACAAGCTCACAGCTCCGTAGCCATCGCATTCGCCGCGACAGTCTGCGTAGTCGCGCGAGCAATATACGCCTTGCTCGCGGCGTTCCAGAACTGAATGTACTTCTCCATACAGCTAGACAAGCAAGTAGATTCGCTGGCGGACAATGAGGAGCCGGGGGCTGTGATGCAGTTCTCGAAGCAGTTCTGGTTGACTTTCTGTATTGAAGTTAGCCAGTGCACGGGACTCGAATATTAACCTAACGGAGATAAAGAAAAAAAAAAAAAATTAATAAAAGGACAGAGAGTGTGAGCGTACGCTGATGAGTTTCTTAGCATTGGCCATGGCCATCTCTTGTTGGAGCTGTGCGATGAGGTTGGCTTTGGTTTGCTGGACGTCGTCGGCGGAGTTGGCGGGCGCCGCAGCGGCGGGGGCAGAAGAGCCGAAAAGAGCCATTTTTAATTGTGTATTTTATGTCTGGTTCCGAAGAAAGAAGGTGAAAAAGGAATTGTACGCGTGAAGCCGTGATTGTTCAGACGCTGACTACGACAGGATCTGAAGTAGGTCGATATGGTATCGGAAAAAGCTGTGGCGGTGCCAAGACTGAGTGAGGCTGAGGCGGAGCTTGGAATGATGCATCAGCCACTGGTCGAAGTGGACACCTAACTCCTCAGGCTGTGGAGGATGTGTGAACTCGAAGCTTGAGTGTCTGTCGCTGTCTCTGATCTGTCCAGTTCTCGTTCTCTCCAGTGCCGAACCGCCAACATTTGCTCCTGAAAGTTATTCAATTCTCCTGTCATTGTTCGTCATCTGACGCGCTATTCCTTCCTTTAACTTGATTCTTATCTCTTTCCTTCCCGAGTACTTGTAACCGAACCTCGATCTAGTACTACTCCGCTGTTGATCGCTTGGTGCCAGGTGGAAGTATACTCTGCTATATTGACCACGCACCCACGCACCCACGCAACAGAGCATTTAATGTCCCGGCGACATTGATTGAGCGCTCTCTGCCCAAAACTAGTCTATTGTTACTCTTTCAAAATCACGCCCACGATCGTTTTGCGAATTGCGATTAGTTTACGAATACAATGTTGTTGCCGAGGTTCTCGACACTCTTGTGCCTTGCTGGCCTGACGGCTGTGCCTGCAGTCAAGGCCTATGACGGCGATGAGAACGTCAAGAGCATTCCGGTGTGTATATATTGCCTCTAATGTCTTACTGGTAGCTAATTGCTGTTGTACAGCTACGAACTCATAGCCTCTCCGCCGTGCGTCTACCTACCTGCTACCGCCCCGCTATGCACCATGCCTGATACTGACTCGGCATAGCCATACTTGGATTCAGACTTCCAAAGCCGCTGGTTCGATTTTGGTGGTGATACGGTCATTCGTGCCGACAAGTACGTCCCGCCTCTATTCACCTGGCCGTCTAGCTTGATCTGTTGTATCGAAAGAGTTCTGTGCTAAGGCAACTACCTAGATACATCCGTCTCACATCAGACCGGCCGTCGCAGCAAGGATGGATCTTTTCTCGCGTTCCTTTGACCGCGACAAACTGGGAGGTGAGCATGTTCTACAATCATGCTACAGTGGCCGAGACTAAACATGGGAGTAGATCGAATTTGAATTCCAGATCCATGGAGAGGGAAACCTGCACGGCGATGGCTTCGCCATGTGGCTCACCAAGCAGCGCGCGACACAAGGCCCCGTCTTTGGCTCGACGGATAACTTTGAGGGTCTGGGAATTTTCTTCGACACATACAAGAACAACCGCCCGGGCACATCCTTCCCCTACGTCATGGCCATGATGGGCGACGGCAAAACCAGCTACGACCAAGCACACGACGGCAAGGCCAATGAATTGGCCGGATGCTCCGTACGTCACCTACGTGCTATATCCAATTCCCCTACTCTTGAAACTAACAATTGCAGGCCCGCGGTCTTCGCACCACCTCCGTCCCCACAAAAGCCCGCCTAACGTACTTCCAAGACAAGTCGCTAACCCTCGACCTGCAATACAAATCCGAAGGCACCTGGACCAACTGCTTCACGCTCACAAGCCCCGAGACGAACATCGCCATTCCATCCGTCGCGTACCTCGGTTTCTCCGCCGAGACCGGCGAGCTCAGCGACAACCACGACATCATCTCTGTCAAGGCCCAGAATCTATACAATGTCGCCGGATCTAAGGGCACTGGCGGTAGTGGACCCCCTCGCAGCGCCGACCGGCCTTACCGCAAGCCCAAGAAGCAGTCCAGTAGCTGGTCATGGTTCCTGTTTAAGGTGTTCTTCTTCTTTGCTGCTGTCGGGGGTGGGTATGTTGGATGGACTGCCTACCGGTCTAGGACAAGGTATTCTCGGTTTTAAATGGACGCGTCGTCGATTTCTGTGGCTTCATGAGATGTGGTCCGATGTCTGAAAGTGAAATGGCTAAAATAAAACATTCATCTGTTATTCTGTATCTGCTTGCCCAACTCAATTCTTCATTCCATTTACTTTGCATAGCCATGATATCATGTACTTGTATCTTACTGCGGGTTCTACATGCCATCGTGAAATAACTGCCGCGTTTTATCTGTCAAGAAATCTGTATAAATGCTAAACTCTAATGCAACCTAGGGTATCATTCCTATTAACGCCAATGCCATGCCAATGCAGCAATCCTCTTAGGTAGGTCCATGTAGATGCCAGTTACTTCTTTAGCTCGTTCCACATGTGGTCAATAATCTGAAAGACCTCCGTAACGCTCCGCATGACGGGCTCATCAATTCCCATTGCACCATACCGATGCTGGATCTTGTCCGGATGCCACCGAACGCGTTCTGCCTTGAGAGTACATAGCAGCGTATCCTCAGGTGCAGTGTTATTTCCAGCACCAGAGCGAGAACCAGATGACTGCGGATGACAAGGAGCCCGTCTCATAAACTCCTCCACATTTTCTTTGCTGACATCCCCCCTTTTTCCCGACTCCACGGGCCAAAAGAGTAGATTCCGCACCCTTTTGGCTTCATCCGCGCTGTCACCTTTCCTCCTCGCCTCCTCGATCTCCTCCCAGGATCTAAAATAACTCTCCCAAGCCACCCTCCAAACCTCTTTTGCTCTCTTCCTCTCCATTCCCCGCCTCAGACTGTCTTCCATTGCCCTCTCAAACCTTCTTCTCTCCTCTTCTTCCTCAGCGGCCTTCTCAGCACGTACACGCGCCTTCTTCTCTGCGCGGATGCGCTCCTGCTCTTCAAGCATCCCCTCCCTTGTGCGTTTCCACATCTCAGCCCGTACGTACGCCGCGTATTCCTCTTCATCCATTTGCTCTAGTACGCCCCGTCCATCACCGTCGCCCGCCGGTGGAGGAGCGAATGAATGTATAGATTGCCCGTAAACAGATTCCCAGAACGCGGCGCCTTCGTCGTCGCCTAGCGCGTCGAAGAGAGATTCACGGAAGGCCGTGTTGGGAGACAAGGGGGCGCCTGGGTAGGACGGGACAGTGCCGGGTGAGGGCGAATGGGGGGTTGTGGTTCTGTGGCGTTTGTGTCGTCGGTGGCCGCGGTTGTCCTCATTGTGCCGGCGTCTATGTCTGTGGCTATGCCGGTGGGAATCATCTCGTGAGGATCTAGAGCTGGATTTCGACTTGGAAGACTTGAAGCGAAATTTTCCTCTGGCTTTGCTGTTGGCCTGGTAGTCATCGGCTTCGGTTTCTGGAGCGGTGGGTTTGGCGCTGGATTCGGAGGGCGGATTCAGATCGCGGTCGCGTGGTGGCGAGTGGCTTATATTGTGCTCTGTATCCATGGCCGCATTATCTTCACGTAGGAACGGCTCGTAAAAGAGAGTGAGGATAATATGAGACCATGGCCTGTTGAGGTTGCGGAGGTTGGAATCAAACCTGAGACTCGGCCCGTATGTCTGGAAAGCGCGTAATTCACGTTATCGAGCGCTTGACGCTAGTAATTTTGGGAGGTCGAATCGTCGGGGAAGCAACATAACTCCCTCTTAACGGTGGTACAAATAGCCTGGAAATCTATATTCCGTGGTATTAATATTGCTGCTTCAGTGTCTGCGAAATATCGCAGCAACTTATTTACCGAGACCCTTATTGTCTCAAGACGAAAGATGAGGCATGACATCATGCGACTATTCTGATGATCAGATAAGATAAGAATAAAATACGGCTGCGATTTTACCGTAATATCCAGCCTCCAGCCAACCTTGCAAGTGCAATCTTCCGTCCATAATCCAACATCCACATCACATTCCACAAATACAGCAACAATGGTCCTCGTCGCATACTCCGATTCTGAGGCCTCCGACTCTGAGCAAAAAAACACCACTCCAGCCGCGCGAACATCAGCCACCAAGCCCACTTCAACCTTCTCAAACACAACATCAGCCTCCGCCCAAAAAGTCACAACCATCGTCGACAAGTCAAACCCCCGCAAAATTCGAGTCGCCCTGCCAGAGATCGAACCCGAAAGTGAGGGAGGAGAAGAAAATGGTCCCGCGCGTAAGAAGCCCAGAATCGGAGGAGGCGGCGCCGGCGCGTTCGCGGGCTTCAATTCATTACTACCAGCGCCCAAAAGACCCAATGCGAAGGTGGAAACAGAGAAATTAGCCGGCAGCGGACCGACGCGTAAGGTGTTTAGCTTGAAGACCGGAGCTGCGCCGGGTTTTGATCGCGAGGCCGATGAGGAGATGAGGAGGGATATGGCGTTTGAGAATCTGGGAATGGGCGGTGATGATGATAATCAGGATGAGACAATCCCCAAGGCGGGGAGTTTAAGGAAGAATGAGGACACTGAGGCGAGGAATGCCGTGGAGGAGAAACCCCAGGAAGTGGTCCTGAAGGGGAACCCGATGATGTTCAAACCGCTGTCCGTGGCGCGAGCAGGGCAGAAGAAAAAGAAGCCGATTATTCCGCCGCCGTTGCCATCGTCTAAGCCAACAACATCAGCAGAAAAGAGAATAAATGAGCCAGAAGTACAGCCAGAAATACAGATGCAGAAATCTGCCGCGCCTCCAGCCCCGAAACCCAAGGTTAGCCTTTTCTCTCTTTCGGCCCCGACAGAAGAAACGGCTGCGTCGGATGCATCAACATCAGCCCATGGCTCAATCTATGAGCCCTTGGTTTATACCACAAATGAGGACTCGCCTACAGCAGGCCCTCAAGTCCCACAAACCGAATCTGTCCCTGCCGCCTCAGCGCAACCGCCTCCCTCAGCTCAGACCTTGGACTACATCGCAGATGATTTGAACCTCTCCCGCTCACAGCGGCGCCAGTTGTTCGGCCGCAACGCCGACCCTTCCAGTTCAAAGATTTTGCACTTCAATACAGACGCAGAGTACGCTGCTAACCAGGAGATGGCACATAAGGAACTCGCCGCTGCACAGCATAATCCTGTCCGGGCTATTGCTCCTGGTAAGCACACGCTGCAACAGTTGGTCAATGCTGCAAGCACGCAGAAGGAAGCTTTGGAGGAGAGTTTTGCTTCTGGGAAGCGGAACAAGAAAGAAGCGGGTGCGAAATACGGTTGGTAGGTTGGGTAATCGTCTGATAATATCATATACTTATATCGGAATCTTGCAACTTGAGTCATTAGGGTTTGAGACTCAGCTTGTCCAACAAAGAATTTTAGCAATGAACTCTATAAATATTCTTACGATATACACATTTTGCCACCTATATACAACAATGAGAGTAAAATAGAAAACGTGCTTTTATATGCCCATAACACCACAATGCAGCCAATCAGTCAATCTAAGAGGAAACATCAACAACTTCCGCAAACCATTGCTTCAATGCCGTAGCCAGGACAGCAGGGAGTTCTCTCACATCCCGCACAACAAGGTAATAGGGGAAGGGGAATCCTTCCAGATATCGCTTCATTTTCAATTTCATCTCACCAGTACCGCTCTCGTTATCTGGCTCAAAGCTCGCCTGCGTGAGGTCTAGGATGGAGTTCCCCTTCAGAGCGTCCACGATGATAAACACGATCATGATCCGTTCTTCCTGGGCCTGGCGGACAAGGCGTCTGATTGTTTCGTGGTCCTCACAGATGCCGTCCGAGATAATCAGCTCCAATTGCCAAAGGTCGGCACTGCCGCCAGCAGGAGATTGCTTGAAACGCGCTTCACGAAAGAGAGCGATCGAGTCGGCGATTAGCTTGCGCACGTTGGTGCCAGTTTGCTGGTAGCTGAAATTCTGAAAGACCTGGACACCTGCCTCGGATGAAAAGGGCTTGCCAAAATCGTGGGCGACACGGACGTGGTCTTCACTGCCAAAGCCGAGGACACAGAGGTCACCGGCTTCGAGCATGCTTAGACTTTTTGCGACGAGGGCGAGGGTTTCAAATGCGAGTTGGCCGCTGCCGCTCTCGAGCATGGACTTGCTGTCGTCGACAGCAAGCATGATTTGATAGTTGCGTTTGGAGGGCACGGAGCGGCGCATCCAGATTTTGTCACGCTTGTACTGGGAGGCGATGTACGGGATGATGCGCTTGATGTTGAGCCTTTTACCAGTTCGGTAGTCACCACGGAGTTTGGTTGCGAGGGTTGGTGCTAGAATGAGGCGGAGTTGTTCAGTGAGCGAGAGGGAGAGGTCGTTTGTTGCGGATTCGTACTTCGACCAGAGGCGTTGTGCTTCGTCTCGCGGGGTTAGGGGAGGTAGAGTGGAGGAGAGGTGGATGGCAGCTAATTGTGAGTCAACTTCGTCCAGCTGCTCGATTTCTGCTGGTTGAGTTTGAGCATCACTTGGGTTTTGTTGGGCGTGCGAGGCTCCTGGAATGAAAGCACCGGCGGCCTGGTTGTCCGTAGAAGCGCCGTTGTGATCCATTTGCATTGCATCCTCCAGTTCATTTTCTGGGAGGGCTTGGGGCTCCTCGGACGCGTCGGGAAGCATTTCATGATCGGCAGGTTTGACATCCGACTCCACGCCCTTGTTCTGGTCCAGGGCTTTGGCTTGCTCTTCGCTGGCTTGGCCAAGCGCCTGGGTATCTGCGACATCGTCTTGGTCTGCCAGGTGCTCAAAGTCTGCATCGCCCATCTCTGTGTCCTGTGGCAGAGGTTCGTCTGTCTCGCCTTCCTCCTGTTTTGAGGCATTCATGATGTCTTTTTGTCTGCGGTGCCATTGTTCAAGGACATCGCCTAGCTTCTTAAACGCCTGTAACTGAGGGTCTTCTGGATTGACATCATCCGCACCTCCCGCATCCCTATGCCTCTCATTTTCTTCACCCTCCTTGGCAGCACCGGTTTGTTGCTTAGGCTCGACGGAGGGATCTGTAGAGCCATCCTGTTGCTGTGCGTTGCCGGAAGCGCCTTTTTCTTGATTCTGGTCTTGCTCGGCACCAAGACCACCATTAACGGCTTCGCTAGGGGCAACTTCTTCTCCGGCAGTCTCATTGTCATCCCTTTGGGCGAGGAACTCATCTTGCTGGGTTTCTTCGGGCTCCTCACTGGGTGCCTGTGCCTCGTCTTCGCCTTCAGCTGCATTGGCATTTTCTTCTTCTGGCGGAGCTTCTTCGTCCGGATTGATTTCTTCCTCTTCCCCCGGCAGGTCACCAGGACCCTCTTCCTCAACGTTCTCATCCGGCTTTTCGTCCATTTGCTCATCATTAGGAGCATCAGGAAGATCATCAAGCCCATCATCGCTACCGAGATCCTCGTCATCCATACCTTTCTCATCACCATCAAGCTGCATCTCATCTGGGAGATCGAGGGTTTCCTGTTCCGGAGCCTGAGGGTCTGTAACGTCCATATCCTCGCGACCAACAGCCTCGCCCTCGTCATCCGGGGCTTCTTCTTCCTCTTCCTCGTCTTCTTCCTCCACGTCTTCACCTTCTTTGTCACCCTCTTCCCCTTTCTCGCCTTCTTTCTGCTCCGGTGCTGCCGTTTGTTGGTCGGCCTCCGAAGCACCTTTCCCTTCTTCATTTTCCGTCTCCTTCTGTTGCTCGTCATGACCGCCGTCCCACATCTTCTCGTCCACGGCAGATGCGTCCAAGTCATTGACACTGCCCACCTCTTCATCAATATCATCCTCCTCACCCTCATCGCCGCTTTCGTCTTTCTCCCCATCTTCTTCCTCTTCATGCTCGCCCTCCTCTCCCTTCAGGTCTTCCTGGTCCATGTTCACGGCATCTTTGGATTTATCAATATCGTCTCCAGCCCCTTCTTGTTGCTCCTGTTGTGCGAGCTCTGACAAGTCCTCGTCATCCCCAACGTCTTTGCTGATGTCTTCGGCTCCCTCTCCTTCACCAAGACCTGTCCCGCTTTCCAATTTTCCAGACTGGCCTTCCTCTGTTGATTCTTCGTGTGGGCTACAGAAGCCTTCAGATGAAACCTGAATGAAGGACTTGGCAAGTACATAGGACATCTTGCAAGTCTCTCGGTGCACCTTCAAGAAGCGACCCACAATATCTTGACTAATGTCGTAATACTTGTTCATTATGGGCAGCAGGCTTGCCAGTAGTGCAACTGCTAAAGGAATACCAACATCGGAGTGTCCCTGAACACGATGCAGCGTTTCCAGGACCTCGACGAGAGCCTTTGTGATATCAGCCAGATGTGCCGATTTCAAAGCTCTAGTGAAGAACTCATCACTTCGAGAAAGGAAACCGGTGGCGGTGATCGAGGATGGAACTTCCTTGAGTTTTTGGAGGCTGACAAGAATCTTATCTGTGGCTGCAGTAAGGCTTGAGTCAAAGTCCTCAATTGTTAATGCATCCACATCTTTAACGAACTCAGCGGGGCTCATCTTGACCTTGGTCCAGCGGAGCAATTGATCTAAGACGAAGGTGAGATCAGGTCGGTCTCGAGCCCACTTGGCGATATCAGTCTTTAATTGGTCTAGAGACGATGCAGCGTCGTCGAAAGTATACTGATGGAGTTTAGAAGTAACTCCACTCGGCAGCTCGGGAAGATGTTTGATGGATTGCCTGAGGCGGTAGAATGTGTCTTTCCATGTCTGCAGACCATTGGAGATATCTGATGAAGCAATTCCAGAAAATTTAGAATGCAGCTCCACGACTGTTGAGGCAACCCCAAGCGTGGGCCCTAGCCATGCAATTGCTGTTGTTACTTCCTGCTTTCCGCTCACGGCATGGTAGTTGGACCGAATGATTGATGACGCTCCCGATTTCCAGAGATTAGACACCTTGGCGAGAGTGGACTGGAGATTTGCCAGATCCGACAGAGCCGAGGAAACAGCGGCTCTCTGTTTTCTGATCATGAACAAAAGATGCTCCATGGACCCTAAACTCCGTGACACTTCCACATTGCTGAGTTCCTCTGAGTAGCTGCGCGAAGCTTGACGAGCACGCGGAACTAGATCTAAAAGCCTGTAGAAATAACCATCACAAGCCTCAACTAGTTGTATTACCGCTGGATGAGCTGGGAGAGAGGGGCTGGTGGCAAGCACTTTAGCAACGGTAGCCTGCGATTCGATCAAGTCAGTACCGGCATTACGCTTCACACCCATCTCGAGGAGCTGCCGTAAAGTGTCCGCATAGAACCGGCGTTTCTGGCCTTTCAGATGTTGAACGTCGGGCTTGTTTTCCTCCGTCAGGACCTTAGGGGTCTGAGTCCGAAATTCTTTGATGCTTTCAAGGAAGAATCGAACAAAACCGCTCAAGTCGTTACCAACATCGAACTCATCCGGAATTGAAGTGTACATGGTTAGCATGCTCTTAACTGTGCCTTCAGGGTTCGTGAATCGAGGAGGCCGAGTGGACCACACTTTGCCTTTCTCACAAATGATCAAGGCCTCTGGAGTACTTGCAGAAGAGAAGATCTGCTCACGACCGAAAACGCCAGTTTCCTCATTACCTTCAGGCATATCTTGGCTCAGGATCTGCTCAACTGGCAGGCCGAGAACCTCGCGGTATTTACGCACCAGCTTGAACAATTTAACATGTGATCGCTTAGCACTCTCTCTAAGCGCAACAATATTAGTATCCTTCCAGCTAGCGAGCTGTATCTGTTCCTTGATATCCTTCTCCAAAGAGGACCGCTTGTCGATCAGGAACTTAGTCACCGCAGGCTCAAATTGAGCGTAATATTGGACGAAGTTGTCGAGTGCGAATACGAGCTGCTTCAGCGACGGATAATCCTGGACATAGAGAGACAGGAGAGCTCGGAAATCCTTGATAAGCCGAAGACGCTCACTATACTCTCCTAGCGTCGTTGAGTGGGTGAACTGCTCTAAGGTACCAACCACCTCTTGCACATGGTCACTCAGATCTGTCGTTCCTGATTCAGCAATCTGAATCGGAGCTCGGATAAGTGCCTCAAAGACAATGAACCACCATGAACTCACGCCCTGGACACATTTGTCTTTCTCGAGATCCAGGAGCTTTGCCCAGGTTGACAACTCCAATCGCCGCCAGGATATTATCAAGTTCGTAAGTTCATCGTAGTACGATGCTGCTGAATACTCTCGGCTGGCTACAAGCTGCCATTCATGAACCAGCGAGTGAAGCTTCTCGACCTTTGTAAGAAATTTCGCGACGGGTTCGGTATGTTTGAACTGGTATATCTCCTTGCAGAACGAGATCACGTCACCGGGAACTGCATGATCGGGCCAGGCCTGTTGTATCTGAACAAAGCGGGCTTGGATAGAGCGTGTCAGAGTAAGGAGCTTCTTGGCTTCGGCTGAGTTCTGGTCGGTGTAGAAATTATAGTTTTTAGCCGAGGTGGTGGTTCCCTTCGCAAGGTCATCTTCCAGCAACAGCAGGATGGCAGATATCTGCTCCTTTGGAGCCATTTTTGAATAAGGCAAGTAGTCGTTATCAGACCAGATTGAACCTAACAGCATAGCAGAGTGTTTGACGTAGTCTAACAGCACTGTCTGACTATCTGCAGACTCAAACAACTTCGCATGAAGGTCGGCAAGTCGAACCGAAACAACTTTTGGATCAGCTGCATCTGGCAAGTTTATAACCTGTTCAGCACCGTCTTCGTATGTCGGGAAAAGTTGGTATAGCTCATTTGCATCAACCTCTTCACTATCCTCCCAAGAGCCTTTAAAATGATACATCTCATTCTTGCGGGCGTATTCCTCCTGGTCCTCTCTCAACTTTGCCTTCCACAGAATGTAGAATTTGTCAACAACACGAAGAAGAGATTCTCGGCCGGTTTTAGTCCGCAAAAGGCCAGGCTCCATGGTTTCAGCGACCCTGAAGAACGATAAGTCATGGAACCAAGAATCCATTGCGTGTTTTGAATCGTGACTAGGAGAACCATTTTCGGACGATATGACCGGTCGGTCAGAAGCTCCAAGGAAGGGCGTTGTCTCAGAAACGGTCCGCAAAAGAGCTATCTCACCCGGTTCATGGTTGGGAGTTGAGCTGAGGGAAAGACCAAGGTCAAGTATCTGCAAAAAGCGAACAACAAGAATAGTGATATCATCGAAGGATCTGTAGTTCGTACTCAAACGCTTGCTCAGTTGCTGAATGTTGTCACGAAGCAGCTTTCTCATACGCTCGTTCTCGGCATCCTTCTTAGTTGCGTTGATCAATTTTTCGGGATTGCGACGGAGAACGGATTTGATGATACTGGAAAATTCGCCATGAAGGACGTTGATTTCTGAAGTCGCTGGTCGAGTGACAGAGGAAGGCGGAGGAGCCGAGCCGAGGTTGCTTAATTCGCCTTGCACAATTTTCTTCCTGATGTTTGTCGACTGTCCAGAGAAGACTTGCTCGAACAGTGTGATAGCATCAGCCTTTGTGGTAAGTTCAGCAACACGCTGATGATGCCGTTCCCTTTCCACGACCAAGCTTAGCGAAGGATCGAATGGCTTATCAGGAACGAAAAGCCAGAGCAAAATAACCGCGAGTTGTACCAAGGCGCTTGCAGTATCTTGCGCGGCATCCTCGCCTGTAGACCTAGTCAAAAGGGCTGTAACTAGTTTTGGAAGTGCCTTGTCAGCAATAGTTTTGAAGTAGTGGTTGTTCGGTAGGTTCTGCGCCAGGCGAATATTCAATGAGAGTAAACTGGGTGGCAAGCCTCGCTTTCCTGCCAAACGTAGTAGAGTTACCAGTTGCTCAAAGGACTGCGGATTAAAGAACTCTTTGTGAACATCAACAAACTCCGCGGTAAGCTCCAAAAGTGCCTGTCGCAGAAGCTTGAGCTGATCTAATGCAATTTCTCGGCTGGTTAGAGTCAATGCCTTTGAAAGTGTCTGCTTTTCAAGTTCCAGGGCGTCCATCTGACCAAGAGTGACCCGATCAACAAAAGCTAACTTGTTGAGCAGCGACAGAGACACAGTTCCACTGACGGCGGTTCCAGACCCGGACGACCGCTGATATCCTGAGAAGAGTGACAACCGATGAAGAATATCTGGAACTCGGCTTTGCAGTTTCGACGAGTTCAAAGGCTGGGCAGGGCGGCCAGCCAGTAGAGCTAAGACAGATTGGATGGCGGTTTGAGCAGCCGAAGAGCTTCCGTCCTTGAGAGCAGCAATGTCGTGATACTGGCATAGTATTTCAAACTCGTTCGAAAAATACGGGTTTGGAGCCAGTTCGGAGTCTTGCACCACACTTGCCAAACCCGTGACTGTTTGTCGAAGTCCCTGCTGGTTTTAGTATGGAAAGATGGCGGGTCATGTCAAACATCACAACTCGGAATCATGAACTTACTTGCACAAGATTTCCTTCATCAGCGCCTTCCATAAGTAATAATCTCTGTGTTTCAACCAATGAGCTACGCACTTGGCTCAATTGAGACAGATCAAGACGGGTGCGGTTTGCAATATGCATGAACTCTGACGCGACTTTTTCCAGGTCTAACATGGATGCCAACTGAGCGGGAGTTGATGCTGTTGCTGGTCTCCACGATTCCCAGAGCTTCTGCATCCCGAGTCCTGTAGTAAGAGCCCAATTTTCGTGGAACCGCTCAAGTGCTTGAGATATAGAATGAGCCAATGCGTTGAAGGCAGCACCTGAATCGAATATTGATGCGCACAATGATTTGCCAATCTGAAGGTAGATCAGAAATTCGCCTTCGTCGACTTCGTTAGATGCTGTTATTCTAAGCATATCTGTACAGAAACTGATGACTGCCCGAAGAGGGGGCATCGGATCGTGGTGGCGGAGGAAGTCAAGGTCCAGACTTTGAACAAAGTCGTATAAGGCCTGTCCACAATGCGAAAGGAATCGGCCAACTGGTTGCGTTGAATCCTTCAGCAAGGCAGGTATGCGTTTTGAGGCTAAAGACCGCTGCAGCCGAGTCATTTGGCTTGGCTTAAGAGACTGGCTGGATTCCTCTGCAAGCAATAGGGCCTGTTTAAGGCGATGTAGGTCTCTCTTGGACTCCTGTAAATGTGCCAGTAGAATAAGCAAGTCGAGGGGAAGATCCTGTTCCAACACAAGAGCTAGAGGTTCATTGACCAAAGGATGAAGAGGCTGTGAATGACCCTGAATAGCGAAAACAGCTTCTCCCAGATTGACAGTCTTCTTGAGAGCATCAAAAGGTTGGCAGTATTGGTTGTCATGAATGACTGATACGTAGCGATCCAAAAGTCTCGAAAACTGGCCAGCCTCAATGTCAGACAAATACGGTGAGATAAGATGTTGCGACTGCTGGAGATACGCTAGGTCAGAGAATGACAGGTGGTCGAGGCGGATCTCGTACGATGAGTCAGTCACTCGTTCTGATTCATCGGAAGAACCATATGTCCAAAGGGATCGCAGACGGTAGAGGGAGGACTGGCTGGTGTAGGTGGGAGTGGAAGAATGGTCCTGAGGAACATCCTCTTGGGGTAGAATGCAGATCTCAACGCATCTATTTCGCATAGCACGAGAGAGCTCTCCGTTCCGCGAATCCATCGTCAAGAAAAGTCTGAAGTTCGGGTGAGGCTTGATAACCCTGGCGTTTCCATCTTCAGTGCGCTGCTCGTTCAAAATGAGAGACCCATTCGGTTCAGTCAAGGAATTGAGTCTATCAAGGACAGAAGGGTTGCAGAGATTGGCGTTGTCAAGAACAACCCAATCTCCCTTCTGGACGGCCTGCGTCAAAACACCTTCAGTCCACTCAAAGCCAACTTTGAAACTCTCCGATTCCTTGGAAACTTGGAATAGGGTTCGCGAACGATCGAGTAGTTGCTCTAATGCAGGGTCCGAGTAACGCTGGCGAGCAGTTTCTAATAACGTGCACACTAGTTCCAGCGGCAAGTCAGGGCTCTGTAGCCGTTCATATAGTTCAACGAAAGTAGACGTCTCTTCTTGAGAGGTTTCGGACGGGCAGCTGGAGAGTATATGTCGTCTCACGAAGAGCAAGATATCCTCTAAAAGAGCCGACGTCTCCCTGTTGTGGTCGATCTGCTCGAAGCCTCCAACGAGGTCCATTGTATCGGTATCCGCGCTCAAAGCTAGTTCAACCAAGTTGGCTCCATTGATGGCAGCAAGCTTTCTTATCAGTGTTGTTTTACCGCATCCTGAAGCTCCCACCAAAATGCTAGGCCATGACTGTTCAATGCAAAGCATGAGAGATTCGAGGATAGAAAGATCCCTCGGCAGTACCTTGAGATGCGGATTGGGAGTTTCTTGCAGCAACATATCCCTTCGCATTACTCCAAGGCCAACCTGCATGCATTCTGTAGTCATGTTATGATAATAACTTTTGGCTGCCGTCGAGACACCATCAAAGACGCGTTCATATAGGTGGCGGACCCGCTCTCGGTCCTCCTGACACCTAAATCGCTGGGAGATGATTATATCGAGGAAGTTCTTCGTGTTTATTTGCAAAGTTCCGCGATCAGCCAATTGAAGCCATCTCTGAATGTCACGTAGATTGACCTCCCAGGGACCTCCCAGAACTCCCAGTCTCCTTTCTTGGACTATTGCAACGTTCAACATGGAGACAAAGTCAACTAGCCGCTCAGTCTGCGTAGTAGGACTGCCAGGATACAGTCTGGCACAAATGCGTTTCAGATCAGTGTCAGTGAAACTGTCAGCATACACCACAGTAAATCTGTTGACGAAAGAAGCAGGCAACCCTTTTCGACCGCCTCCTTGGTGATGCGGATTTTGTGCCGCGAAAAGGACGAAATTTGGGTGACGTTTGAAGGTTTGGTCAAGTTCGGCAATATAGACCATCTGACGGTGGTCAAGACATGCATTGAGGCCCTCAAGCACAGACTGAGAGGCCAAGTTCATCTCATCTAGGAGTACCCAGTCGCCACGCTGCATAGCTCGTAGGAAGGGTGCGTCCCGCCATGCAAACTGACCTACGTCGCCACCTTCCACAGGGACATCAGATCCAAATAGATCTGTAAGGTCCGTTTGCTCAGACAGGTTGATCCGGGTAAGCGGTTTCCCGAGGGCTCGAGCTAGAGCGGTCACTAGTGTAGTTTTACCCACGCCAGGGCTACCTTCAAGAAGAATTGGTTTCGCTAATTGCAGCCCACGGGCAATCCGTACTGAATTGGCAATAGTTGTAGGCGCATCCATAATGAAATCCGGGTCAGGTTGAGCATCACCCTGAATTTTGAGGCAGAAGGGCCCAATACGCAATGCTTGGTCTTGAACACCAATATCGGATTTCTGCATATAGATATTCGACGCATCCACGTTGAATAGTTCCTCAAGTTTGTCCAGACACAGTTTGCGATTTCCTTCAAGGTTATGCAACGTGGTTGCGAGCATTGCAGCCGGGTTTGCACCCAGTGTGTCTATGAATACCATTGCAGCACCTTGAATAATAGCGAACAAGGGATCCGAGCCCTGGCATTTATTGACAAAATCAACCCAAGCTAGAAGATCGCGAATGGAGAGTGAATTGGTTGAGGAGCCTTGAAACGTGCGTTTGAACCATTTTGCAAATTGTAACATCGCCCGAGGGATTTGCTCCAATTGCGTGTCTAGTTTCATTTGAAGAATGGGAAGAATGTCCTCATCTTCAGACAGCTGCGGAGCCCAAATCTCTGTCATCCGGTTCCGGAGGGCAGCAGAAAGTTCTCTCTTTCCGTAGTCGCCTCCGGGATTCATAGTTGAAAGAAACTGGAAACCGTTGTCAGCGACAACCATAGAGTCAATGGGGCCCTTTTCAGCCAAAAGTATCGATCTATGAGGCTCTAGCACACTATTAAGCCGTTCCAGCACCGAGTCGTCGGCGAGAGAAATTTCGTCCAGGAGGAAGAACTGGCCTGTCTTCATGGCGGTAATCAAACTTCCATCAGTCCATTCAAAAAGTGCATTTAATCGAGCAAAATTCTTTTCGATCTTCTTTAGTAGCTGTGGATCGCACTCTAGTCGCTGTTCGGCACTGAGGGTGCTGAAAATCTGCTTCAGCTCTTCGAACGGCTTCGACTCGTCTTGCAACAGAATTCGCAAATCGTTGAGCAGGGCTTCTTCGATAGCCGATCTATTCCGCACTGGCCGCTGAGCTCCGATAAGATCGCCTGTTTCCAGATTTACATGCGCATTAATAATGTGCAGTTGCTTCTGGTAAGCATCTGCAACCGCTTGACACAGCTGAGTCTTTCCGCAGCCTGTTTCACCCACAAGGAGAATGGGCTCGTTATTCTGAAGAGCTGTAGAAACCAGGATGAAAAGTCTCCTCATAGCCCGGGTCCAAACGATTCCAGGAGTCAGTTGCCTTAGCATTGGTGCACGCTTATCTAACTCGGAAGTGCTGTAAAGGACTTCTTCGTCGATCTTGACCTTCATGACCTCTTCAATAACGCCTTTCACAGCAGCCCTCTCCTGAGGGTTCCTCACTCTCTCTGCAAGTAGCATGAAACCATTTATAGCCAGCTGCTCTTTGTCATCCGCTTGCCGGAGGGCCCATCGAAAAAGATCACGCAGGGTGGCGAAGCTATTCTTCTGCTCGAATAACCGATTTGCCTGGCGCAGTAGAGAAAGTTTTCGATATACAGAGACTATCCTGGTACAGAACGATGGTGCTATTTGTGATCGTTCTTTAAGAATGTACTCCAGTTCGCTCTCTGGTATATCGTCAAAGTGTAATTCAAGGAAACGATTTCGGAAAGCGCGGGAGAGTACTTTTCGGCCTCCATAGAGTCCCGCGGGGTTCTGAGTTGCGAACAGCATGAAATTCGGGTGAGGGTGGACCACTTCTTGTGTTTCGGGGATAAACAGTTCGCGATTATCGTCGAGAAGTCGATTGAGTGCTTCCAGAACGTCGGAGGGTGCCAAGTTGAGTTCATCAAGGACAATCCAGTAACCGTTTCGTAGCGCCTCTACCAGGATACCCTCCTGATAACGAAGGGTTCCGTCGTCATCGGACACATAAGATCCGAGGTACTCTTGCAGATCTGTGTGTTCGTGGTTATTGATTCGGACGAACTTATTGCCAGAGACCTTCGCGAGATACTCGATCATGCTGGTTTTACCTGCAGATGTTGGGCCTTGGAGCAAAACGGGGAATCGGCGGGTGGAGCTCGCTCTCACAAGATTCTTGAGGTTCTTTTCGATGAACGGGGTTATGATATAATGAGGTTGCTCTTCAGGTATCAAATGACCCCTTCGCATCCAGTAATGTTTGAACTGTACATGTTCGTGGCCGTCACTGGGAGGTCTGGGTGTCTGCCCAAGCAATGCCCTGATGTTCTTTACATTACTGAAAATATGCTTTTCAAGCAGCGGCATCAACAGCACCTCAGATTCACGGCTTAAAACGGTTAAGAAGCTCATGGAGAACCCTTCGAAGATTGCTCGTCGTAGGCCGTAGATTTGGGCATGGTCAGCAGCGTAAATAAGCGCACGAACGAGCGTTCGAATGCTAAAGTGTGGTCGCTGGCCCGCACCGTCCGTTAGCTTGTTTTCGTTACTGAGCTTCTTAGCCTCCATGTAGAGCTGAGCAAGATCCGGTGCTGCTCTGGAATCACTCAGAGTTAAGTCCCCAAGGTACTTCTTGATTAATGACAAGAGGTCATCCAGCTCATTATCGGGAGATTGCACATATAGTTCGGTGAATCTGGATCGAAGACCCGGTGGGAGGTCCTTTTTGCCTGCATCTGTTGCTGGGTTCATGGCACCGAATATTCGGAAATCTGGGTGTCCAAATACCCGTTCTACATCACCAGCCTCGGAAAGCAGAACGGAGGGTGAACCCTCACTGCCATGATGCAAAAGGCTCGCGATGTTTTCGAGGGTATCGGGTGACGCGAGATTAACCTCGTCAAGAAGCACCCACTCGCCATTGCGCAGAGCACGAACAATCTTTCCCTGTACGAAAGCAAATGCGAACTTGGCATCGCCCTGAGCTACTTGCGCTTCAAAGTCGTTGAGCTGTGCTGCAAATCTTTCCCATCTCTGTCGCAGGAGCTGATATTTGGGTGAATCCAGTTTTCTTTTCTTGGTGGGCTGTTCACCTTCTGCTGGCTGGGAGGCTCCATTGCCGGACTTGAAGACGCCATCTGCTAACCGAACAGCTTCGTGCCAGTGATTGACTAAGCGCACCCAATTCCCGCTTGCAACATTCTTTGCGATTGAAGAGAGAAACTTCTGGTTCTTCTTCGCAGAAAATGTCAATTCAAACAAGGAGTTGAACTCGTCGAACATTGGAATGGCCATTGTACGAATGTTGACTGGCTTGAAGCCGCCTAGTAAATCAGTACTCTCACTTTGCTGAGATAAATTCACTACCGTGAGTTTCTGTCGCATCAATGTAGCAAGATGCTGTATAACGGTGGTTTTACCGATACCCGTCTCTCCGACGAGAAGAACAGGCTCGGCCATTTCGACTGAAGCAGCAACTTGCTCCATTAACTTCAAGGCGGCTCTCGTGGTGGCAAAGCGAGATGTGGAAGATGCAAATTTGGAAGCTGAGCTACTTGGCACCTTGATCTTGCGGCAAGCCTCTCTACCGAGTACGAGGCTGCTTCCCTGGTCCAATAGCGCTGGCGTTCGCTCATGTAGACAGAATCGCGCACGTTGCGGTGAAATATGAAGTGCTTCCGCGACTTTCAAGGCTAACGAATCTGATAATGTGGTATCTGGTAGGTATTTGAGGAATATATCCACAACGTCGAGAAAGATCTCGTCGTCAATCCCTTCAGGAGTGGCTTCGTATCCAGTCTTCACGCCAAGTCGCTGGAGTCGCTTGTTCATCCTACTACAGAGTTTGATGAGATCACGCAAACCTGGTGTGCGGCCCTGGGAACTTTTTATGGCGAGGCTTCCGTGGAACGAGGAGCAGAGCTTCTGATAAACGTTCACGATCGTGGCCACTCGACATTCGAGCAGAGGAAACTTTTGCGCAATCACGTCCTGTACCTCATTTATCGTAAGCGGATCAATCTGCACCCTGTTCCAGAGTCGGCTTCCAAGGATAGCAGTACTAGGGGCGATCTCTTCTCCGGCGATATTGTACGACGACTTCATTGTTGCGATGATTTTAAAGTCTTCCGCACATTTAATGCGCTCCCGTCTGCTAGCTATAGTCAGCTCGCCCTTCTCAATGATTGGAAGGATGAGACCGATAACTTCGGAGGGAGCACGATCTAGGTCTTCAATCAATATCCATCGACCTTCTCTCGCAGCTTTGGTCAGAACACCGGGTTGCCATGCAAAGCTGCCGGTTGCCGGGGACGTTGAATACATTCCAAGAAGGCTTTTGGCATCTGTCTGCTCATTCAAATGAAGAGTCACCATTGATTCCAACTGGCCCATAGTACCCGCAACATCATTTATCAGGCTTGTCTTGCCCGAGTTCGGCAGTCCAACTAAAAGGACTGGCTGAGGAGTAATGAGGGCTCCTGCAATCCGTCGCAAGTTACTCACTGCTGTAGGCGTTTTCACGATTGCGGATGGTGTGAATGAGATATCAACCTGGCGAGGGATTAATACCCCAGAGACTTCTGCGGTTCGAGCAGTGAGAAACTCGCGCAACTGCTCCACTCTTGAGAGGCTCTCAGAATATGACCGCGTGGCCCTTATCGAACGGAGTTGCTTTCCCAGGATTTCCCAACGGCGCTCTTCCCAAAGCCCGAGACAGCGATAGTCAATTTTGATGCCTTCCCAATGACCCTCCACCATATCGTCCCCGCAATGTGACCATAGAATCCTTTCCGTCGATGCATCAGCCGCACGCATATAGAGACAGAAGCATCGGACGGCAAGATATCGGATCACTTTGTCCTCATGTCGGAAAAATGTCTGTAGTCGGGATGGAGAGATGGCAGGTGAAAAAGCCTCTACATCGAAAGAAAGGAGACGAAAAGTGGCAAGTAGTAATGTGCTAATGGTGAAATCGTCTATATCCAGATTAGTCGAAGCATTAGGCGCAGCCAACGCCGACAGAGGGCCAGCTCGGGACATGGCATATTGGCTTGCGAAGGATCGTAAATGCGGAGCGAGCGGTAATATTCGTGCAAACGCGGATATAACTTCGTTTTGATCGACGCCAGACTCGGGAAGGGTCCAGCGCGCAGCCAAATCAACGAAGATTGGCTCATAGACGTAGAAAAACTTCTCTGTAAACCCTGATTTCAATGCGCCGACTGCAAGCGCGTTCAGGTACTGAGTCCCGGAAGCCGTGCGGATGAGGGCCGCAATCTCATCCGGCAGCTGTTCGATAAGTTGGGACTCATTCAGAGTCCCTTCGTAGGCAGGACTGGCACCCATCCTGAGTCCAACCATCCGAGGAACTCTTCTGGTGTCTGAGGAAGGAGAAATTGTGTACCACCGTACTTTTTTCCGCCATCTTTTTTCTGCCGATAATTAGTGGCAGGTCCCCACACAGGCAGGCACTCACCGCCTTTACTTAAGCATGGAGGCCCGCAGCAGCTCCGATCATTTATTGTATCTCCGGATCTTAGTGTTTCAAGGGCGACCACCATGGTCAATAACGCGTGTGTCCTTGTATATTATCCATATGACCAGCCTTATCGATAATGGATTCGGGGCCGGATTTCGAGGCCCAGCAGCCTTCAAGCGAATCAAGTACCAACAATCTGCGGCTCCCGCGGCTTCGCGGCAACAGCCTTTCGCAGTATACGCGCGAACCTTCAACTGATGGTCTCCGTGAGCCGTAAGTAGGTCCTTGTGCAACATGGCTCGGGCTGACACCTGAATATGGCTAGGATTTCGTTTAAGCGCAAACGTAAGCACCGATCTGGATTCAGTTTATCGAATCTCTCCAATATCTTTACGACCGACTCCGACGGCCATTCGGGTTCCAGCCGTACAACATCTAGGAACGGACTCACAACAGACATCGATCCGCAGCCAGCGGGTGAAATTTCGCAACGTAATGGGAACTATAACGTCCAGAAGGAGGGAGGCTTGTTAGATTGGTATGTTGAAGGTCCAGGGCGACGGGTCGGCTACGATGATTTCACTGCTATTGATTGGATATTTGAATACACGAAAGAGCGTCAAAGGAAGCGACTTCTGTCAGCCAGCGGAAAAGGAATGCTTGGGTACGCTCGCAAAGTTTTTGATGCCAGTAACGTTTGGTTCGTCCTCATCGCTACGGGAATATCAGTTGGAATCATCGCCGCATCGATCGATATCGTCAGCGACTGGCTGGGGGACATCAAAGCTGGATATTGCAAAAATGGCCCAGGGGGAGGGAAATTTTATTTGAACCGTAGCTTTTGCTGCTGGGGACACGAAGAGGGTGAGCCACCACAACCTTTTCGAATCTTGGTTGTAGTACTGACACATTCGGACTCTACAGACCCTTCGAACTGTATGGATTGGACTCCCTGGGGAAAGGCTGTGGGGGCTAGATCATCCGCTGGATCCTATACAATAGAATATATCTTTTATACACTTTATTCTGTAGGTACACCCTTGAGAATCCCCTTTGTTATACATATCTAATGCAGCGGCTAGGTGTTTTTTGCCCTTTGTGCATGCACATTGGTCAGAAATTATGCAATATATGCGAGGCATAGCGGAATACCTGAAATCAAGACGGTCCTAGGCGGCTTCATTATCAGGCATTTCATGGGGCCCTGGACCCTTGCGATTAAATCATTAGGTTTGGTAGGTTATCTCCAATGGATGAGGCCTATTGAAGCTAACCGCTTAAAACAAGTGCCTGTCTGTGGCATCCGGCATGTGGCTTGGTAAAGAAGGTCCACTTGTCCACGTCGCATGTTGTTGCGCCAGCGTCATAATGAAGACTTTTGATAGTCTAAACAGCAACGAAGGTTTCTAACTGTACACTCCGAGGAGACTGAAAGTGAGCTAACATTTTTAGCGAGAAAACGAGAGGTACTCTCTGCGGCAGCTGCCGCAGGCATATCTGTTGCCTTTGGCGCACCAATTGGCGGTGTCCTGTTCAGTTTAGAGGTGTGAACATCTAGATGCGCTTGTTGATGTCTAGCTGATTCAGAGTTCTAGCAATTATCATACTACTTTCCTGACAAGGCAATGTGGCAAAGTTTTGTCTGCGCAATGGTAGCCACAGTTACCCTACAAGCGCTAGATCCATTTCGGACAGGCAACATTGCTCTCTACGAAGTGAAGTACACCAGGGGTTGGCATCGTTTCGAAATGATCCCGTTCGTTATTCTCGGTATCGTGGGCGGTCTCTATGGAGCGTTCCTCATCCGATTGAACATGCGAATTGCTAAATGGCGAAAAACGCGGAGCTTCTCCCATCCGATAATCGAGGTTGTGGTCGTATCTATCCTCAGCGCTTTGGTAAACTACCCTAACATATTCATGAGAGCTCAAAACTCGGAACTTGTCCATTCGCTGTTCGCCGAGTGCAGTGCAGGAACTCCTGACCATTTTGGTCTTTGCAAGACTGGGGCAGCGTCAGCTGGTACGGTAGCTCTTCTGCTAGTAGCTGCTGTCCTTGGATTTTTCCTCACAACAATCACATTTGGGCTTGATATCCCTGCTGGTATTATCCTTCCATCATTCGCAATCGGTGCTCTGTATGGACGTGCTCTGGGCACGTCTTTCAAAATATGGCAGGACTCTTACCCTGGCTTTTTCCTCTTCGGGAACTGTGAGCCTGATATCCCTTGCGTGACTTCGGGACTTTATGCAATTGTCGGGGCGGCTTCAGCCCTTGGCGGCGCTACAAGAATGACCGTATCAATTGTCGTCATTATGTTTGAACTTACAGGGGCCCTTACGTATGTCATCCCCATCATGATCGCAGTTATGTTGTCCAAATGGTGCGGGGATATATTCGGAAAGCGCGGTATCTATGAATCATGGATCCAGCTCAACGAGTATCCTTTCCTTGATCACCGTGAAGACACCGCTCCTCCCGACGTACCTGCCCATGCCGTCATGACGAAAACAGATGATCTTACAGTCCTTACCGCTGTCGGTCATACGGTTGGCTCTCTTCGAAACCTTCTTCAGACTACCTCATACCGCGGATTTCCCGTCGTTACGGAAGCCTCGAACCCCCTTCTCCTTGGCTATGTCTCACGCAACGAGCTTTCTTACGCCCTGAAGGACCCCACGTCTCCATCTGGAGAAGAGCTCTCTAGTGCAACTCCGGTCTTCTTTGCGCATCAACCATTCGCGGACCCGATGGATACGCTCGACCTTCGACCTTGGATGGACCAAACCCCTATCACGCTGAACAGCGGCACTACATTCCTAATAGTGCTGCGCATGTTTCAGAGACTTGGCCTCCGCTACGTCTTATTTGTAAACAAAGGTATCCTCCATGGGCTACTCACGAAAAAGGACGTATGGTCTGTTGTCAATGATCCTGCATCTCGGGAGGGCGAGTGGACTAGTGGTCCTCTCGGGGAAAATGGCACTGCAGAAGAGATTGGACTACTGCAAAGCGATGACGCTTCGAGCATTGCTCCTCCACTGACGCCACTAAACCGGCGGCCTTCGTTTTAGTTTAAACGGATTGTTCCACGGCCAGTGCTAATGAACGGGAGTGATTGGTGGCGATTTGGACATCGGACATAGAACAAATATAGGTATCTTTTGGCTTCTAGAGAGGTTGGTAGCAACTGAATATTCTTATACCTGCAGCACTACTTCTTTTCATGAATATTCTCACTGCCGCTCAACATTTTGGCTCATTCCACTTTTTAAACCATAGATGTCAAATCCTGCGTATACTTAACAAATACGGAGTACACCGCCCGGGTAAATAAAAGCCAACTTCCCATACAGAACTGCCCTGCGTCTCATTGACCGCCCGTCTCGATCAGCGGCCTCTTTCAGATCTTCCCTCTTAGCAGTACTTTTAAAATTATTTTCCAACCGCAGAAGTGCAGAATTTGACACAATGATGGCAGATCCCTTTGAAGTTCGCATGCGCTTTACAGCGCAGCTACAACATCTCAATGCGTCCATCACATCGTCGCAGAAAGCTGCGCATTATGCGCTCAAATACCGCGACATGGATGAAGATCTCCACTCTTGCATTCTAGAGCAGCTTGAAAGAGTGAGTGCACATGGCTGTTAAGCCATATACATACATGATCTAAAACTGATCAAGCTATTCCCTAGAATAACATGAACAACCGAGCCAACATCCTATACTTTATTGAGCAATTCTGCGAAATGGCCACTAAAGAGGACCACCTCCCCTACGTCCACATGATTCAACGAGATATTCTCCGAGTCGTTGATTGCGTAGCGCCAGCGGATGGCTCTGGTGCCGCCAATGTAAAGCACGTACGCCGAGTTCTTAACGGTCTCCAAGCCAAAGAAGTGCTCTCCGCCGAAACGGTAGCAGAAATTCACGCAGGCTTGAAGGATCGAGAAACACACCCAGCACATCTTGATCTGGAAGCTGAAGAGGAAGAAGAAACCGGATCAAAGTCGAAGACAGGGACACCGCGCGGTATGAAGGCCAATGGCATCCGGGTTGACAAGAGGCAGATTGAGCAGCGAATTGAGGAGGATCGTGAGCGCAATAAAAGGTTACGAGAAAGTATGTGGACTGTTCGAGGGGATGATAGCGATGAGCACAGGAAGTTCTGGGATGAAACCAGCGACATCGGCGAAGATGACTTTACGGCTGCGCATGAAGAGCTATTGGAGCGGAATGAGATGATCAACGCGGTTTAATGCATCTGGGCGTATATTGGGTTTGAATAAGCATCAAGAAACTGGCGTCTATGGAGCATGGAATGAGGTTCAAATAATGGGATGGGCTTACTTGAGATACCTGGACGATATATATGTTTTTGTGCCAATTGAGTCATTCAACACCAACCAACATAAGCACCAAGTGGACCTCAGAGCCGCAGTACTTTAAAAGACTACTTCTAGCGTAGCCAATTTTTTTAGAGAAAAAAGGACGCATCATGACGAACTGCTGAAACAGATCACTCGTAAACTTCAGAGTAGAATGATAATGGCCTTCGGAAGAACGAATTTCCGACGCATTTTCATAAATCTTTTTGATCCGCCGCGGAAGCCGATCTGAAGCGCAACAACCGGTCGTCTTCCCCTCTATGTTGTCACAGATTGTCACGGCGGCAAAGGGTATCTTATTTCCTGAACAAAATTCGTATGGTAACTCGACTACTGCCACTACTGAACCGAACGAGATCCTCCCTGCAACGAAATCGAAGATGGTTACCACCCGCCGATCCGCAGCATTTCAGGCCGTCTCGCCGACAGAAGATGCTGAAATGAATGAATCACCGGAGTTGAGTGGGAAGCGCAAATCTGATAATGTCACACTTGCCAGAAGCCCAGAAACTCAAGGTAACAAACGCAGAAAGAGGAGCAGTGCAGAAGCAACTGAGGATATGGTGAAGGAGACGAACGAAGATATTGAGCAGGAAGCAGCGCCGAAGAAACACTTTCGATTCGACAGCGAAGAACCTGTATTGCCTGACGTGGCGGAATCAGAGGTCCCGGTCGTCCCGGTCGATGCGCAGCAGGAGAAGCAGCTTGACGAAGAGGACAGTAGCGAGGATGAAGCCCCAGAAACTGTGGACAACTATACCCAATTATCCAAAATAAAGCTTGAAGCTAAGAAACGGGAAGAAGCGCGGAAAATGTTCGTATTCTTGATCCTTTTAACATATGCCCATTCGTCGTTAACCGCATGTCAGCGAGGAACAAGCAAAACGAGAGAAAAGGCGACAATTGGACGAAGCGCGCAAACAACAAGCTAAAGCCTCAGCTAAACGAAAAGAAGTCCATACGTCCCAGACCGTGCCGGGAGCTGGGACTCCTGCCGAAGATATGTTATCTGAGAGCTCAGCAACGCTGCAAGGCTCATTCACTCAGGACACTCGGCGCTCGACGCTTCCCGCCCTTCTCCCCGACGACATTCTGAACGCTGTGCCTGACGTCCGACCGCCGACACCTCCGCCCGAATTCGAGGTTTTCTCGCAGAAAAAGCCAACCAAGCTCAGGTTTTTGGAGAAGAAGGAGAAGGCACCAAAGGACGTGCGAATGGGTGATGTCGCCATTCGTGTGCTGGATAGTGAGAGTTCGCGGAAGCAGCCGAACACAGCACTCGCTCCGAAAGCGTCAAAGACGAGTCGAGGTGCGAGAGAAGCCTGGTTGAAACAGGCCCGCAGTACTGGGCATGTTAACGGGATGAGGATGGTCAGTAGCGGCAAGAGGAGTTTCGTGCGCAAGTAATGCTTTACCGTACTTGGCTACGGAGTACTATTCCATTGCATTGGGTATTTCAACTTTCGGATTGGGGATTGGGATTTGCATGTAATTGTTGGGCGTTTTGAAGCTCTGGTAAATGCGATGATCATAACGGCAATCTGCATGTATAGACCGGGAGCATTAAGCATGCTTCTTTTCTCTTGACTGAGTTTTTCCAACTGCGTATACCGTACATTTTCACTATAGCATAAAATGATAACTTAAGCTAAAAGCACAGCGGTAAATGTTTTAAGATCTATGGCAATTATAAAGGTCTCATCCGATTTGCAGGTTGGCCGCACGTGCAAAAAGCTGGAGCTCCTTCTCTCATCCGCTCAGCTTTTATCATCCACCAAACTCCTTGTTGACCCCTCAACCACTCGATTCAACTCCTAATCCATTCGTTTGGCATGATTGAACGTTCAACCATATGCGATCACATATAGAATGGCGTCGGCTACTGAGTCTTCCCCTCTGCTCCCTCAATATCACCATGCTGCATCCTCCAATACGTCACCGCGAGGGAACCGGCCTCCCCGTACTGTGACGTTCAATCCCCTCACAACCGTCAGTACATACCACGACCCAGCTTCTGCAGATCCGAAGTTTAGGCCTTTGGCTTCTGGCAATAATTCTTCACTCGCCAACTCAAGACCGACTGGGCTATCTGCCCTGAATAGCAAGCTTCGCCGTCGCAACAGCCATGGAGCTCCTGGCTCGGTCGCTTCGTCGTATCCAGCCTCAAAGATCGGGCCACAGAGAACGACAAAAACTGCGCAGAAATTGAAACTTCTACCCGACCCTATAACAGAGGAGGAACTTGTGGATGAGGAGACATCTCCCTCCGACGTATACAGACAAATCGCACGGATCAAGGAACCTGCTGCCCGAAGTCTTGCGGCGAAGCTGGGAAAGGCAGACAGAGACAGATTACCTCGGGTAACGGCGTACTGTACAGCCAATTCTTATCGTCTAGACGGAGTGTTCAAGTTCTTAAAGTCACGGTCCAAAACACGCGGTGCCAATCCCAAATTGTTCGATGAATGCGTCTACTCGCGGTTTGACTACCAGTTTGAAGCAAAACAGAAAGCCGGAAACCATTCCAATAATGTCGATTCGGAAAACGCTCATACGGTCGATAGGATGCCTAGGGAACGAAGGTTCTCGGACAGTGCGGTGGAAGTCAACGAGGACTTCGGCAATAGGCGAGAGGAGCTCATCGACTTGCATGATCGCGACTCCCATCAGCAGAATGCGACCGAAGCCTCTGTGCTCGACAATGCCCCGGATATCGACACCACTATCCATGCTCCGGAAGTGTTTCTTTTCGATTATGGCACTGTTGTCATATGGGGCATGACACCGGCGCAGGAGTCTCGATTTTTGTCGGATATATCTAAATTTGCAACCTCAATTCTAAGTCCGGAAGACACGCAGGTGGAGAACTTCAACTTTTATTATGCCCGCGAATACCAGGCCAGAATATACAACGACTTCATTTCCCTGCGCGACCCCCGAAACTATATGATTAAGCTCGCCATTTCACATGCACTAGCTCAGTCGGTGAAGACGTCTCTCTTTGAAGATCTTGTATCCGAAACAATCTCAAACACGGCGCCATTGCCGGCCCAGATCGCGCAAACTGGAAGCGTCAACCTCTCAAGACGGCAGATCAATATGCAAGTCGGAGAACTATTTATACTACGTATCAATATCCACCTTCAGGGCTCGGTGTTGGATAGCCCCGAGTTGATGTGGGCAGAGCCGCAGCTGGAGCCTGTATACCAGGCTGTCCGAAGTTACCTGGAAATGGACCAGCGCGTGAGTCTTTTGACTGAACGATTAGATGTAATAGCAGATCTTCTTGCTGTGCTGAAAGACCAATTAACTCACCGTCACGGTGAGTACCTTGAGTGGATCGGTACGTGCGGGCCCATGATATCACCCTCCCCTACTAATATGTTGTAGTGATTGTCCTCATCGCAGCAGAAATCCTTGTGGCCGCTATTAACATTGTTGTTGATCTCTATGCTGGCGTTGAATAGACGCGGTATAATGTTATACAGTTCTGCAATTGCATTCAGGCGTCGGAGTTGGAGGAGTCGCTCGTACTGAGGAAATTTCTGCTACTGTACATACTCCATTCAGACCTCGAAAGATATGAGGTCTTTGACCAGGTCGAATAAAAACGCCGAACATAATGAATCATCGACTGTGTAATTGTGATATTTTGACTTTGCGTACCTGCAGGTTCTTCGCACTTTTTGCACCAGACCGCCGAGCTCCTTGCACCGCCTTCGCATCGTAAGCAATGACCAAATTTCACAGCACACATAGCATCGCCTCAGTCTCAGTATTAGCGTATGCCCTCCACTACATACTTTCCCTAGATATGGAGTAAATAGCTAGTGAATTGCCTAGCTATGGGAAACATAGTGCCTTACAAGAGTCCTACCTAGGGATAACTGGCTACTTTTTTGAAAGAGTAAAAGAGCCCAGTATCTTTCTCATCCCCGCACGTCGTGTTACCAAAGGCATATGAGAGTACACGTACTTAGCATCTTCAATTCGGGGATAAGCACCTTACATCCTTGTCTTACCTCCAGGACGGCCCGGACGTCCAGCGTCATCTCATCTGTGAGGTCATCTATAAGAGTGGGTCCATAATCGGATCCGCAGAATAAGCTATCCCGTTTAGGAAATCACTCTCTGATTGGCTAGAAACTACTACTATGTACAACTTCCGGGCAGTGTCCGGCGTTGGAATAGCGACGGGTAGCGGAGGACATTGCGACAACTCTGAATTTGTTGATATTTGGGTTATCTTGGGGATAATGATGACATTCTCAAGGAGATTGTTCATCTAGTTGTCCGTAAACGCCGGCTTCCATCTGTGCTTGGCGGAACCTGGGATCGAGGTATAAAAGTGCTATCTGCTTCTTCTGCGCTCATGTTCAGCATCCATTAAAAACTTTAAATAATCACTTCAAAGTCTCTCTTCCAGATAGCTGTTGTATTTTTCACGTCGCTCAGTTTCAAGCCAAACAAAATGTCTCACGAAGTCTCAACCCAGCCCCACAACCTCCCCATCCTCGCGACCACGAAATCCACCGCAGGAAAGACATATATTGTGACCGGCGCAAACACTGGTCTTGGGTTTGAAGCGGCAAAGCACTTCGTCCGCCTCGGTGCAAAGAAAGTAATCCTAGCCGTGCGCAGCATCCCTTCCGGCGAGGCCGCAAAGCAAAAAATTGACGAGGCCACGGGAACAACTGACGTCGCCGAGGTCTGGCCCCTTGATTTAAGCAGCTATGCTTCCGTCAAGACCTTTGCAAAGCGTGCGATCGCAGAGCTTGACCGAATTGATGCTGTGATTGAGAATGCGGCTGTGGCGACGGCGGAACAAACCAGAGCCGAGGGACATGGGTTGTCACTCACGGTGAATGTCTTGAGTACTTTTCTCTTGGCCGTGCTCTTGTTGCCGAAGCTGAAGGAGTCGGCGGAAAAGTATGGTATTCTGCCGCACTTGTCGATTGTGACATCCGGTGTTGGATGGGATGTACGTGAGACGTGGGAGAAAATTCGAGAGGATCCGCTGGTCAGGATGGATGGGTTGCCTAGTGAGCAATTGATGGTTACGTATGTCCATTTTATCCCAATTTTCTTGAGACTTGTTGATTCTAACATATGCTGTGCGAGCAGGTACCCTCTTTCCAAGTTGATGGATACCTTAGCTGTTCGTGAGCTGGCGGCTCGGTTGCCTGTGGAGCAAGGGAAGGTGGTCATCAATTCCATTTGTCCTGGCCTCTGTAAGACTGAGCTGGTTCGGAATTGCCCACCTGCCCAGAAGCAGGCAATTGTCGAACAGCATGAGCTGTATGGACGAACTGCGGAGGATGGAAGTCGGACTCTTCTCGCTGGTTCCGTTCTAGGGAAGGAAAGCCATGGCGCCTACACTTCCAATTGTGAGATTAGAGAGTGCGTGGCCCCAAGCCTCTAACGTGTCGGACTGTGCTAATGTAATCTATAGAGACAAAGTCCCTGATTGGGCGAAGGGCGAGGAGGCAAAAAAGTGGCAGGAACATCTATGGAGTCTCATTGTGAAGGAAATCGAGACTGCCGAGCCAGGATGTGTGCGGAAGGCGTTGCAAAAATAAGTGTCATATAAGCTATTCGTCGCTGCACCTGTTGTATCAGTGTAATTAGTCAAATTGAGTTGAGAAGCTGAGAGATCTCTGCGTAGTGCAAAGCACTGTGCCGGTTCTATTATGTATCGCATCCACCCACGGGAAGCCAGCAAGTGCCTCCTTTACGTCCTTCCAGGAGGAGAGACCAAGAGCGTTCATTGCAGTATTAGTTGTTGGTATCAGCCATTCATCGTCTGAAGTCTTGAACACGACGACCGCCCCAACGAAGAGCGCCCATACCAACACTCTTTTTATGATTTTGCTTTCCTCCCCTCCTTTGACCGACGACACTAGCTTGTCGACAGCGAGCCGAAGACGATGTGAGAGAAGGGGATTTTCCGGGATACGTTGGTTTAGACCCCTTAGAAATGTCACCAAGAACGCAACAAGGCCCAAGTGGACAACTTCCTCAAGGGGACTAACACCCAACATGGAGCATGCACCAGGCCCAGTGCTTACATCTAAGGGGCTGATATGTAGGAGGCTATAGCCCAAGAGCAAGATAGTGTTGTGGAACTCGTCGGCACCTAGTTTCCGTCTATACCCAGCGCCGGTATCGTTGAGTAAATCTGCGAGCCTCCTCATGTTGGAAAATGTCGACCATAGACTAAGACGCACGCCGTTTTGCAGAAAAGAATCCACCTCGGGATTTGCAACCAGCTTCTCTTCCTTTCCGTCATTCAAACATATGCCTTTACATTCGCGTAGAAACTCGATGCCCTCAAAACCGAAGAGTGTCGCCAAACCAAGCTGTAAAGCATATTCGAGGTCGGCCCTGCATAATTAGCCGAGCGTCAAATAATAAGTAAATTGACCAGAAGCATACCTCAGAACCTTTTGAATAACCCCGCAGCAATCACTATTGAACTGCTTGATGCCCCCACGTAGCTCAATCATCCGCCGCATGCCACGAACATGGACATAGCCCCGCGCATACTGACCCTGCAACCGCTCATACTGAGACATAGCCACCAGTATCGCGATAGTCATATCAGACGTTGCCTCTTCCTCGCTCATTAGCCGATCCTGAACGATACGATAGGTGCGCGCGATATGGTACATTCCTTGTGTCGTTTCGCGGACTAGACTCTTAGAGCAGAGGATCGAAGTAGCGACAGAGCAGTGAAAGTCTGAGAAGCTCAATCATCTTAATAGAACGCCCAACCATGTATATCAAGAAAGTCTGTGGAAGGGAACGCACAAGCCTCGTCGAGGAATAGATACCGCACCCAGACGGAGCCCATATGGTCCGGATTCTCCACGGCCCCTTCCAGCTCAGGGTTATAACGAACGCCGGTGAAAAAAAACAGTGCTTCAATAGGTGCACATCAGCCTTCATAGTACTATCAGTCCAGGCTTACGGTGCGAGCAGGTACCTTGTCGAACTAGACCCTGTGATCTTGCAGGAACAGGTATAAGAAACTGCAGCCCATCAGTGACTGGCCGCTCAATCTCTGCATTAGCCTTGGAATCTCTCTGCAATCGTCTTATAGTCTCTGGTGTTCGAAACGGAACTGCCACGTTGCGTCTGAGAACAACGGCCTTGGATGGCCGCGTCAAAGTCCTGTTGGCGTTTTTCCCTGTTGCAGCGTGGGTGCGAATACGTCTCCTCGCCGCGCTATCAATAGCAGTATTGTTGTTCACAAATTCGAATCCCATGATTATCTTTGGCTAGTTTCTGAAAGGTTGTGACCAGAGACATGGAGTGTAGTTGGATCTGCGGTCTAAATGTATGTAGTCGGGGTTAACGGAGCTATCGGCACTACCTTGGCGCTCACCAGTAAAAAGTACATCAGGCAGAGCAGAGTTGTAGAATAAACGTCAAAACACTGATAAGATCGTTTTAGAATACATAGTGGGTATCATGCCATCTTCTTAATGTTAATGGGGTGCAGGGTGGCTATCGTGGGACTCGTACCTATCTTATCTAAATTGTTCTCCGCACGAACGCGTTGCGCGTCTCGATTTCCTCGTCCTTGACCTCGCTCACAATGGGACAATGGCAACCATCAAGGCCATCGAGGCCCGCTCGGTAGTACCCCTTAACTCGAGAAAATGATGCTTTCTAACGATTCTGGCATTCTAGATTCATCAAATTCAGTCTGGCCAGGTCATTGTCGATCTTACCTCGGTGATAAAGGAGCTTGTTGAGAACAGCCTCGATGCCGGTGCCTCATCGATCGGTCAGTCCTAATAGCCAATCTCATCATGAGTACATCTGACAAGATTGCTTCTGTAGAAATTCGTTTCCGGAATAGCGGCCTCGACCTGATCGAAGTTCAGGATAATGGCAGCGGTATCGCCCCAGAGAATTATGAGAACGTGGGTAGGGGATTTGCAACAATACGCCTGAAAATTCGCAGCTGACGAGACCACCTACAGCTCTAAAGCACTACACATCCAAACTGTCCTCCTACGATGACCTCCTTCACCTCCAGACCTTCGGGTTTCGCGGCGAAGCTTTATCGTCGTTATGCGCGCTCTCCGACTTTCGCATCACAACCGCCCAAGCCAACCAGGCCCCGCGCGCGACCCGTCTCGAGTTTGAACAATCGGGGAAGCTGAGAAAGACAGAAGTAGTTGCGGGACAAAAGGGTACAGTCGCATCCGTGGAAAGTCTGTTCAAAAAACTACCTGTTCGACGACGCGAGCTGGAAAAGAACATTAAACGCGAGTATGGCAAGGTCCTGAATCTGCTACATGCATACGCCTGCATTAGCACAGGAGTACGCTTCACTGTCAAGAATACACAAGCCAAGAAGACAGCTGTAGTCTTCGCAACGAACGGGAACCAGACAACAAAGGAGAATATCGCTAATGTCTACGGCGCGAAGACACTTCTTGCGTTGATACCGCTGGATCTGGAGCTGGAGTTTGAGCCGTCTATAACGGGAACGATGATGGCCGGAGATAAGAAGAGCAGCATCCAAGTGCGCGGACACATCTCGCGACCTGTTTTCGGCGAGGGCCGCCAGGCGCCTGATCGGCAGATGCTCTTTGTAAATTCTCGCCCCTGTGCGTTGCCACAGATTACCAAGGCAATTAATGAGGTGTACAAATCGTTTAATGTGGCTCAGTCACCATTCGTCTTCGCGGACTTCCATATGGACACGAATGCGTATGATGTCAATGTGTCTCCAGACAAGCGGACGATTCTGTTGCATGACGCGGGGGCACTTATTGAGTCGTTGAAGCAGTCTCTTCAGAAGTTGTTTGAGTCTGCGGATCAGACTGTGCCTCAGTCGCAGATTCTTGGGAAGCTACCGCTCGCTAGACAACGGTCGTTGCCAGAAACTACTATGTCTGATCGAGCTATGGAGCAGGAAGTATCAGACCGTGACGAAGGTGAGGGGGGCAGTCGACCGAACCCGCGAGACAGGATGAAGGGCCTCCTTGGCAATATCAGGACTCGAGACACTCAGCCGAACGAAACATTGCCCAGGAGAACACTTAGCCAACAACATTTTTCCCCTGCGCCGGTGCAAGAACTGCAAGATACAGCTGACGACAGAATCTCCGATGATGAGCTTTTTGTCAGTCAGAATCCATCCCAAGCAGGAACAGAACTCCAAGATGAGCAGCATGACGCACCAGCATCCCATTCCCGTAAACCTATTCCAGACTTTGAAACCCCTAACGCTGTACAAAATGCATTTGACCGCATGAGGCCGAGACGTCTACCGGCAGAGATGGCCACGATCACTATCGGCAACAGGACAGTCACATCAATGGTAGGGAGCGGCGTGCCTAGGAAGAGGAACATGAGCGACTCACCCACTCACCCCGCGAGGAAGCGACGAATTCATACCCCGTCTCGCCCTAGCATATTTGGTCGCATGCAGGATTTTGCGGCACCCGGGTCTCAGGTATCGACCCATGATAGTGACGAGCAGGAGAGTATTGAGGACGAGGACGAGGGCGAGGATGAAGTGGAAGAAGTGGAAGAAGAAAATGACGGTGTACACGAAGACCTCGAGGCAGAGGCAGGGAAAGAAACCGAGTGTGAAGTCGAAGGTCAAGCTGAGGAAGAAGTGGAAGATGCTGAATCTTTCGTACCATCAGATTATAATGCCACCCAGCCCAACGAGCACATTCAGACTGAACCGCAGCCGGCTGAAGAGGATATGAACGCCGAGGAGAAGAAAAAACGCGAAGATGCCGAAGTTCAACGGCTCATCGAAGAAGCAGGAAAGGCCAATCAAGCGAACAGTATCAGCAGAGCGAATAAACTACACAAGGGCGTCAGTTACAGGGATTCAACCGTGCATCTTACAACTACAATCAACGCATACCTCTCCAGGATTGAATCTCAAGCAAACTATATCCACGACAGCCACAGTAGACGAAACTTTTCATCCTCTGAAGAAGAACTCGACGAATCTAGACTGTCCCAAGTCGCACCCGAAGAACGTCTAACACTAACAGTCAACAAAGACGACTTTGCGCGCATGCGCATCCATGGCCAATTCAACCTAGGCTTCATTCTCGCCTCGCGATCCACATCAACATCGCAGCGCGCAGAGTCCGACCCAGCCTCAGGCCTAATGTTCAAAGACGAACTCTTCATAATCGACCAACACGCCTCAGACGAGAAAATCAATTTCGAGCGCCTCCAATCCACAACGACCGTTCAAAACCAGCGCCTCGTCCACCCAAAACGTCTCAACCTCACAGCCGTCGAAGAGGAGATCGTCATCGAAAACCAGGTCATCCTTGAGAAAAATGGCTTCGTCGTCGACGTCGACGACAGCGGTGACAGACCAATCGGCCAAAGGTGTAGTCTTCTTTCATTGCCGCTCTCCAAAGAAGTGGTATTTGATGTACGCGATCTGGAAGAACTTATCGCAATACTCTCTGAAACATCTACATCAAATATCACAGATCCGGGAATTGATATCCCCCGCCCCAGCAAAGTCCGCAAGATGTTCGCGATGCGCGCGTGCCGGTCCAGCATCATGATCGGCAAGACGCTTACGCAGAGACAGATGGAGCGCGTGGTTAGGGACATGGGGACTATCGATAAGCCATGGAATTGCCCTCATGGACGGCCGACCATGCGCCACTTATTCAGTCTGGGGCGTTGGGGGTTGTGGGACGAGTATGCAGACATCCATACTGCGGGCCGCGAGGACGGTGATTTATTAGAGCCTGTTGATGATTTGAATGCTTGGAGGGAGTATGTGAGGGATGCGGCGGAGGAGTGAATAAGTAGATATAAATTCATGAGGTTCGGATAGCTAGATATATATAATAAACGGGTTTTTCATGTGACCTGAACTATCTTGGAGGGAGCCTATGCAAAGCAGACTTGACTACAAACCCAACACATCCATATGCAGCTAAACAAGTCATGTGGTCGTCCAACAAAGTGAGGTGAGGTGTACCAACACAATATATCAATCTTGTTACACTTCACCAACAGTTCACAAAACAAACACCCCCCTACCTTATCAAGTCATCCCCCAATCCCCTTTCCTACATTTGCGTTCAGTATACTACGTTACTCAACGAACGAACCAACCCCCAAAATCAAGATGTCCCCCACGCCCGCTATAATCACAGACCCCCGATCCGCCCCTCAAAATCTCACCGCGACCTCGACCTCAGCCTCGGATTCGAACGCCAACACCGACCGAGACCCTGTCTCTGACACACTCGACCCGCGCACCCTCGCAACATCCGCCTTCACTGCCTCTCTTCACTCCCTCGGCCAAAACTACACCAGTGCGCTCGTCGATCGAGCCCAGAACCTCCACTCTAATGCCCAGGCCCTGAAGAACCAAGAAGCGCAGCTAGCGCGACACACCGAAAACCTGCGTAAGCAGAACGACGCTTGGGAGAATATTGCAGATGAGGGACGGAACGCGTTGAAGGAGATTGGCGACGTGCAGAATTGGGCGGAGATGATTGAGCGCGATTTACTTGTTGTTGAGGATGTTGTAGGGGTTTTGGAGCGGGAGTTGGAGGAAGAAGAGGAGAGGGGTAGCTTGGACGAGGATGGGGATCTCAGAATGGAAGGGGCTGAAGGGGGTCATGGTAGAGAGCTTGATCATGGCGGGAACATGGCCAACGGGGTTGCGAATGTGAATGTGAAGGTGAATGGGAAGGTTGATAGAAAGGATGGAGAAGAGGATGGAAACGACAAGAATGGAAGGGGGAAACAGACACCGCCAGAGAAGAAGGGATGGTTGTCTTGGTTGTGGTGATTTGTTCATTTATTAAAACACACCGTGACGAGATATGACTTACGACGATGACCATGAATGAGTATTATGACGAAGTCAATGCTTTAGTCAGATACATGTCAATGAGTGTCACTTCAAGTACCAGTATTAGTATTGTACGGTGTAGAGGTAGAGGTATTTGCTCGCTGATAAATACAGTTCAAGATACATGCAAAAAAGAGCAACATCCCAAACGCCATGCCATGTATACCTTGCTTGCTCGCTCGGTGAAACAAATTGTTAAACAAATTGTTATGTGAAATCACATATTCGCCAACTCATTATCAATCTGACGGTCGAGGAACGTTCGTTTGTCGCCAACAAGTGTCGTCTGAAGTCGTTGCTCAACAAGAGCGCGAACTATTGCAGGTTAGTTTGCTTGCGATGAGACAGGGACGGAGAAGAAAAAACACTTACCCTGCTTCTTGGTAACTGTGTCGAGGTCGACCTCTGCGAGACAGCTCCGGATCGCCTCCGTGATTGCACCCTCGTCGGGCCCGTTCAAGCCCGCCCGGAAATCGAACGCGCTGGCAGGCCGCGAGTTAAACCCTACTGGGCTGCGCGAGTTAGGACGAAGAAGGTTATCTGTGCTTTGCATCATTCCGACGCTGTGACGGTTGGTCATGCCGCTGCTCTCTAGCTGGCTGAGGTTGCCCATTGACATATGGCGGGCCTGCAGATGACTGTTGCTCTGGAGAGGCTGGTCGGTGTACCGGGAAAAGGTGGAAAAGTGCGAGTTGCGGTTACCAGGGACATTTCCGCCAAAGGGGGCTGGTGATTGCGGCGGCATGTACGAATGCCGACCTTGACCGGGGAAGCCTGTAAGAATCGTCGAAGCAGGCTTGACGGAAGAGTACTGCGAATGCATGTCGTCCATCTCCATCGCCGTGTCGTCCATGTAGCGACCGCCATAGAAGGCCTTCTCTTGGCCGACGGCGTAGTCACCGCGGCGCCCAGGAAGGTTGTTGGCTAGGGCATAGTCGTCCCAGCGCTGAAGGGGGATACTGCGGGGATCGAATTGCTCGTCCTCCACCGCGACAATGCGCTTCGAACCCTTCTCCTCAATGACCACACGAGTGTTACCCCAACTGAAGTCGTCCTGCTTCCAGAAGGAATACAACGGAAGGACGAAACTGTAGATGGGGTATGCACAGAGATAAATAATCATCCATCCAATGTGCTGCCACTGGCGTTTGATTATGAAAATAATCGCCTGAAGACCGTAGATACCAGCCAACATGACAATGGAGATCATCGGGAAGGGCCCCGTGTCGCTCGCAACGCGGTAGATCAGATATCCGAGGTAGACGCAGGTCGCTGGAAGGATGATTGTCCCCAGAAGGTCAACCATTACCACGAAACGCATACTGAAACAACAGAATCCGCAAAGGTCTTTCAAGGCCGCCAATTCAACCAGGTTGTGGATTGTAGAGTTGATCCACCGACGTCGCTGTGACAGAAGGACTGACCATGTCTCAGGAGCTGCCGTGCTAGCGAAAGCATCGGGGATGAACTTGTATGACATTGTGGGAAAATGCTTGGTCATGAGAGTGGTGAGATATCGATCTTCACCAAGGGCCAACAAATTCTTCTTGTGTAGCGTATCAACATTATTATCCGAATACTCCTCAAGAAGCTTCTCCGATATAATCAAAGGACGACCGCGGTCTGCCGTGCGAAGACGGTACATACAGAAACTGTGTCGTTAGTGATGTGCGTACAACAGTGGGATAATAGACTTACCATCCGGGAAGACATGTAACACTGCCAAACAAAGACTCGAAAGCCTTGGCCAGATGATGAGAGATAAAGTATTCATAAACCTGTATCATTGTCCACCAGCTTCGCTCCTCATTTTGAAGACTCGTTTCCCCGCAAATACCAGCTATGCGAGCATCATTGGCGCACGCGGCTACAAGGCGATTGAGTGAATCCTCACGTACACTCGTATCCGCGTCTACCATCAGACAGTACTCATAAAGTTCAGGGTCGACGCCAATGACATTGTTGATCTGGTGGAAAACTTCCAGCTCAAGAGGGGACATCGGGGCACGGTGGTGAACGCGGCTGAGGAAATTGAGAAGAAGAACCTGAGAGTCTCGTTTACCCCTGTTACCGGGCTTGGATTTGTTCTGCTCCGACTCCTTGCCGACCTTGACAACGACCACATAGGGCACCACGTTGCCTTCATATTCGTACAGTCCAGAGTACACTTTACCGTAATTAAGCTGTTCGTTGCCTTGGCCGATGGATTTGACAGGCAACGCCGGAGGGTCGATCTTGGGATCAACTCCAAGAATGTCCAGGACAATCTTCGGCGTCGGCCGGTCGTTACCACCACCAACAATCATACCATCGCAAATCACAAAAATCAGCTTTCTTTTGTTGTCGTATTGAAGCGCAGTGAGTGAGTCGAGACCTTTGCGTAGCGAGTCTTCGCCTTCAGTATAAGCAGGTACCATGCAGATCACGAATTTGTCTTGAGGGGCTGGACGGCGCTTTGACCCTAGCTGAAGAGCGGCAAGGAACTTGACAAGAACAACTGCGCAAATCAAGATCGTGAATGCGAGGAGAATCCAGTTGTTGACTGTACACCGGGGGCCATCACGGAAATCTGTATCGCCCTTGTAGAACACGTAATCAAGACAGGATTGGGCTTCGCGGAAAGGAGACGACATCAACGGCCATTTATCCGAGACATCCTGGCCGGGGTTGTTCTTGACCAAATCAGTGATTGCAGAAGGAAGCCAATCATATGAACTTTCCGAATTCATCATGTCTAGCGTATAGAAGTAATCCGTAAGATCGTAGATTTTGTTGTGAGCAATAACCCATTTTCGTTCACTGCTACCCTCGGCTTGTTTCTTAACAGTATCCTTGGACCAGACAAGCTTGCCTTTGTAGTACTCATTAATCTTCGGTAGGAAGTCCTGTTCGTACCACGTGATATTGTGCAGCTTGGTGGTCGTATCCGGTTGATTGCGTGGTCCAGATTTATGTACGGCCAGGGGCTGGTCCTCTGTGGCGGAGGTGTCGTTGTTTTGCAGGCTTATTGCGAGATCATTGACATAGTTCCCGCACATCCGGGTCAACGGAGGCGGAAAATAGGCGTCCAATATCTTGCCGGCCAATGGTTCCATCAACGAAGGCGTCGCTTCTGGTGATGTGTCGCCATGCGTGACCTTGGCAAATTTGGTGATATCGTAGACATAGCCATGGATGCTGACATAGAAATTACTGGTTGTCGAGTGCCAGCTGACTTCCCTTTCATTCCAGACTTTGTCTTTGCCTGGGCAAAGGAGGTCGCCGAACGCGATGATGTAGAAGCAAACAATGCCGTTGAAGAGCAGGATTAGAAGAACTAAGACAACCTTTTCTCGCCAGGCAATTCGGACATCGGGGCGCTTCATCCGTCCAACATAGCGTAGGACGAAAGACGGAATCCAAAATGTAAGCGCCCAAACAAAGGCAGTCCAAACACGGCGTCCAAGGGTGACCTCGTCCTTCTCGAGGTGCTTCCGATCTCCCCCTTCAGCATCGCCATCGTAATATATGTTGTCCCACTTTTTATCATCACCTTTGCTACCCAGACCATAATCACCGGCCATGTTCATGGTAGGAGGCACACTGGGTGCGATAGACTTGGCCATGATGCTGGGGGCCATAGCACTCTGTCTTTGTAGGAGATTGCTCTGACTGCCTCCAAGTAGACTGGCGGATTCGGCCATGGGAGTGCCCCCGGAGTGAGGGTCGAGCATGCTGTTACTGAAGTTGTAGGAATGCGTCGACGGCGGTTCATCCGCTTTAAGATCGATCATTGTTTCCGCTTCCCACCAAGCATTTTCTCTCATCCATATCCTCTGATGTCCGACAAATGCATCGCCGTTCGTCCAGCCTCTTTCCATCAACCAACTCTCCACGCCGTCCCTGCCATCGGCGCAGCCCAGTCGAGAATAACGGTTAACAAATTCGTCCACGTCAAAGTCGGCCGTGAAATCGAACTGTTTGAGGCGGCGATTGGCCCATTCAACAAGTCGCCAGTCGCGAATTTGGCGAGATACAGCGCTTGCTGTCCACGCAGCTGTCGGCGCAGAAGTATTCAGTGCTCCGGGCAGGTCATCGCTGGGGTGGACGGATATATGGTGCCAAACTCTGCTGCTACCGAGAGTGCTGGCAAGATCGAACCGGCCTTTCTTCCCAACCGCAATGCCGTGACTCTCGACCGGAATCAAGATCTGCCGCAGGAATGAATCTGCATCGAGATCAATGCCCACTTTTTCCAAAACACCTTGCCTCTTGTCGAGTTCATATTCCTTAGTAGGGTCTGTGCTAACCCCAAGTTCAGGCCCAAACTGCTCCACTGCAGCTGCCATTTCGTTCAAAATGGCTTGCCCGACAGGGGGTGCTGGAATGCCGTCCTCTTTCATCTCTGCATTGATACCGAGGCTATCGTCAAAGATGTTTCGCAAAGCTACGGCTTTTCCGAAGGCAGGACGAGGGATATCAACGACTGAAATGCTAACCGTATCGTCATCGTTCCAGTGTCCGCCTGATCCATTGGCATTCAACTCTTCAAGCTCGCCAGCAATGGCCTCGTTAGCTTTGCTGACCACCCAATCGACCAGGGCCTCGTAGATCCCAGTAATGAGAAGCTCGCGCTCGTCGGTAGAACATTTGTGAAGAAGAATCTCAGGGTCTACGCCAAGCAAATCTCCAACATCCTCGCATGTTTGTTCAAGCTCCTCCTCGTCTACGAGGAATCCAGCCGCGTTTCCAAGCTTCAGAAGGCCGGCAAGAACTGAGAGAAGATTTCGCAGAGATGCTCCTTTGATACCAATGGCTTTCAGAGCAGCCCTAAAGTCCTCCGCAGCGGCAGCATCATCGGCGGTGGGAATATACGAAGGTGGATCGTATGTCCCGGACTTGTTTAACAAGGCATACGCCGAGGGTTCTTTCAAAGCCAAGAACTCCCGTTCCGCCTGGGTCGAGGACGCTGTCAATAGGTAGTAAAAGACATCAAACGCACGATACCCAGGTTCCGTGGGTATGTCCAGCAAGCCTTTTTGGACATTAAGGCCCGAAGTCGACAGAGCCAACGTAAGCGCAACCAAGTCACCTTTGAGGGTGAAGGTGAAGTTGGCGGAGAGAGCAGAGTATAGCGAGTAAGAAGGGTTGAAGGCAGTTACGGCCCGTAGGAACGGTTTCAGTGCAGACAGAGCCGTGAAAGTAACGCCGGGAGTGGAGAGAGGAAGCGTCGTCAAGAAAGGTTCAAATACGGAGGGAGTTGACTGGTGAGTAGAGCTACAAGCGGTCAGCGCTACGTTTAAAAGTACTTGTCTGAAACAAACCTCAGAACAATACAACCGTCCTCCGCCCTTCGTCGAGCGTGTTCCCATGCCCTTGCCGCCAATTCGCGGTCGAGTGTGCCTCCATTATGACCGTCCGCGCCGGTCTGAGCGACGGTAAGCCAGTTGTTAACAACTACACTTGTCCCAGCGTCTAGTTGATACGGCAGGCCGGAGGTGTAATGTGCGTGAAGGGCATTCAGTAATGTTGTGGTTGAGAGCTGGTTCGACGGACGGCCACCGGGCAGTCCTGCGGACTGGGTGGAGTACACAGAGAATCGATTCGACATTATAACCGATTCGAATCAGGATCGGGTTGGTCGACGAGAGTAGCCCAGGGAGATGCCCAGGAAAGCGAGCGTGGTATCGGACGGGATTAATGCATGGAATGGGGTGATTGCAGAGCGTCAGATGCTTTTTAAGACGTTACCGTGTCACTTGGTTGAGCGTAGTAGTTCGAACGGCGATTCGATGAGATGATAGGTTCAACAACACAGCGATTTTGATGTTCTGAACGACGGAATGCGATCGGGCAAGTGGTCGTCTGTTTCGCGGCTTTACAAGCGAATGTTGGGGAACGAAGGTCGTGAAGCAAGTCCGTAAACACAGATTAGTATTAATTAGGCCAATATGTTGAACCTGAAGCAAAGATGTACGAGGAACAGAACAAGAAACTCAAGCGAAAGCAAGAAGCAAACTATCGAGCAGGAGGACAAAACAAAGAGGCGAGACAGAAGCCGTGAGAAAAGAGAGATCAGTTGTCATGCAGCGGAGTGAATCGCTCTGCTTCAGGTTGTTTTGGGCGACTCCGGCCGCGTATTAAAAATTACGAGAATTACAGATAGATTACCACTACCTTCGAACTAAAGAGTCCAGCGTCCCGAAAGATCGACTACTGAAAAGGCACCCGAGTGGCCTATTTCTAGTCCCATAATGATTAATCAGGCCGACCCCTTCTCAGGGTTCAAGGGACCAGGACGCCCAGATGAGCGATAAATATCTAAACGATCCTTGCGCTTCTTCATCCTGATCTATCTGTGGACTCTCATAGCAAAAGGCCATGTATTTCAAGCTTGTATAATTACAGTACGGAGTTTAGCGATCAACCGCCGCTTACTGGATTAGTAAATAGTAACAGGTCAGGGCATGGAGAGAGCTGCGGGGCTCTGGACCCTAAAATAACAGCAAATGTCTCACGGACTTCTCCAGAGTTTCTGGCCTTGTCTCACCCATCGCGAATCAAGCCTGTCAGATCGCCATGGCTGATACTCTGCTGCTGGCCCGCACGAATGCCAGATGCCAGATCTTCGACGGCCTGAGCAGGAGCATATGACAGTTCCTCGCCAGCAAGATTTGTTGGGTGGCCGTGTGGGCGCCTTGTTGTTATTTATACCCGGAGAGCCAGAAGGTTCTAGCCTAGCCTAGCAGCCATGGTATATTTGAACTACGGTTAGCCGTATTTTTCAATCCGACCATCTTTATCATATGCTCCTCTATTGTCTGATCATCGGCACCCACTTTCTTGCTGAGCTTGTCGTTTCCCTCGACTCTCCTCCAACCCAGAGCGCTGTGTGTCCACTGGCAAATCCTGCCAATAAAACTGGGGTTGATGCTGATCATGACAATTCAAACCCAGAATCTTCGACATGTCATCGAAAATCGAATGCGGGTTTTGAATCGGCACAGTTTTTTTTCTTTTTTTCGTGTCCAACTAGAAAGAAATAGGGGAAAGGCAGGCGAGCCCCTTTTCCTGTTCTTCAACCTGCGTGGCGTTGAATGATTGCCGCTAATATTGAATGGGCGATTGGACCGGTCTGCTGTCTCACATTCTTCGATCTGGTCTAGTTCCGTATCATATCTGAGACTGAATTTCAATTTTCAATTTTTTTTCCTCTCGCCTGGGATTCTGGTTTTCTGGTTTTTATGACAGTATGACAGTATGACTATTTTAAGAACACTTGGTACGCGTGCTGCAGGCCGTCCAAGGGTCTTTGGTTCTTCCGGCTGGAGCATAACCAGGGATTTCCCAGGCCAGGGACGAAGGGCTCATATGTTGACATCAACTTCAATAGTCTACTCAAATCAAGCAAACCTTGGTCTGGTAGATCGAGATAAATGAACGGAGACTTCGTTTATTAGAACTAGTAGATAGGCCTGAATCAATATAGAATGAAACCTAGCCGGTCCAGCGGCCCAGCATAAAGTGGTCGTCGACTGGGGACTGGGCCTGATGTTCCATGTTGAAAAATACCGCTTGTATTAGCAAGTTACGGGCATCTCCGCTATCGAATTCCCTTTATCACAGCTGATCCCAGAGAAACGCCGTCGATTGTTGTTCGGCTCTGTTTCTGTTGCTGTCGTCTGGCGTCTTTTCCTCGCTCGTTCTCCAGCTTCATTTTTTTGCTGTCCGGTCGTTCTCATTGCTTGCATTATTGAACGTCCTGACTTCGGTATCGCCTTCATAGTTCTAATCTTATGATCGTCTTTCGTTCAACTGCCGCACTGATTTCTCATCTCACGATCGCTCGGACTGCACTCTAACGCCGCGAATCTCGGAAACCACTCGGTTTTAGTATCTGCTCGATATCCTCGAATCGTCAGCGATCTCTGTGTTACCTGCCTTGACCATATCTGCTTCGTATGCAGGAGATGTCCACTTTTTTTTGTCGCTGATTCAACCGTTACTCGATCAAAGTCTTGGGCACAAAAGCTTGCTCGTTCGGATCGGTCAGGGACACCTTTGCTGCTGTAGCGCGGCCTATATAACCCATTCATACACGATCTCCTCAAATTGAGGTTTCGGGGCCATGGTTGGGACTTTACCAGCGGGGCACACCCCGTCGCATGTGCAGTCGTCACTCCCCTCGTTACCAGCCCATCTACAATCCGATACCCATCTTACCGCACATTTAGCAAGTCGGTATGTGGTAGTTCTATCGTTCTAGGTAGAATCTAGCTGATTTGACTGCTCTACCAGATTCCATGTCGGCCTACCCACCGCGCGGCTCTCCTCCCATGCACTAATCAGCTTAAACAATTACACCTCATCGTCGAAAGGTCCTGATGGCGGGAAAGAAGGCAGTGCTATGGGCGAGACCGAGGACCTCGCTCGGAGGGCTTATACTCGGCTCGGTGCTCGAGGAGAGAACCAAGCGATTGTTTTCCTGTGAGTTTTTCCGGGGTTGTCTCTGATTCAAGCAGCACTCACTGAATATATCCAGAGGCGAGAGTGGCGCCGGTAAAACGACTCTTCGATCTCACCTTCTTTCATCATTCCTCTCCTTTTCGTCCACTCCGCTGTCATCGAAACTGTCCTATGCCGCTTTTATTTTCGACACCCTCACCACAACCAAGTCGTTGACGACACCTACCGCGTCAAAAGCTGGATTATTCCTGGAACTGCAATATGATGCGTCCTCCGTTAACCCGACTTTGATAGGAGGAAAGATCATCGACCACAGACTTGAACGTAGCCGGATTGCCTCGGTTCCCACGGGCGAACGTAGCTTCCATGTTCTATATTATCTGCTTGCAGGGACAAGCGCCGCGGAGAAGGCACATTTGGGCTTGGACAGCCCTATCCATGTTACGACTGCAGGTGGTAGGCTTTCGTCTGCTGATCACAAGAGATGGAGGTACTTGGGCCACCCGACTCAGCTGAAAGTCGGGATCAACGATGCGGATGGTTTCCAGCACTTCAAGACCGCTTTGAGGAAGTTGGAATTCCCTCGGAGTGAAATAGCCGAGATCTGTCAAATCTTGGCTGCTATCCTCCACATCGGCCAGCTTGACTTTGGCAGCGGCCAGGCTACGCTCACTGGCGCAGAGGAGTCTGGTGGATATTCTCATGAAGGTGGCGAGACCGTCACTGTTGTCAAGAACAAGGACGTCCTCTCCATTATCGCCGCGTTCCTCGGTCTGGGAGTCGGGGAGTTGGAGGCCAGCTTCGGTTACCGGACCAAGACCATCCATCGGGAGCGTGTTACTGTCATGCTCGATCCCAAGGGAGCGCGACGAAGTGCAGATGAGCTCTCGCGCGTTCTGTACTCTCTGTTGGTTGCCTACGTTATCGAGAACGTAAACCAGAGAATTTGTGCTGCTGAGGACAGTGTTGCCAACACAGTTTCGATTATTGACTTCCCCGGATTTGCTCAAGCCTGTTCTACTGGTTCTACCCTTGACCAGCTCTTGAACAACGCCGCCTGTGAATCGTTGTACAACTTCTGTCTGCGGTCATTCTTTGACCGGAAAGCGGATATGTTAGAACGCGAAGAAGTTGCCGTGCCCGCAACGAGCTATTTCGATAACACCGATGCTGTTCGTGGGCTGCTGAAACAAGGTAACGGACTGCTCAGCATCCTAGACGACCAAACAAGACGCGGACGGACGGATGCTCAATTTGTGGAAGCTGTGCGGAGAAGATTCGAAAATAAGAACCCTGCTATCACTGCTGGGGCGTCAGGCTCTGGAAATGGATACGGTATGGTTTCACAGAATGCTCGCTCATCATTCACCGTGAAACACTTTGCTGGAGAGGTCGACTACTCTGCTACAGGACTACTAGAGGAGAATGGCGAGGTTATCTCTGGTGACCTGATGAACCTCATGAAGTCTACCCGAAGCGATTTCGTTAGGGAGCTCTTTGGTCAAGAAGCCTTGCAGACCGTGGCCCATCCCAAAGAGAAGACTGCGATCATGCAAGCTCAAGTCAGCTCAAAGCCGCTACGAATGCCTAGCATGGCTAGGCGCAAGACCAGTCCGGCTTCACGGCTCACGTTCGACGCTACACCAGCCGAGGATCCGTATGAGACGGAAAGCCAAACGGGCAGTTCAGCCAAGAATTCTTCGGCCAAGAGGAAAAGCGGCATGCTCATGGGTGGCATGCAGTGCGCGGCCGGGCAGTTCCTATCGTCTCTTGACATTGTGAGCAAGTGCTTGACCTCCGGCAATCTGAATCCGTACTTCGTCTTTTGCTTGAAACCAAACGACCGGCGCATCGCCAACCAATTTGACAGCAAGTGCGTGAGGACCCAAGTTCAAACACTGGGCATTGCGGAAATCAGCCAGCGGCTCCGAAACGCCGATTTCAGCGTCTTTCTACCATTTGCCGAGTTCCTTGGTCTTGCGGAGGTGGGCAACGTGGTGGTTGGCAGCGACAAAGAGAAGTCCGAAGTGGTCTTGGATGAGAAGCGCTGGCCCGGAAACGAAGCCCGGGTCGGCAGTACAGGAGTGTTCCTCAGCGAACGGTGCTGGGCGGACCTCGCCAAAGTGGGTGAGCGTGTCATTCCCTCCTTTGCCGCCGAGGATGATGGCGGCGATGCACTCCTCCACCCTCGGACTGCCAACTACGCAGATTCCAAGGTTCGACTCCTCAATCCTTCCGACCATTCACCCGGTGCATACATCTACGGCGATGAATCAAAGCAGGCATCTAATACCAGTCGGGATTTTGATGGACGCTCTGAAGCCGGTTACTCGGCGTTTAATTCAGGCGATATGTTTCACAACTTGGAAACCAGGGAACAGATGCTGGAAAAGGGAAATGAAAAACAGATGGAAGAGGTCGACGAAGTGCCAGTATCCGGCAGTCGTAAGCGCTGGATGGCCATCGTTTGGCTGCTCACTTTCTACATCCCAACCCCTGCCATTCGATACATCGGTCGGATGAAGCGCAAAGACATTCAAATTGCATGGCGTGAAAAGTTCGCAATTAATCTACTTATCTGGTTGGCCTGTGCTATTGCCGTATTCATCATTGTGGGATTTCCCTCGCTCATCTGTCCGACACAACACGTCTATTCCCCTGCAGAATTGTCGTCACACGATGGCAAAGATGGCCACAGCTCCTACACTTCTATCCGCGGGCTTGTCTTGGATCTTGGAGAGTTTATGGACTCTCATTATCCAGGCATCGTGCCGGAGTCAGCATTGAAAAAATACGCTGGTGTTGATTCCACCGCCCTTTTCCCTGTTCAAGTTTCAGCGCTGTGTCTTGGTAAGGACGGCAGTGTGGACCCAAAAGTATTGCTCGACTACAAGCCGACGAACTTTTCTGGCTCCGTTACCTCAACCAGTTCCGGTGACCCCAACTCGGTGTATCACGATTTCAGATACTTCCGCGATGACTATCGCCCGGACTGGTATGCCGAGCAGATGATCTACCTCAGGGCGAACTACTATAAGGGCTGGATCGGATACAGTTCGGAATACCTGCAAACCTTGGCCAGCAAATCTCAAAACATTGCAAGCATTAATGGGAAAATATACGACTTGACAAGCTATATTGCTGGAGGCCGACGAATCCAAGGACGGGAGGGTGACGACACCACCGGTATTGATACTGACTTTATGGATAGCTTGGTGGTTGATCTTTTCCAGCAGAAGGCTGGCGAGGATATCACCAAGTATTGGGAAGATCTGCCGCTTACCCCTAAATTGCGTGTGGACATGATGGATTGTCTGAACAATCTGTTCATTGTCGGCCATGTGGACACTCGAAATTCGACGCAGTGCCAGTTTGCGCGATACTTCATCCTTGCAATCTCAGTCCTCATCTGTTCGGTCATCGTCTTCAAGTTCTTTGCAGCTCTGCAATTTGGAAAGAAGAATGTACCTGAGAATCTTGACAAATTCATCATTTGTCAGGTTCCGGCCTACACTGAGGATGAAGAGTCGCTGCGCCGTGCCATCGACTCGATGGCCCGCATGCAGTACGACGATAAACGCAAGCTTCTCGTCGTCATTTGCGACGGCATGATCATTGGTCAAGGCAACGATCGCCCCACACCTCGGATTGTTCTTGATATCTTGGGTGTTCCCGAGTCAGTTGACCCGGAGCCGCTCAGTTTTGAGAGTTTGGGTGAAGGTATGAAACAGCACAACATGGGTAAGGTCTATTCCGGTCTGTATGAGGTGCAGGGTCATATTGTTCCCTTCCTCGTTGTCGTCAAGGTCGGAAAGCCGTCGGAAGTCTCTCGACCTGGTAACCGCGGTAAGCGTGATTCACAGATGGTCCTAATGCGATTTCTGAACCGCGTCCACTATAACCTTCCTATGAGTCCCATGGAGCTTGAGATGCACCACCATATTCGAAACATCATTGGAGTCAACCCTACCTTCTATGAGTTCATACTTCAGGTCGACGCCGATACTGTTGTTGCGCCGGATGCTGCAACCCGGATGGTCTCTTCTTGTCTCAATGATACCCGGATTATCGGTGTCTGTGGAGAGACATCGCTAACTAACGCCAAAACTTCTGCTGTCACTATGATTCAAGTGTACGAGTATTATATCTCCCACAACCTTACGAAAGCGTTTGAGAGTCTTTTCGGTTCAATCACTTGTCTGCCTGGTTGTTTCACTATGTACCGCATCCGGTCCGCCGAGAGTGGAAAGCCGCTTTTCGTGAGCAAGGAAATTGTGGAGGCGTACTCGGAGATACGTGTTGACACGCTGCATATGAAGAATTTGTTGCATTTGGGAGAGGATCGTTATCTGACGACATTGCTGCTGAAACATCATCCGAAGTTCAAGACCAAGTACAACTTCCGAGCGCAGGCCTATACTATTGCTCCAGAAAACTGGACTGTGTTCCTTTCTCAACGTCGTCGCTGGATCAACTCTACTGTGCACAACTTGGTGGAATTGATTCCCCTTCAGCAACTGTGCGGTTTTTGCTGCTTCAGTATGAGATTTGTGGTCTTCATCGATCTCATCAGCACCATAATCATGCCCGTCACTGTTGCATACATTGTGTACCTGATTGTCTGGTTGGTGCGGGACACATCAACTATACCCTGGACTTCATTCCTCCTCCTTGCTGCGATTTACGGATTACAAGCAATCATCTTTATCGTCCGCCGAAAATGGGAAATGATTGGATGGATGATAATCTACATCCTTGCTATTCCCGTGTACTCCCTGGCTCTGCCTCTCTACTCATTCTGGCACATGGACGACTTCTCCTGGGGCAACACGCGTATCATTACCGGAGAAAAGGGCCGCAAGATCGTCATCTCCGACGAAGGGAAATTCGACCCCGCGTCCATCCCGAAGAAGAGGTGGGAAGAGTACCAGGCCGAGCTATGGGAGGCACAGACCTCGCGAGACGACCGCTCAGAGATCTCTGGTATCTCATACGGCACCAAGTACCACCCCGCCACCCAATCTGAATACGGATTCCCCGGGTCACGGCCTATGTCGCAGCTTGAGCTGCCTCGGCATATGTCTCGGATGTCTCTCGCCCCATCAGAGATGATGAGCCGCCACATGGACATGGAGATGGAAGACGTCAACCTACCGAGCGACGACGCGATTCTATCAGAGATCCGTGACATTCTACGCACGGCCGACCTCATGACCGTTACGAAGAAGAATATCAAGCAGGAGCTGGAGAGGCGGTTTGGCGTTAACCTGGACTCGAAGCGGCCATATATCAATTCTGGTAAGCATAGACCCATTTAGTTAATACCTTTTATGGGAACCCTGATGCTAACTAACTGCAGCCACGGAAGCCGTGTTATCGGGCAACCTGTGATTTTTTTCGCGTTTCTGCTATTTTTCCGTTAGACGAGCATTAGCGCCTTGTGTTCTTGGTTGGTTTCAAATGAGTGTATAAAAGGGTTACCCTATCTAATATTTATATTATTTGGCGAGTTGTTTAGCCGGCGTTCTATTTGAATTTGATGTTCGCATTACTACTTACATCTTGTACCAATTGATGGTGACTACTCTTGTACATGACAATCTTGACAAGCATACACGAGCGTGATCAAGTTTTCAGACTACCTCCTTCATCTAAACGTAAGCCTTTCTGGTCACCTCGAAATATATCCTTATCTCATCCCTCAAGTCCCTTCACATCCACCTTATCCTTATCCCCGTCGCCATGACAATACTCCCCATCATCCGGACTTCCTCCCCCTCTATATTTCCATAACCGCGACAAATCCCCCAACGGCCTCTGCACTATCCCTCCATCCATTGGCAAATCAACCAACCTGTCCATGAACCCGGAATCCTCGCTAAACATCGTGTCAAGATAATGCATGTTCAACAAGTGTCCCGAACTCTCACGGATGAAGACCGGCCCATGGAAGTGATTGAAGGGGGGATTCTGGTGGCTATGCTGGTTGTGGATGTAGTTCGTGTTCGTGTGTGAAGACGCAGACGAAGTGCTGGACCTGGATGTAAACTGCAAGACCCCCAATTTCGACACCAAACCCTCCGTATTGGCGTAGTGCTCCACATACCCCAGAGCCCTATCTTTCTTTCCATCCTTCCCATCACCATTCTTCGTTTGTGATGGTTTCCTCAACACCCGCCCGGCACTTGCAAACGTATAAACCTCCGATTTTCTTAGCTCCTCATCCCCAAGTTCAGCATGCAGCCAATCTGACAGGACAATTCCCTAGCTGCATACTGTTCCTCCGGATAAGATTCGCAGTGATGGATTCATAGAACTTCCGAACTTGCTCTAGGGCATCTGGAACCCTATACAGCCGTTCCGCCATGAAAGTGCGCTGCTCTAAGTTCGCCGCCAAGTCACCGCTGAGCATGTAGTCGTGTTTGGTAAGGCGAAAGGTGTTTTTGTTCCCTTCATACCAACCAGTTAGCGGATATCGGAACCAGGGCTGGGTATGATAATGCAAGGCAAGGTAAGCAAGCATACATGGAACACGGAACACCTCGGGGTTGTTCAACAACTCAACAACGCCCTTCCAACTCGTAATAGCGACAGGAGACCTAGTATACTCGGGCCTCTTGAACTCCAGCGTGTCCGCTTTCTTCAAACACTTCTTTATTCTTTGCAGGTGTGGTAAATGGATATAAGGCGTAGACGTTATTAGGTTCGTACCAACCAGGAAAAGCACGCATGAGGAGCTTGTACATGACGCCGCCATTTGCGACGTCGGGGTCCGACTCGGCTGTGTTGAACATGTTTGTTATTAGCAGAGTTTGAAGGGTTTACTGTGGGCGGCTCACCCGAAATTCGTCAGATTCACCGGACTATAGTCAACGGTATAGAACCGGTCGCCCCGCACAAGAGCAACAGCGTCTAAGAGAATGGCAAACGAGATTGTGAAGCCAGAACAGAAGCCTGCGCCGGGGAGGAAGGGCTTCTTAGCTTCTTCGGCTTGCACGCCAGCGTAGAGCTCGATGTTGTCTAGATGGCCATAGAGTGCTTCCACTAGTGTGTTGTTAGCGTATGTCTAGCTCTATCAGGTCAGAGTAGGGATATCGGTAAGAACGTACATGCTTCAGCGACTTTCGAGTCTGAGTTCACGTCCGCTACAGCATGTTGTTAGTTGCTGTAGTCTGAAGACGTAAAACAAAGGGGAAGACCAACTGAATGTTGAATGGGGCTTCAGCTTGAAGAACGCCCTCAGCTCATTCAAAGTCGCCAAACCCCACTCCCTGCCTTTCTCGATGCCGCGCATTTCGATGGCTTTCATGGCCTTGGGTATGTTGCGGGCGCCGAACGCTCCTGTTCCAGTACTTCAGTCGCCTCGTGTCTATTGAAGACCTGGAGATAAGAACGCACCGGCGACGTTTCACACCCATCATGGAGCAAATTCACAAGGTCCTTATCCACGAACATCCCATCTTTTCCTCGATTCAAGCCCCCAAACATCCATGTGTTTGGCTCGCCCGGTGCAGTCTTCCCAAGATACTCATGCAGTCCATTTAGATATCTTTGCGCAGACAATGTACCTGCATCGCATTCGATAGTCAGTCAATCACGAATAGAGACTCGAGAGCAGGATAATTCCAAGATGCTGGGCTCATACTAGGATCGACCTTGCTACCGAAAACCCTCCCCGAAAGCTCGTTCAGCCATTTTTCGTCTTCGTTACTGGTCGTCGCATGCCAGCGGTATATCATATTAAACTCAGCCGAGACCTGGTTTCTGACCCCCCGTGGTAAGCCCTCCGAGTCAAAAACACTGAGATTTTTTTTCGCGACTTGACTCTCGACAGCGCGTTGCATTCACTTCTTGGCCGGCCGTTCAAGCACGCAGGAAGCCGGCAAGGAGACTTCGAAGCTGAGCGGTTCAGTCGCGCATTCGACGAGGCCCAGTCTTATCTCCAGGTCCGGGCGAATCTAGGTCCTTTTCGGGGACTCGTGAAGGATACCAAGTTTGATGACGATTGTCGAATTGTGCATGCGGCTGTTGACGGGTTCGTCTATGAGGCTCTGGAGCAACGTAGACTCAGCAGTCCGGCTCATGAGAATAGAGGCAAGCTGGAGAGAGGGAGAGGGAGTGAGAGCGAGAGCGAGGGTCGGTATGACCTTCTCTCCCAGCTAGCCGGCACAGTCAGCGACGGTGTGCAGATTCGCATTTGGCCGCGAGGGATACCACAGCAAATTTGTTGAGCAGTGTCTTCTACATGCTTGCACGGCATCCGAGCGTCTGGCGGAAACTGGAGATGGAGGCGCTTGTAGAGTCTGGCCTTGCACCCCAGGGAGAAGGGAAATGCCCATTACCGACATATACCCAGCTCCGCGAGATGAAGTATGTGCGGGCAGTGCTGAATGAAGGTACGCAGAACCCACCACGCCTTATCCCGTGACTGTTATTTGGTGCCTGGGCGGCTGGCTAACACAAGGACGCACACGCCAAATCCTCAGCCCTCCGCCTCTTCCCTCCAGTCCCTACGAACATCCGGTGCGCAACAAGACACACATTCCTCCCGCGCGGCGGAGGCGTTGACGGCTGCCAGCCTATATTCGTGGCCAAGAGATCGATCGTGCATTAGTCTACCTGGACGATGCAAAGATCTACGGAAATCTACGGGGACGACGCCGAGCAGTTTCGTCCGGAGCGGTGGTTGCAGCCTGCAGAGGGCAGCGGCAAGGCGCCGCTCCGTCCAGATTGGGGATTCCTCCCCTTCAGCGGTGGCCCAAGGATCTGCCTAGGCCAGCAAAAGGCGCTGACGGAGGCTGCGTATGTGGTTGTGAGGATGGTGCATAGATTTTGCGACATCGAGGCCAGGGATGAGAGGCCATGGCGGGAGCAGATGGGGTTGGTGCTTAGTAGTTACTATGGAGCGAAGGTTGGGTTGAAGGGCCGGAGTGGTGGAAGTTGAGGTGCTGCAAACGACCTCAATATATGCATAGTGCCTAGGTAAGGAATGATATCGTTCAAAATCTACGAGGACACTTCTTCCTCTTTCGTTCATTGCCGCTTTTGGGTGAGTCAGGATGCTCACCCTCAGGAGATCACTCACCCATTCGAGGTGATTTACCGTCCTTAGCGAATCACTTACCTCTTTAACACCGACACTCACCCAAACTGCAAGGTACTCGTGTCCCGCCTTTGTTGTGCTGCTGAACAGCTAAACCTTGATGAACTGAAGCTTGAAGATAAAATCTCTACTTTCATCACCAGTGACCGAAATCTAGACAATAACCTCGTTGAGTCAATATCCTCTCTCCTGATTGCTGCTGACATCTCTAATTTACTCTGGGGCGCTATCTAGTGACCGTCTACAGAGTCCCGCCATTGTCGACGTGAGTTTTGCCTCGCTGACGTGTTATAAATTGAGCGACTTCGACTATCAGAGAGTTTCTTCTGTCGTGCCTGATGCACTTATCAAACCGGCCTCTGCTCTCGCCCATGCTGGGTTTCTCTCATACACGCAAGGTCCAAATGCGCATGCCTGAACGCGGCCCAATGTTTAACAACTGCTACACACCTACATATCAATGATGAGCTTGTGATGTCGCTGCATAGGAAGTCTGATATACTTTGGGATTCCCTGACTTTGAGACTGATGCCGACAGTGCGGATGTCATGTCGGCATCTGACACTCGACTCTCCCAAGAAATCTTGGCCGCGGCCAAGGGGGTTTCCAAGGGCGCTTCCGTCCATACCTTTCTGCCGTACGGATCCCAAGCGCTGTCCGGTACTGCGAAGCTATAATTGTCCTGCTTGGTCGAGACCACGAAACCCCCGTGAACTCTATCGGATGGCAATCTTAACCTACCGGCTGAAGTACGCCGGTGAAACGGATATCCTCCATGGGAATTAGTTGAAGGAGGGCTTTAGACCATTCTATAGGCTGTGAAACAAGGGGATCCGAAAATGCAACTACACCTGGAGATGCTTCGCGATGGTTTCATCAAAGCAGTTTGTGAAATTCAAGCGAGCTCTTCTCGCAGACCAGTCCTACCTCTGCCTCAGTCAGCGGATGCATGGGCTGCAGGGTACGGAGTATCCCAGTTGGTGTCCTAGGGTGCAGGAGCCCTGCCTGGTGGCTCGTGCCTTCAGTATTTAGTGGCTGACACCACTGGTGTAATTGCTCGAATATACACTCCACTGGCTAGTGACAAAGCTTCTTAGCCTCTTACAAGTACTGTAGACTAGGGGAAACTGGTGCCTATTTGGAGTAGTCTGCACAAAGGGTAGACCCGCCTGGAGGCATAGCAGGCACGCAGCCGCCCTTCAAGTACCTGCACAGCCTCACCTAAGCCGCCTTATTCAGCTCCTTCCCAATCTCTCACTTTCCATCATTCATCAACAGCGGTAATCCTCCATCCTCCATTGCCCATTGCTCGAGACTAGGATATCTCATTTACATCCCCAGCTTCCATGGTGCATCGCGGCAAGCTCAGCGCTGCCTGCGGTCCGTGCCGAAGTCGCCGACTTAAGGTGGGTGGCGCTACCAGTCGGCCACAATAGTGAGGTCAGGTGAGGTAACTTCGTATTGACTCTAGATAGTGCGACCACAAAAGACCATCCTGCTCCCAGTGTATCCGGGCTAAGAGAGAATGTTCGGGCTACCGCGACATCTCCTCCAAGAGATTCTTCGACCAGACTGAGGAGGTGAAGAGGAAGAACTCGCCTTCCTTTTCATCGTCTTCGTCGTCTTCGTCTACACTTACTTCTTCCTCTCACAGCGCGCAATTGCCTCCACGGCAACAAATATCGAGCCCGTCCAATCCTTTCTTACAGCAGCAGGTCTCCATCCCACTCAGAGACCAGGGTGCCGCCTTTGCGCTGTCCCGTTACCTCAACCGGTCTGTAGGGAACAATCTACCGTCCATCCTGAACACTCCGTCTGCAAGAGCAGCCACTGCCAGCATCAATGCCGTTGGACTAGCGGCGCTGTCTAATATCCACCAGTCTCCGCAGCTCATGTTCACTGCACGTCAAGAGTATGGTTCTGCTCTGGCAGAGACAAATGCTGCTCTAAGCGACCCAAGGCAGGCCACTTCAGACGCCAGTCTGGTAGCAGTGACTTTTTTGGGCATATTTGAGGTGAGTATATGGCCGGGTGCCGTCGTTCAGTACAAGGAACCGGCGGGTTGACCATACCACATAGATAATGGTTTGTGACGGCACATCTCTGATGGGGAAATTCGTGAAGCATATGGACGGGTGCTCCAGAATCATCCAGTTGCGCGGCTCCCAGCAGCTCGAAGACCCCATCGGGCTGGGCTTGTTTACTCAATCTCGCAGGAACATTGTATGTCTATCATTGCTGGTCTCGAGTCGAGACCTCAACTAACTCAGTAGCAGGTTCTTGGTAACTTCTGGCTGAAACGATCTACGCCTCGGTGGCTTGTGCAATTGTCCCACGGAGCCTTTCCTCACCGTCATGAAGGCGGCGACATAGGAATGGACGATGCTCTTTTCCTGCTGATGTCACGGGTCGGTGATCTATGTGCTAGCCTGAAGAACGGTGCGCTTATAGAGCCAACCAAGTTGGTGAAGAGGGCCTTAAAACTCGATGCTGAGCTTGCTGCCTGGGCAAAGTCCTTTAAGCTTACCCGGGGCTACACCGTAGTCAACGTCCCGGAGCGTATGGGTGAGATCGCTGGCCCTGGCAAAAACATTTCATCCTTTCAACACATCTACGGCAGTCATTACCATATATATCCAGATACGGTAGTCTCAGCGTGCTGGAACGATTACCGGTTCGTACACCTTCTTCTTTTAGGGGTTCTAGGCTGGATTGCTGGTCACCTTTCACACAAAGAAGATATCGATGCCACTCGCAGAAGCGAGTACCGAGAAACAGTTGAATATAGTACGATGCTCTCTCAGCAACTGAGCGACGATGTTTGCGCTAGCGTGCCCTATCATTTCGGAGCTACCGAGACATCCTCTCAAGAAGATTGGAGTAGTAGCCGGACTGGTGGCATGGTTCGGTTGTTATGGCCGCTTTTCCTTGCAGCTGAGAGAGATGGGGTGACACAGGAGACAAGAGACTGGATCGCGGATATGCTCTTCAGGATCGGGTATGGGGTTGGAATTCGGCAGGCGCTTGTCATGTCGAACCTCTTGCGCTCGGAGAGTCCTTTATCCTGGCTTCCTGAGCTTGCGCGAGTGGAGTCATAGTCAATGGGTACGGTAGACGGACTCGTGCAGTCATTCAAGCCCCCAAATGACGCAAGCTCATTTGAAGCTTGTCATCTCTAGCTTTGAGCTAACATTATCCACAACTTCTACGCTGCGTTGCCTGGTCTTACCCCTGCATCTTCTGCAGAATCCACATCGCAGCTTTGCGCGAGAGCATAGCGGCGAATAGAATATCCTCACGGGTATTGTTGCCTGGATTCTCGGTCTACTGGGCTTAGTCCTCGTTTCTCCCGTCTCAGATAAGACATGCACCAAAATACCAACAGGGAACACCGCCTCTCTATTGGTCGTTGATTGCCCTATTTTCTTTGGATGTTAAGCCTATTTTGCCGTGGGTGCGACAGTGACGCGACAAGAGATCTGAGTTCGGTGTGCAGGACGTTTGCGGGGTGTGTGGTGTTAGTGCTTCGGCTGGAGGCAGTTCAAAGATTGTGCCTTTGATCTTTTGGTTTTGACGGGGAGGAACGGGGCGCGAAGAGTAAGCATGGTTCTGGGGCCGTTGCTTACTGGTAGTCGGCTATAATGTGGTGAAGGGATCTCCGCAGATATGTAGTACTAGACGATCGAATGGTGTTCCACCTTTGGATTTTTTAGAAGATTTGTCTACATGAGTAGGTAGACATGCCAGGCGAAGGAACCAAATAACATAGTGGCAAGGTATATCAAGTTTAATCTACACTGTATAAATGGGTATAAGAACAATGTACAGTGTGCAATGCCCACACGAAACAACGAAAATAGATGGCTAAGCAGCCCATAGAAAGGTCTGCTAAAAGGTCGGTTCAATAACAGGCTCAACAGGCTGAGCAGCATTTGCCTTGCGATCCGGTGGCATTCCCAGGATTTGCCACGCTCGTCCCATCATGCCGTATCCCATAGACGGATGCGAAGCATGTCCACGGCCCCCTGCACGTCCACCCCTCGCAGCCCTCTCCTGCTTCGCAGCGACAAGTCTATCCTGTTCGCGTTCGAGACTCACAACCTCATTCTTCCACTCAGCCCAGCGTTCAAAGTTCTCGCGCTGCTGGAGAACCTGGTATTTGAGCTTTTCCTTAGATGTGCGCGAGCCGCTGGCGGTGCCAGAGTTACGGCGGCCGGCCTTGAGATCAGCAATGCTAGACTCTTTAGTAAGTTTGAGAAGATGCGAGAGCACATCACGGCTTTCCGATGCGGTCTGCTGAATCTTTTCGCGTTGGGCTGGAGGGACAGGTTTCTTCGTAAGAGGTGCGTTGAGCCAGGCGTAGAGTTCTGAGGAGCGTTGCACAGAGTACGGATCCAGGATTGTTTGGCGGCGGTTTTCGTCGCGGAGGAAGCGGACAGCGGACTGGAGGGATGCGACCTCTGCGCGGAGAGCTTCGTTTTCTTGCATAGCTGCGAGGGAGGCGGCATTGTCGACGACGGTGCCCGGGGATGCGGCGGCTCCAGCGGTTCCGGAAAGTCGTTTCACTCTGTCGAGTTGGGTTTTAATTTCGTCCCGTTCGGCCTCGAGATTTTGCAAGTCTTTGCGCTGGTTTTCCACTACAGCTTGGAGAGCAGACTCTTTTGTTGTCATTTCCTGAATCTTTGCTTCCAGGTCCTTTACAGCAGCCGCCTTCTTGCTTGCCTCACGCATGCGCGATTCGACGAGCTCTACCTTAATGGCTTGCTCCTCGATTGTTTTGTCTTTGACGCCCAGTGCCGTAGATGCCTCGTGGATCTCGTTTTTAAGACGACGGATTTCTTGCTCGGCATCTGGAGAGTTTGCTTTGTTGGATTTGAGCTCTGCGGCTCGTGCAATCCAAGGCGAGGGACGCTTCTCGAATTCCGAAGCAATTGATAAGTCAGAAGAAATAGAACCGAGTTCTTCGAGAGTGCCGCTCAGGCTGCGTAGCATGGTGAAAATGAGCGATATGCCATCGTTGTTCTCCGCGGCTTCTGACTGGTACAATGCAGATATTTGAGACATGTTCGTCAAAACCTCTTGCAAGGATATGGGCTCCGCACGACTGTCATCGCTAATTAATTGCACAATATTCTCCCCCATTTGTCGCGATAAGCTTGCAAGGTCCTTGGCAGCATCCTCTGCTTGCTTGAAAGGACCACACGCATCATGAGAAAGAGCCAGCGATCTTGACCTCAAATCGTCAACGGCACGGTTAATCTTGACCGTAGCAACTTTCAAGCTGCGAGCTTGAGAGATAAACCCCTCCATCTTATTAAACAAGAACGAGACTTCTTCATCGCCTTCTTCGGTTTTCGGAAGTTTCGACTGTAGTAATGAGAGGAGTCGCGACATCGAGGACACTGAGTTCTCAATGTATGACTGGGTCAATGTCGTGCTCATACAGAGTTCGTCAGCAAATGTCTCCAAGGAAGTTGGGAGAAGAGTCTCTGCCAGATGTGAAAGTAGAGCAATGGATCTCTGCAATTCCACGGCACACTTTTTCATGTTTATCTCGTTCTTCTTCAGGCCTTCGAGCCAAAAATTCAACGTACGCTCAACCGGTTCCAGTTCGTAGAAAGCACCTTGGATTTCGGCAAAGCTCTCAGCAGAACAATTTGCGATGTAACTCCCAAATCGACCGCAGATAGAGTCTATCCAGAGAAGCTTCTCTAAGACATCAGGAGCACTAAAGATGTCCTCCAAAGGAGGAGAGACAGACGCTTGTTCAGATATCATTCCCTCGATAGTGCTACCCATCAATGACGCCTTCGATCTGACTCGCCTGAAGCGCAACAGTGCGAGGACAGAGTTCCGTTCATCCTCATAGTATTCCGGCAGATACAACTTCACAATCGATAAATGTTGAGAGTCTTCCTCGGCTTCTATGCGTTTGAGCTCGATATCGATCGTCTTTGTCTGGGCTTTTGCGACTGACGACTGCAATTTGAGGTTCAGGTCCATCATCGCTCTAGAACGCGCTGTAAGGTCGGTGGCCTCTGCCTCCGTTATTTGCTGCGAGGCCCGCATATCCTCCAAATCTGCCTGCAGATTAGAAACAAGCTCCCGGAAACGCGTCAGCGTGTATTCTAGATCTTCAATTACTTCATCCTGCTGCGAAATCTTGTGCACCTGATCGTTATAGAGCGTTTCGCGATACTCGATCTCCTCTTGCAATTGCTTTTCCGTCTCAACATGATTCCACTCGAGCTCGTCATTAATCTCCTTCAACACTTCCAAGTCAGAAATATCCGCCTTGAGCTGAGCGATTTGTTGCTCCAGATCAGCATTTTTCTCGACCATTTCTTCCACCAACTGCTCGTTACCCTCAACAGTCTCCAATCGTTCTCTGACCTCTTGCAGGTTACTCTCCGATTTCATTAGTTTCTCTTTGGTAGCCTCATATTTCGACCTGATAGCAGCGTAATCTTCGAGATCCTGCTGAAGTTCCTTGATCTGATCCTTCAGCTCCGCTTCTTGCTGCTGGGTCATATCACGGAGGCGAATCAGTGCTTCACGCAGTCGTTCGTTTGTCTTCTCCATTTGCAACCATCCATGGCTGGATTTCTCCTCTGGGCTCATAGTCTGTCCGAATTCCTCGTTCTCCTCCCTCAGCACTTCTACTTCCAACTCGAGCTCCTCCACTCTCAGCTTCAGGGTCTCACATTCAAGCTTATGCGCATCAGCCATCTCTACCGCCATTTCGCGATCCAGACTCGCAATTTCCATTAGTGACTCATGTTCTGCTATGAGTTTCTCGAGCTCGTCCACTCTCGCTTCAGCCTCTTTAAGCTTTGCTTCCAACTCGGCCAAGTTACGCTCGTGTGGCTTGTATTTCACTTGCAGTGTATGGATGATTCCTCTCAGTTTATCACGATCGGCCTGCAAAGCCTCCATGTCCTTTAACTTCTCTCGGTCTTCAACCCGCTTTTTTTCCATCACTTTCAGCTTGGTCCTCAATTCATCAAGCTCCCTGTTTATTGCCATGTTCTGAGACTGTCGTTGCGATGCGGATTGGCCCGACAATAGACGCGAAGAACTAGTCCGTGCGGGTTGTGCAGGCTGCGGCCCAAAATCCTCCATTTCAGAATCACCCTCGACATCATTGGAATGGGTTTCCGAACCCTCTGTTGCAGGGCTTGGCTCTTCAGATGTTCTAGTCGTAGGTGTTGGTCGCAGGGTCGGCCGCTTAGACAAGCCTGAGGATGTCGTTCCCGCAGTTCCCTGTAAACTCTGTCTGTTTGTCTTGTTCCCTGGTCCTGACAAGGATGTACGAGCGGCTCGAGATGTGGCAGATTGTGTAGGAGGGCCCATGGACGGCTTCGTGGTAGTAGGCCGAGGTTTCGGCGCGGCTACAGAGGGTCGTGAAGTGCCGCTGATGGAAGGTCGGCTGGCAGACGTTGCGGACGTCAACTGTTTTGTAGGCGATTTGGAAGGCGTCTGCATGAAAGAGAATCAGCGATGCTGAGACAAACCGACTGCGGAAGCTTACCTTCAGAGACAGCCGTTGTGCTGGGCCTCTCGAAGCAGGCGTCGGGCTAGAACTAGCGCTGTTTCGTTTGGGATTCATGGATGATATAGAGCCCGGTCTTTTCAGTCCCAGCGCTCCAGTTATGCCGCTCTGAGCTCGGCTTCTACTTTGGGAAGGCGCGGTGCCTGCAGGTTGTTTGGCTGCTGGTTTGGCTGTGCGGACGGGACGTTCAATGACTGAGGCGACAGCGGTTGGGCGAACAAACATGCCGAAGCCTGGTTCGCAGTCGAAATACCGTTCACCTTGGACTGAGCCATCGTTCTTGCCGGTGTCGTCGGTCAATTCAACGCCAATCCACTCGCCGTCGGCGAAGCTCGTAGCTCCTATGAACCGGACGGTGGCCTGCCGACCGTCCGTAAGAGCAATAACACTGCCGATGGTAAGCTCGGCCATGTTGATCTTAAACTGGAGCTCCTGTAATGACTCAGAAGGAGAACTCCAGGCTGTAAGGAGAGGCGGGGATGGCCGTTGTGTTTGGAATGTTGTTATTGACCGCGCCAGGGGAACTCTCTTGGGTTAGTTGCGACCTCATAAATAAGGCCTCAAATTTTTGATGCCTGACTTATACCTGAGGCTAGATATCACGACCATCACTTACCTCCCTTCTTGACGTCCCTGGCAGTTGGTTCCGTTTATCCCTTCGTCCCTGGACGTCGGACGTCCCTTTGCTCACCTTGACTAGCAAAATCCCGCTGACTAAAATCTCCCCGGTTCATGTGAGGCAAGAGCCCTTCAGGCCCCCTTGCGTTGATTGTTCCCAAGCTTCTACGAAGCTATGTCCACTATACATCAGATAGCCAAAACTTCTGGAGGCTGGTCTTGTGAGGATGTCAGTTTGTGAAAGGAGTTGTCTCCTGGGTTGTCCCTCGTGCCCATAACCCTTCGACCTATGGCCAGGTTAATGGCCAGGTTCACAGGCAAAGGAAGTGCCTGATTTGCCGTCGCAATGGCGTTAGCCATGAACTCAGCATAGGTGACTCTTAAGGTATAAAAGGACGATGTTTTCGAAGATTCTACGATGCTCATCAGATACCTTTGGTTACATACATTGTTCATTTGTCCGAAGGGTCTGAGTACATCACAAATATATATAACTCCTACAATCCTCACCTGATCCTTATTCACAACAACCTACCTTTCTAAGGTCCAAGAAAGGATTCACATAACTCGAGTATGCGGCACCTCACATGTCTAAGTGCTCTCTTTCTAGCCTCAGCTAGTGTGGCTGTCACGTCCCCTTCAGCCGAGCAATGGGCCGAGAGGTCGATCTATGTATGTCCCTTCACAGCACCAGCACCAGCAACCAACGCTAATACCTATGTAGCAAGTGATGACAGACCGGTTCGCCAGGCCTGCCGGCTCTCCCGAGAAGCCGTGCGACCCTTACAGATACTGTGGAGGCTCCTGGGCCGGGGTTGTTGACAAGTTGGACTACATCCAAGACCTCGGATTCACCGCGGTCCAAATATCGTCAGTGGTGGAGAACATCCCAGATAATACCGTATACGGAGAGGCATACCACGGCTACTGGCCCCAGAACATGTACGCTCTGAACGAGCATTTTGGGACCGCAGGTGAACTCCGAAATCTGTCTAAAGAACTTCACAAGCGCGGCATGTATTTGATGGTTGACGTTGTGATCAACGACATGGCGCAAGCTGTGAACAGTTCATTAGACGGTGGCTCAAACATCAACTGGTCACGCCTGTTCCCTTTCAATGACAAGAAATACTACCACCCTTTCTGCAGAATTGAAGACTGGAACAACCCCGACGAGTCCGAGAACTGCTGGTTCAGCACGGAAGTAGTTGCCCTTCCGGATCTCAAGACCGAGGATGAAAGTGTCGTCTCCATGATTGAAGTCTGGGTAAAGGGACTGGTGGGCAACTACTCGATTGATGGTCTGCGCGTGGATGCTACCAAGCATATGAACGAAGCCTACCTGACCAGATTCAGCGAAGCGGCAGGCGTGTTTACGATGGGGGAAGTCTACACCGAGGATACAGACGCCGTCTGTAAATATGAGGAGGTTGTATCGGGTCTCCTGAACTACCCGATGTATGGGCCGATGGTCCAGGCTTTCACTGCAGGAAACATGCCCGGTCTTGCTGAGAAAGTCCGGGCTGTTCACAGCCAATGCAAGGACGTTACTCGGCTGGCTACATTTACAGAGAACCATGATACTCCCCGGTTTGCGTCTCTGATCAATGATACGACTGTATGCTCCCCATCATCTTAGCACCTGCCGCATACTTGTACTGACCATGATCTGTACAGTTAGCCAAAAATGCAATGGCTTTCAACATTTTATCCGACGGCATCCCAGTTGGTAAGCAAGCTTTAACTTACACGCCTTTTCTCAGATCAAATCTGATCAGACGCACCTGCAGTCTACCAAGGCCAAGAACAACATATGAAAGGACCATACGCCCCCTACAACCGCGAACCACTCTGGAAAACGTCTTACAATACAAACGGCCCTCTCTACAAGACAACATCAACACTCAACAAACTTCGCAACCACGCAATTCGCCTCGACAAGCACTACGTATCCAGCCACAGCGAAGAGCTCTACCTGGATGGTTCCGCATATGTCACGCGCAAGGGCACAGAGGGCTCTCAGATTGTCTCTGTTTTCTCGAATCAAGGGTCTCAGGGCGGGCCGTATAATTTTAGAATACCTAGGGCGTATAAGCCGGGGACTGAGGTCATAGAGGTACTGAGTTGCAAGAGAGTGACTGTGGATAACGAAGGGCAGCTTGTTGCCAAGATGGACAAGGGGGAACCGAAGGCTTTCTTTCCTGTTAAGAAGATGAATGGATCGGGGCTTTGTGGCTTCAAAGGAAGGAGGGGGAAGAAGGGGGCCATTTGTCCGAGTGCTGGGAAGGGGAATGGGACAAGGAAGAATGACACCATCAACGAGGGTATTGTTGAGCAGACGTCCGCTGGGAATGGTGCTTCGGTGACTATTCCCATGGTTCTTCTAAGTGTATACGTCGGAGTTGCGGGGTTGTTTCTTTGAATGTTGTATTTACTCTCTTTTTGTTTTCTTATGATAGCTGGTCTGTCAGGTAGTTCGATGATGTAATAATTTAGATCAATGATTCGATTCATGACATGTTCTATAAGCTATTACCATTGTACCCATGACAATATGTTCTGTAGAATTTAAAATAGTTAAAACGTAAGCACCCATCATATCATCAATCATTGCACAACGCCCAGATCTAGTATATCTATATCCAACAACCCGTCTATGACTTCTTGAATAACTGAGGAAAGCATGTCCGCAGCTCCTCCAAGCTTCGAATCTGGAACTGCGAAGCCGGAGTCTCAGGGACAGGAAGTCCCGGCTCGACAAGGTGCGCCACCTGCCACCCGCGAGCCGCGGCAGCCTTGCAATTCAGGCCGGAGTCATCTTCGCATCCGTCAGCATCTAGTCCACCCCAAGCCCTCACAATGAGAAGATAGACATACCAACAAAATAACACTGACTCTTATCTGTAGCTCCGGCATCCTTCTCCGCCTTATCATACATCAACTGGGACGGCTTACAAATAAGCGGCGGATTCGCGTAGTCGCAGTATGTGATGCCCTCGAACAGATCGTCTACCTGAAGCAGCTTCACAACCCGCTTGCCGTGGTTCACGTATGCGTTTGTCAGAAGCCAGAGTTTCACTTTGTCCCGGTCGATATCTTCTAGGAGCTGGCGCAGCTTCGGGTCCGGCTTGAGGATGTTGTCTAATGGTAGGGCGTCATCGACAAGGCGGTTGAATTCGAGCGGGTCAATCTTGTGGTGGCGCGTAAGGCCCTCTATGGCGAGACCGTACTCTTTGTAGTATTTCATATGAAGCATGTGTGCGTCTTCAGAGTTGAGGGAGAGATGGTGCACGAAGAATCTATCTGCGCGAGAAGGAGTTTAGAGCGGTTGACTCAGGGTTTCTGTACGACTGGTAAAGTTGCACGTACGAATCAGCTTTTGCATCTCATCGTGAATGTTGTTTTCTGCGCAATATCTCAGGTTAGCCGGCAGTCCAACGAAGCGTTTGCCAGGCGCGGGGTGGGAAAGGGGGGTTCGAACTTCTTGAGTAGAGCTGGAGGGCGCACTTGTCAGCAGCGGACGAGTAAATTCTGGAATCAGTGTACGCACACAATTGTCTATATCAAAGAAGAAGACTGGCCGAGTGTCTGTCATTGTGCTGAAATTGTTGACTCTATTTGACGCAAGTCCTGGTCTCCGGTTGCGAGAGGGAATGTGGGTTGAGAGTGAGCAATATGCGGGGGGGTGTTTGTATGCTCGGAATACGGGAATGGAGTTGGCGAAGCGAAGAGGCGCAGTAAAACTCATCTTCTACTGCCTTATGAGTCACAGTCCGCTTACAAATATCTATATGAGCGACCTTTACCAATTTTGTATACGACCCCTTTGGTAAACTCGCTACAGTGTCGGAATCCTTGAAATGCAGCTCATGGAAGCGGCAAAAAGGGTTTAGCGTCATTCGCGGCCAAGACTCTGGGCAGGTGATCGGTTTTCCAGTCGCCAAGCGACCCGAAGGTACACTGCGCCGACTACAACTCTCGAGTTTCATCCAGCTCAGCTCGGTTCAGCTCAACTTCAGCCTACTCGCGTCTCAGTGACTCCATGATCCCTAAAGACACCTGGCAAGGGCAAAGGGACAGGAGGATTTTGAAGTCTGAACTCGACGAGGCTGGCAAGAGTGCTAATTGACTGTTTGGATTTGTGCAGGTGCAGGGATTCAGTATTCATTTCTTACCAGCTCCTAGAACATGGCAGCAACCCAGCTTCCGGCGAGGAGCGCTGGACACAAACTTTCGACAGCGGAGGAGATCAAGGAGTATGAGAAGATTCTAAAAATAAGCGAGGATATCTTTTCTGGGACTCACCCTAGGTTGAAGGTTCCGCAGCAATTTGTCCGCAAAGGCGTGTCTCGTAACCCGCCTGCGTCAGTAACGCCTCAAAACAAGGCGGACAAGAAGGAGGTTTCGCCTCCCAAGGCTGCGTCTCACCATATTGCGTCTACAGTGAAGCCTGTCGGCTCCCCGAGAACAAATTTCACAAATGGCCCCTCGAATACGACGGCCTCCCGTATCCTTCCCAATCCTGCCTCGGAAATTGATCCGATCTTCCTGGAAAAGTCAGAGGATTTGGTGAGGGCAGAACTGCAATTGCAGAGACAAAGAGTTGAAAGGGAGATACGGGAACAGGTTGAGCTGAAGAGACAGGAGTCAAAACAGAAAGTATCCATACAGGACGCGACCCCTGATTTTGACGTCTCTGAAGTTCTCACACGGGCGCATGAAATAGTCAAACCCTCCCCAGCACCTGAGACTGCGGCGCCTAGTGACTCTATTGACGAGAACTCCTTCTACTCTAGCAGGGCCCCAGACTCCCCGCAGCACGGTGACCATAAGTCGTCTTCGGCGTCATCGTCTGTACCCGGGGAACATGACACTGGGGCCATCAGAAGAAGATACTCAGATGAGTTGCATCGGCTTGAAGCCCTCAACCGTCCCGACTCGGATCAGTCAATGCAAGATACTTACACCATTGCAGAGCCCCGACCTTCGTCTCAAAGGCAGCCGCACTACTCGGAAACGTACAGGACACACATGCGCCAACTGGCTGAGCCGTCGGATGAACCTGAATACTCCCCTCCAGCTCCTGGAGTGGCGCCGATGGAAAGGGTAGAGACTTACGAACCCCCAAGAGCCGTTCCGAACGGCCCTAAACGCCAGGTAGTTAGTCCACGAGACCGGTACGATAGACGGTCGATCTCTCCGGCAGATGGAGTACGAGTTATACGGAATCATATCACATCACCCGCAGCTCCCCAGCCGTCTAGGGTCTCTCCTCTCGCGATTGCCAAGGTTCCTTCTGTTAACCAGCATCATGAATCGCGCTCAGAGTATGATCCAGAGCGTCGAGGGAGCCCTGAGGTGGCCGCCCAACTTCCAGTCCCTAGAAAGCGTAGGCGATTACATGATGACAGGCCGGTGTATAGAACTCAAGGTGGTGGTTCGGTTAAACCCTTCATCAAAGAGGAGCCTGTTTCCCCTCCTCCTTTTGCAGATACGCCACCTCTTTACCGACCACGTGCTCAAGAAGGGCCTGTTTACATTGATGTCCCTTCACCCCGCTATACGCCAGTGGTTGACCGACGGGAGCCGGCGCTAAGAACTTCAGGATATGGAATGGAACCTTACGATGAGGCTCATGGCGATCAGGTGATACCCCGTACAGCTTCACGGCTGGCTGCCCAGCGGCCAATGCGGGATGACCAGGACCTGAGAAGAGTGGCGAGTTTGCATCAGGCGCGAAAGCCTGAATGGGGGCGCGAATATGCTGAACAACAAGGCCCTCACCCTGCTCGGAACGGGCCGTATACGATTGTTGAACGCCTGCCGCAACAGGACGGCGCACGATATTATGATGAGCTTGCGCCAAGGCGTTATGCATCACCTCTTCCGCCACAGTATCCCGAATCTTACTATAACGATCACGTTGTGCAGTCACCTCCGCGACGAATTGTTATAGATGAGCATGGTAATCAGTATTACGAGACTATCTCCGCACCGAAATTGTCGGCGATGCCACCGCCGGCTACTCGGATTCCGAGGGCCGATTTATACGAGGCCCCTCCGCCGATGCGCCAGGCTAGCGCCCGGGCTGCATCGGTTATTGAGGACCCTTACAGCGGTCGAAGATTTGTGCACGAACTGCCTCAGGGTTACCGACGAGTGACGGACTATGCTCGACCGCCACCGACTGATCGGCGCCCTTACGCGGCGCCCTTTGAGGTGCGAGAGCCGTACCCGCGTAGTAGCAGCGTGCAGGTTCACGACTATGCAGCCCGGCCGAGTCATTATGCGGAAGAAGCTGAACTTCCCCGAGAAAGAGTAGTACGAATCCCAAGTGTCCGACCGCCGACAACCAGATACCAGGAGCCCCGCGAAGTGATACAGCGCGTGGAAAGTGTCCATCCCGGTGGTCGCGACACGAGCGTATACGTTGACGAGGAGATGCGAAGGCCAAGAGAGTACATTGAGCGACCGGTCCAATACGTAGCCGCACGGCCTATGGCCCGTGAGAACCGGTATTACGAGAACGGCGAGCCCGAGCGAGTGGTGCTCGACGGGTCGAGGGATGCAATCCACCGAGTTCCTCAGCGGTACTGAGCGGTAGATTTGTTTTAAAAGGATGATTGATTTACAGTGCTTTTCTAGCGGTCTTGTACAGTTGCATCAAAAGCTGCATTAAACAGCATTTAAAGCAGATTAAAAGCAATGGTGCCACAGTGACTAGGGAATAGGCGTTCAAAAGCGATTTCAAATGACACTTTTCGAAGCAATAGATTAACATGATCTTTAACACGTGAAATCTTGAGTCATACCAGTCCCAGATTTTCCTTCACGTATTCAGCTATAGCCTTGCCGACGTCATCTTTTGGGCAGGAAGCCAGGTGCCCAGGCGGGTCAGAAGTCGCCGCCAGAATGATGCTTTGATGCTGGACGCAGGTTCATAGGCCGGGAAATTAAGTATGCAGTCGATGTGCTCTGCAAGGTTAAGAATATGAGCTTGCACCAGGTGGCGCGCCGCTTAGTTGTCTGCCAAAACGAAGCTTAAATACTCCGGACTCTGGCTGTTGTTCCTCTACTGCCAACTTGACTGGCGTGATCTGACCATCACTAGACGAGAGGGTTGATCCACCCTGTCATACCGACGACCTCTGCAAACCTTGTTAACAGTTGTCTACGTCCTCGAAAATACTACTACCAGCACTACCAGCACTACCAGCACTACCAGTACTCCAGTATTCAGTAATACTATAACACTACTTGTAATGACAAATCAGAAGCTCTCCATTATACTCCGTATGTCCCGCTGCGAACCAGCATACGGAGCCCTCACGCAGCTGGACCGGGTGCAGACCGAATGGCTGTTAATGTGAGTCCAGACCAGGCTCGACAGTGGCACGTGACTCGTTCTCTCGCTTGTTCTCGAAAGGGAATCAGCAGTGGACCGTGCTGAACCGGATTGCGATTATGACGAGGATCGTCAGGTATGCTTGGAATGCATGGACTCGTCCCATACCACTGCTAAAGTTCTGAATTATTAACTGGCCTAGCGGAGCAATAATACGTAACTTGGAAGCAAACCCTGCCCAGCTGGAGCCTCGGCCAAACTCAGCCCTGTCTTGACCTCCTGTATCCCTTGTTCGTATTGCGATCAGATCCCTCGATTGAAGGGGAAGGAAAGCCATCGTGAGATAGACATCCAACGCACCGAAGGGGGAAATTAATTCGAAAGTCACGATAGTCGTTGGCTCGTCGTTGGCCGTCGTAGACTTGTCGTAGGCTGGACTGTGTGGACAATGTGATATGGGTGGGTTGAGACATCCGCAGTTCCCGCGGGTTAAGAAGCTAGATGATCACGACTGCTGAGCAGTGAACAAACATATGGAGAGACTGAATAGATGCTAGACCCAGCAGAAGAAAAAAGTACCTTTGGGGGACTATTTTACTGTTGTTGACCGTCGTCGTCGTGGTCAGACTGCTGGATTCAGCCGCTGATTTTCCCTCCATCTCGATCCGTCTCGATCTGCTCTCCCACTCGGCCTCCTCGCTCTCGCTCACTCTGGCTGGTGGACGACTCTTCCTCACCTCTACCTTCACCTTCACCTTCCACCTCACCAACGTCTCTCCATCCCACCACAGTCCTCCCATTCCCTCGCGCCAGCTTTACTTCTTTTATCCTTTTTCTTCCCCTTTCTTTTCTTCTCTGTTTCTTTTCCCTGCCTTCCTTTCCCTTCCTTTTTTCCCGCCTCCATTCCTCTTTCTGTCCTCCCATCCCTCGATACCCGTTTTAGGTTGCTGAGTTCATTCCGTCCATTCCCATCCCAACCCACTCCTCCTGTGCGCCCATTCCTCTTCCATCGTCCATCCCTGTTGAGAACGGCGTCTTCACGGCCTGGGAAGACCACTTTCTTCTTCCGTTTCCCTCCTCTCTTCCTGGTTACCCGCCCACCCGGTCCGACGCTCGCCATATCCTCCGCCTGACTCCCATCGTCTCTCTCCCCTCGATTCGTTCAAGGGGTCAGAGATTCGATCCTGCTCCGATTATGCACAAGATCACCAATTTCACGGGCCAGGCCCGTCATGGTTGGGAGCGAATGACACCGACCTTTGGCATGTCGCGGCCTCATGCAGAGTTGGCTTCCCACTCGCTTCGACGGCCCCATGGCGCACCTCCGATGACCCCGCCGACCGGTATTGATCCTACCGTCAACCTCTCCTTCAATGTGCCGTTTTCCTCGACTCTCGCCGGTCCAGATGTGGATGATGTCCTGCACGCGAGTCCCAAGGCTCTCCAGCGGTGGTCTTTTCCTGAGGGCACGCCCGAAGGCACGCCCATCCACCAGCTGCCCGTCCACACCAGCAACGTCGAAGCCCTACGGATACTGTGCCGTCAAATCACCGAAAGCAGCAATGGGAGGGTCGAGGCACTGGTCAGCTCGTCGGAGCCTAAGACCGTTCCGTCTCTACAACGTCGGCCGCAAGGATTGGCTACCAATGTCTGTATCACCGGTGACGGGGAGACTGTGCGAAAAATGCGAGCCAAAATCTTGAATGATACGCCTATCTTGCTGGTATGTAAATAATGTTTTTTGGACTTTCTACTGCCCGGCTTACGGTGCCTCGATTTTGGTTCATGTCTCGCTAACGTTTTCGCTACTGCAGCGATGTGCGACCGTTGACGTTGATACGCATCTCATCACGGATAACCAGACCAAGGAGGTCCGACCGCCTGTCCTGGAGCACTTGGACACTTTAGCCGCCTACACTGGCACGGATATCTTTCTCCTCACACCCAAGCTTCGTGATAACGATAGTGCCGTTGTCTCCTCGTATGGGTACGCCACAGACAATGGGTTGGATCAACGTTTCCGGGTTTGCATCTATGGCGATATGGAGAGCACGGAACATGCCAAGACAAGGGTTCTGATCATGATCGATCAAATTGTGAGTTTGTTGTTCCTGTCTAGCTTACAAGATGTTTCTAACAAAAAAAAAAGCTCAAACGTCACGTCGATGCCGTGAAGCTGGATCTTACCACCCACACTTTGGTCTGCGGTCGCACTCGCAAGAATATCAAGCTCATCGAGGCCGCCACTGGCACAGCCATCTATTTTCCTCCTCCGTTCCCACGCATCTTCGGTTACATACCGCCAGGCGCCCACCGTCGTAGTGAAGACGAAGTTTACATCACGGGCGAGACTCAGGAACAAATTGCTCGGGCCAAGCAGAAGCTGCATGAGCTGGTAATGGGTGTGAAAGTCTATGTCAAGGATGTGGTTGTCAACTCCAACAAAATCGACAACATCCTGCTTGACCGGTTGGACAAGGTCCGGAAGGTCATGGAAATGAATGGTTCCTACGTGCTTTTCCCGCAGTTGGGCAGCCAGCGAGGTATAGTACGTATTCAAGGGACTGATGTGCTGCACGTTGAGCGAACTGTTAGGGAGATCATGGCATTGGTACGGTTTCCGAGAAGAACTACTCTGGCACAGCTAACAATCCATTAGGCCGGCCAATTTTACAGTGCTTCGTGGTGGATTCTCGTGCCCGACCCGACCCCGGGTGCTGTGCGAACTCCTACTCATGCGGAAGTGCGGACAATGCTCTCCGATATCTGCACCAATTCCGGCGCTGAAGTTAGCTTCGACAACCTGAACTTCACCATTAACGGATCCGACGACGCTGTCAAAGCCGCTATGACGGTAATCAATCAGATCCCCTTCGTTCAGCGCAGCCAGTATCAGATGCGTGTAAAGATTGAGTTAGCGAACGAGCACAAGGAGTTCGTCAGCGGCAAGAAGAACGGCAAGATCAATAAGATCATGGGCCAAAGTGAGTGCTAGTCATAGGCAGCTGGAAAGAGGACATCACTGACAGTAAATAGGCAACGTACAAATTATCTTTGATGGCTTCAACGAGTACAACTTCTACATTGATGTTTGTGGAAACCAGTTCGAGTCGACCAAGAGCGGTCTTGATCTTGTCGAGCAGGAGATGCCGGCGTCAATATCCTTCCACGTCCCTGATCAGTATCACAAGCGTATCATCGGTATTGGTGGACAGCACATTCAGCGGATCATGAAGAAGTACTCTGTCTTTGTCAAGTTCTCTAATGCCATGGATCGCGGCGGTATGGGCAAAGACGACGATGATATTAAGGTTGACAATGTCATCTGCCGGACCCCTGCACGAAATGCGCAGAGTCTTGACTTGGTCAAGCAGGAGATCATGGACATGGTCGAGAAAGTTGATGCCGAGTACGTTTCAGAGCGCGTGGTGATCAACCGACTGTATCACCGTGAACTGCTTGCCCGTATGCCGGAAATCGACGAACTCGAAAAGAAGTGGAACTGCAAGATCGAGTTTCCCAGCACAGAGCTTGCGAGCGATGTCGTTACAGTCTCTGGTCCTGAGTATCAGGTCCCGCAAGCCGTCGATGCCTTGCTGGGAATGGTGCCTGAAAGCCATGAACTTCTGTTCCAGAGTTCACCTGAACTGCGAGAATTTTTCAGAGGTGCAGATTTTCGCGAGGACGTTTGCGCCAAACTCAAGGATCAGTACGAGGTTGATACTACTGTGGATATTCCCGATCCACAGGCTACTGAAAACGGATCGGATTCGCCCGCGTTCCCTCCTGAGGACCGCGTTATACTTGGGTACACGCGCAACAATGCTGGCGGTCTGAAAGACGCAATTGACTTCTTGATCTCTCGACTTGTGGCGCATGGACTCGATGCTACCACGGTTAAAGGGGCCATTCCGCGGCCCAAGTCTGACTCCTTCGAAGAGTCCTTACCGTTCTTTGACTCGAAGCTGTTGCAGCATGCTCCCACTCCGATCGCTACAGACTCTCCCACTCGGCCCAGTTTCACTGACGAGACGAGTGAGCGTGGGTCAATATTCGAGCGCCTCAGAAAACCCGGCAGCATCTCTTCGTTTTCTTCATTCATCGGCCGCAAGAACCATTCCGCATCCCCGGCTTCATTCTTCAAGCACGCCTCCAGCAATGCATCAAAGGCATCTCTAGTTTCCATGGAATCCCGGGATAGCGGCTACCGCAACCCGTGGAATGACTCTGGCGTGAACCTCCCCGAGGATGACCTCCCCGCCCTCGGGAGTTCCCATAGCCACAGCAGTAGCAATGGCTGGCCCGCGCGCTTTGACACGAAATTTCCATTCGGTACCGCGCCGGGAGACATGACACCCAAGCATGAGCTCCGCGCGTCTTTTGATAGTGGTCGTCCTAGCACTTCCAATTCTACTTCTGGATACCCGGCCCCTATTGGGCCACCGCGTTAAAATCAATGTCAATTTGCAGCAGTATACCCCAAGAGAAATTTCAGTTTCAAATTTTTGTTACCCTTTGCTATCACTACTGTTACGAGCGAATTATTGTTTCGGATTTTCTGTCTTGACACAGTTTTTGAACTCACTCATATTGTTTTTTGATACCACGGAGAGTTATGCTCTGCTATTTCCTCATGTATAGCATGGCGTCGAAAGAAAGAAAATCGCAGACCGAATAAGGATTGCTAAGACTTGAATTGACTTGACTTGGAATGTTAGGGCACTACCTACTAGTGCCCTATGATCAGTTTCCAGGCCTACCGTCTGTTTGATTATCATGGTTGTGGCCTTCACTGTGAAACCGCATGGATGTCATGGTGTCGAGTATGCTTATCCCTTTCTCGAGCCGACCAGTCAGTCAGCCAGATTATGTTAAAAAGACATTCCATCCATACAATTGCGCCTTTATATCTATCTCAGCTATGATACTAACTGAAACCATGGAGTATCTTGGTGTTGATTTACCTAGCTTGCTTTGCTTTGCTTTGTTTCGAGTCTTGCCCTTGCCAACTTGGTTTCTTCTCTCTGGCTTTTGGACATCTTACGCTCTAGTTATATATATACCTCTGGGTATACTTTAAAGGTATTTCTAAATGTTCAGAATTGTAGCCTGAAAAATGGAGATGATGAGAACAGAGAGCCTGCAAGGGTTATATACTAATTCGTCTAGGATGCAAGTTTTAGGACCATTCGTTCATTTACATTATCTAGTCGGCGCTAAACGTAAACTATCTATGGTTGTGATTCTTGCCCCTTATCGTAAGAGGTAGTCTTGTAAGGCTTTAATGTTCGTATTATGTAACTATGAACATGCAGCCTACCGCCCCTAGGCGATACCAAGCGCTGAATATAGCTTTTGTTGATAGACAATAAGTGATGAAATTATTAGTTATAGCTACATATATATATATGTAAAACTCAAACTAACATCGCGGCTGCGGCGAAGGGGGGATGCGCATACGCATCAAATCTAACCTGAAATGACAGTCCAAAGAAATATGTTACGATCAACGATCATAACGCCAAGGTACGGAAAGGTAACATTACGCCGGAGCGGAAATAATAGGTATGGGTAGGTAGGTTCAAAGCAGGAAGCTCAACTCAAAACGCCACGCCGATGGCGGATTGTCGATGGTGGTCATGATCATTATCCGGGTGATGGTGGTGGCCATAGGCATAGTAATCTAAGTTCAGATTGGTATGCTGCTGCGCCTCGTGGATTGTGGGTGCCGGGTGGAATTGGGGCTGGGTGCTTGACTGTGTCTGAGACCGTGCTTGTCGAGGGAAGGGGTATGTGGATGCATATGGGTAAGGCCCGGGTATCTCAAACTCCTTCTCAATGCGGGAATCGAGCGTGGACGTGCGTGCTGTCGCTGTGGTTGCTCGTGAGGGGGGCGACGGCGGATCTGACACCACGGTTGTTTTGGCACCGGCTGGTACAGGTACAGGCACGGGCACAGTTGGCGTGGACGGCGCGATAGTCGACCCGCTTAATGTACGAGAGCGGATACGCATGGAGAGCTTGTCGCTTAAACTTGAACTTAGACTCAAGCTTGGCTTGCGGGAGGATGATGACGGGGGCGCGAATGGGAAGGTTGGGGGAGATGCGGAGGTAGGCGTTTTAGGTGGTGTGGATATCGCAGTGGTTTGTTGTAGAAGCCATTGCGTTACACGACTGGAGCGGGATGGGGGAAGGGACAGGTTAGGTGTCGTCATGGGCATTGTTGGTGAGAATAAACGGTGTTGAGTATCTACATCAATACCCATACCTGTGTCCATTGGGGTTGAAACACGTTCGTAGGTCTTGTTGGGAACGGGAAGGGACGGCAGGGATTTGCTTTGGGCCAGGCACTGGGGCTGTGGTGTTGCCGGCTTGAGGGTTTTGTGGATGGTTGATGCAGATGCGGTGGCATCGTGTGACTGTAACGCTCGGGAAGGGGTATTGTTCGATAGAGGCGGACTTCCCACACCCACAGTTGAATCCAGCCAAGTGGGAGAAGAAGGGGATGGAAAAGTGGTCGTAGCCAGGCCAGTGGCGACAGAGGTAGTAGAAGAGCGAACAGAGAATTGCGGAATGAGAGGATGCCTCATAGCCGTAGGGTTGGGAGTTTTCCTCTCCATGAGCAATTCGAGAGTCGCAAGTGACGACCGACGAGACCCGGACCCCACGGGCTTTCGAGGCACGCTGAATGAGGACGACGGCTGGCGAGTATGCGAAATGAACGTTTGTGGTCGACTCTGATAGGAAGCATCCGTCATAAAGGAGAATGCTTTCGGCGGCCGAGCGATAGCTGCTGCCTGTGGTTGGCCGTTGTCAAGTCCGAAGTCGAAGTTGAAGTCACTGAAGCGGGGGAGCTCAGGTAGCCTGTTTGCTGGGTCTTGGAAACTCAGTTCTAGGGGACGGTACGACCTTTGAGCTGGGGCTGTTGAGAGGGCACGGGTAGGCAGAGTTGCACTTGTCCCTGCTACCACTCTGAAGTCTGTTGGTGCACTGATCCTCAGTGGAGCGGTTGACCTGCGTCTAAACGACATGCTTGCCCGGATAGAGGCCCGCGAGACGAGGTTCCTGCCCTCGTCCATAATCCAAGATGGGAATGATGATGAGGGAGATGGTGGACCTGGGCTGGGGAGGTCGTCGTAGACGACCAATTTCATGGGAGGGACAAGGTGAGGCTGAGAGTGGCATATTTGCATCTCTCGCTCAGCGCCTGTGAAAGGGGTAGTCTGAGTGTTAGTAAATACTTAAGCGCTGTGGTGGATGGCTATATAGGCATACCTCTTTGCTTTATGGCTTGCTGATGGTGGGCGCGCTCACCATCGCCGTTTGAGTCGAGGCAGAACAAGCAGGTTGAGACCCATCCAGTGAATACGGATCCTGCTTGCTCGACTGCCTTCTGCATCGCTACCAGAGCTTAGAGCTGACAGTCCATTCCTTTCACTGAAACAGGGGATACCCCGGGGACCTGGAGAAGAGAGATAACGAAAGAAGACAGCTAAGAGAAAAGATATAAATCGTAACCTTTGGGAGTGAAAGATTATAAACAGGCGGCATGAGAAGGAAAGACGAGCGAGGAATCAACCTGCGCAGACATCAAGTCGTCGAACCTCGAAGCTCAAGAGGAGAGGGACATGCAGTAGATAGACCACGCTCGTGGTGGCAGTAGAAACAGAAATAGTCAACGCGAGATGATTAAGGGCGTTCACTAGAAGGAACTTGATTCAGTCGGACAAAGGAATGAGCTCGAGTCTGGCCAACACCAGCCATGCAACGTGGGCATCCACCGAACCATCTCATTTCGTCGCTCAGGCACCCTCTTCTTCTGATAAGGCCAGGAGCAGACTTCGTCCAGCCAGAGCTTTGCCGTAGACCAGTCATCATGCTGCATGCCAGCCTTCCCTGGCCAACGTGTCGAACCATCGATTCCGCCATAGTGCAGGACATAGATTTAATTCGTCGGTTGTCTGTGATGTTGTCACATTGGCTCTGCCAGATCACCTCGAGCTAAATGATGCTGCATTGTGGCGGGCGCGTAACGGCGGAATCCTATTGCTTGAGTCGCCGAATTTGGTAAGGAACACTGCGGGATGCTGATCGTTGGCCATATTGGCCTCGTTCCTCTGCAGGAAAGGACCCTAGCGTCAAAAAAAGAAACTAATTGCTTGTTAGATGCAGAATTGATGGAGGGGCAGGGGCGAACCGTTAAGGAGCTTTGGAGGTTGGGGAGATTGCGGAAGATGGAGAAGTTGATCTGGAGTTGGGCCCTCGCATGGAATGATAAGCATGTTTGTGTTTCAACAGTACTCTGCCCAACAAAGCGCTTCAGATACAGTCAAAAGTAACGCTAAAGAGACGCAAGTAACTATGTGACAAAGGAGTGAAAAGAAAGTAATAAGTCATTCATCCATGTGCATGATACCCAGTGCAAGTTCACTATCTGCTCCACACATTGTCTTCTTCCAAATCTCTGTAGTCCCACGCAGGTGTCTTCGGACTCGTTCCTTCATCATCTAGCTCCCCCAGCCTCTGCTGCTTGCTTGTGGATTCGGTGTTTCCTTCCGCATCCTTGGTGGGCCCTCCGTCGACCGGATCACCAGACGGTCTCCTGTTGCGTAAGTCAGCAATGGTCACACCATGCTAAGGTTGGATTACACTACATACTGGAAGTGTTTGGGCTCGTCCTCGACCGCTACTGATCCGAATGCTCGCTGGATTTGCGCGCGCTCCTCCTCTTCCGCCTCTCGGTCTTCTACCACAAGATCCACTAACTGACTGCGATGAGAGCTCGGCGACTTCGGCGAGTCGGTACTCTGTCGTTGAGGTTTTGACGTCTCAAAGCGCTCTTGTCGTGAGCTCCTGGAGGCATGGCCTTCGCTGGTTTTACGTCCACTGCTTGATGCATGAGACTTTCTGCTTTTTCTCGCCTTCTTCACCAATGTAGGCTGCTGAGAAGAACGGGAGGGAGCGGGACTGGCAAGTCGTTGGTCTCTCGGGACTAAATTGGCAGTGATGACCGGGTACTAACACAGTTCAGCTTCGGGATATCTTAGGGTTGCTGACAAACCACTTACATTGAAGTCGCCGAATTCTAGTTCCCGGGCTTGTGAAAAGAGTCTCTCGTCAGATTCGTCGAGAGTAGTCTCCTCCGACTCACTGCGTGAGCGATACCGGTCGAGCGTGCTATTGCGTCGACTACCACTGCTACCGTTGAAGCCGCCGAGCAAAGGGGTTCGACTGTTAACCTCTCCCGGCTGAGGGATCCAGTATTTCCCCTTTCCACCGCGCTCGTATCGCATGCCATGCATGACCCGCCGCACGCGCGAATTAGATTCTGCATGCGGAATGATGTGGTCACCCGAATCGAAGAGCCTGTACGCGTAGTTTTCGCCCCGCATGGTCATCTTGGTATCCTCAATCAAATCCTTCGCCCCGAATGCATCACGAAGAGCGTACTTGACCGGAAGGCGAGCGGCCGAGATGGTTGAATCTGCATAGTCGTGCCATGAGAATGCGTACCAATGAGCAACTGCAAATACGGGCATCTCGAAACAAGTCAAACTGTCTTGGATGGCAGCCGCAAGGTTATCCGGTGTATAGTCCCCCGTGCCATTGGGCAAAGCTCCAAGCCATTGAAGGATTGATAGGAAGAACCCCTGCCAGTAGGAAGCAAATATAATAAGTTTGACACAGAGGAACTTGGGGACGGGACGAAATGGGGCCAGATCATGATGAAGACACACCCAGAACAGCGCCAGCGAATAGAGACTAATGGTAACGCTAATATTATACAGAATACCGGTCCAGAGGTAACCGGACGATAAGCCCAAATAACCTTCCTTGTAGGTATCTGTTGCTTTCATGACGATGGAAACAATGGCAAGAACTGGCTTCAGCCAGGTATATTGCAAGATGCCGCGCTTCACGTTGAGGAAAGTATATGGGTCTGAGATATCGACTTTGGATAGGATGTGATTTAGCGGCCATGCATGTTGAACAGGCGGACGACCATGCATCATAATGATCACTGCTCGTTCGCCGCCTAGAAAGTTGATGAGGAGCTGAAAGAAAGTGTAGATGGTGAAGGCCTGCAGAACAGCCTGTCAACAAACAATATAACTAAGCCTCTGGCAGTTGGAGATACCTCGTATACGTCACGAATAGGAGCCAGCCATAGTGACGCCTTTAGTGATACAATACTCGCCCAAGAAGAAGCTGCATATATTGGGACCCTGTTACGATAAGCGGAGCACAGGCAGCCATCACGCGAAGTCCAACACTAACATTAATAATATGCGAACGACATATCGTTGAAGGAGCGGCTTGCGGTAGTTTTTCCTGGCGCGTCTAAATCAGCACGGAGAGAAAGATAACAATGCGGGTGTCTAGAGGATGCCGGGCGTACGTCTGAAGCCATATGGATCTAGCAGGAAGACATGCCGTTAGTATAGCTCCCTAGCATTCAGGAGGGGTTAAGAGAAGCAAGGTTCGTACACAAATGAGAGCAATGTGGCAACCAGTGAGCAGACTCCAGCGACTATCACTGCAGCTCGAGCTAAGCTCGAGCCTGTTCCGCCGGATGATGAGGCTGTTATCATTGTTGCCATAACCACTCGCGGTACGGAGTACTCGACCGCGTACGCTATCGCAGCTGGATCAAAGCATGGCGGATAACGGGGAGCTTGGACAGAGGGGCGACACTTTAGGCGATCGTAGACCAACGAATCAGACTGACTTCGCGACCTGGTAAGATAGACTATGCACAACCAGAGTGAGCAACTGGTCAGGCTGCAGGAATCGAGCTCGATGTGCCGCCGTCTAGACTCTAGAGCTCCCTTTACTGTATCTCCACCGCCTTCGGAACTTCTCCATCATTCCTCCCACCACGGCGATCGCCCCAGTGCTTATTATCCTCGTTTAGGTCTCTTTTTCTCCTGTTATGTTTGGAATATAGGGATATCTCTGCGGGGATACGTATTCCCCGTTTTGCGCTTGGTCGTCTCGAGGAACGCGATCCGACTCCGGCCGCCATGTTGAAGGCTATCGGCCGCTCCACGGGTATCGCGAAATGTCCGCTTCATCATTCACGACCTTGGCTTTGACCCCAGACCCTAGTTTCAACTGGTAGGAAATCTGCTGTGGCTGTCAGACCCGTGCTGATTGATTTATAGGTTCTTTCTTCTCCAGATCATAGTATCTTGTATTCTGTAAGTTGGCAAAGTCTCCTGCGAGGATATCTGGCTTACCAAAAGGCTGCACAAGTGTGCTTTTCTTCCTGCTCTACTTTAACCGTCTCTTCGCGGCTCTCTTATCGTACGGGATACGAGCATACACGTGGCATTATTATCGCGCCTATGTCGACATCAACGCGCTCCAAATATCCCTAATAGGAGGAAGAATATTCTTCAAGGGCATCCGATATCACGGCGTGAACGAGACGATTTTCATACATGGAGGTTTTCTCACCTGGAACTTCTGGAAGCACGCAGTGAGACGTACGGATTTCTCGCGCACCGGGGCTCGAAACTCAGAAGATACTGAATATGCTGGTAATAGAAATGGTAGCATTGGTGAGAAAGGAGGGGTCGACTGCCCGGCCGCCCTCCCTTGTCGAATCACGGCTAAGTTCTATGGTTTGGAATGGTTTATATATAATCGGACACCGGCTTATGATAGTATCCTCACTGGATTCAGAACGGCAGCGGCAGCATCAACTCAATCACCTGACCGTGAGAGCGTATTATCAGACGCGAGTTTGAAAGAAAACCAAACCGCCGCACCGTCTTCAAATGAATCCTCCCCTGAGCAGGCAAATGCTGCTGATGGTAGCACTGCTCGCCATGGGCGCGCCATGGAAACATGCACTCCCCAGGAGGGTGCACCCGGTGAACAGGATACTAGGGACAACTTGTCTGGTTTGCTCCAGCTTTTGCCGGTAAAACTTGAGTGTGACAAAGGTGCTATAGTAATGGGAAATGAGAATACAAGATCGGTCTTGACTACGACGTTTGATTCCGCAACTGGTTTAATTGAGGCTTGTTGCGCTGCGAGCCCACTGGACCTTTACCGGCAAGTGTTTAGCTTCAGATTTGATCATCCCGTTGTGCAAATGAGACCCAATCCAGATTACAAACAAAGCCAACTTGCCGCTGCCAGACGTCTAAGCACGGTACGGGAAGAGAAGCCTGGCGCGAAGAGGAAGAGAGATACTGTTTTCAACTACCAGTTCCAGAAGCGCAGAATTTGGCACTCAGTCCGTGATCTTATACCATACTTTCAAACCTCAGTCGAGTCATTCCACGTACACGACCGACGCACTGGTCAGGACACACGGCATACAACTAACGTCAACCATGATACACGCTGGGTTGGTCTCTCCCGTTACCTAGATCAAGGCAGTCAAGATGATCACTCTGAATGGGATGCTATTGAATACGGCAGGTTTTCCACAGTTTTGGATAGCCCTAGCATGACTGTCGTCTATTTTTGGGACATTCCCGGGGTTGTCAAAGCATATTCCGCTGCGGAGGGGCCTCCACCTCCGAGATCTTCGGACATAAATGGCGCGCCTCCTCCTGAATGGGGGATTGACGTGAAAGTTGCTGGTGGAATGATAAACTACGGCCCTTGGGCTGATAGAGAACGTGTTGGCCTGCAAAATATCTTCTTTCCTAATTCCTACCGGAACTTCCAGCCTGCGGAACACTTGCGTCCTGGCGACACAAGACAGAGCTCCGCTTTCAGATTTAGAGTTGAATTTGATCAAGAAACCATTCTTCGCATCCCGACGCGAGAGTCGTCCAAAGATTGGCAATGGAAAGGTCGCGGGGATGCTGTCCGCGGTGCATCCAAGTTAAAGAAGCAGCAACGCAGGAAGCAGAGCCGTGCCGCGGAAGGGGAGAAGGGCAATGTAGGGCCCGATATCCGTCCCTTTGGATGGTTTGCACTTCGCATCGCTGAAAACTCAACTATGCATTACACAATGGACATGGTGCCTGGAAAGCCAGGTTTCTCTAGCCAACTTGATCTTGATTTTCGCGATTCGAAGATGTCGTCAAGCGTGAACCACGCTTTGTTATGGTCTTGCCCCAGGCAACTCATCACTTGCGATCTCTCAGTCCCGCTCTCTTGGAAAGCGCTCCGTAGATGGAAATTCGGCGTGGAGAACCAGGACATGGAGCTCTTTTTACTGCGGGATCACGTATTCCTTCTAACGGACCTGATCACGGATTGGGGTTCTGGCCCCGCACCTGATTATCATACGTTCGTGCCATTCATCTATCATTTGAGTATATCTTTCACAGATATACGGCTCTATGCTAACGTCAATGACTCGAATATCGTCAGTGACCCCACTAACCTCAGTGACAATCGTTTGCTTGTGATCAAGGGCAACAAATTGACGTCGGATATTGCTATTCCGCTGGACAAGTACCGCGCCGAGCAAAACGTCGTGGATTTCAACGTCACTCTACAGGACGCTGAGGTCGACTTCGTAGCCCCGATGTGGGACACACTGCACACGTTCTTGAAGAACAAAAAAACAGCCACCTTGGAGACCTTGACAATTGACGGGACTTATAGTTATTTCCTTTCGACCTCCCCTGAGCTGACAGATATCTTACAACTCAACCTGCATGGTATCTCTCCGAGGTTGTACATGTTTGGATTTCTTATCAAGTCTTTCATGATTGTGAAAGAGAATTACTTTGGTGAAGAGATCCACTTCAAGACACTTGAGGAATACCAGGAGCTCGCGTATTCGGGGGATCCGACTGCAGTACACAATGGGATCAACCCGAACAAGAAGGCAAATGATCTAGACGTTGTGCTGCACGTCACTGTCGAACACCCATGTGTCCTTCTACCGGAGACTCTGTATGATGATCATAATTATGTTCAGCTTACCGCTCCTTGCCTGGAGGTCGATTTGAGGTTTACAAACTACTACATGGACATGCAGTTCTCACTTGCTCCTTTAAGCGCCGCCCTGGAATCTCCCTGGGTGAAGGAGGACCCTATAATCTCTGATACTCAGCTGTTCATAGATGGCGCCTCAGTCTACGGACACCGCATTTTTGGTCTGCCACCAACAGAACCAACTTACGTTTGCAATTGGGACTTTGATGTTGGGAGCATTATTGGCGAATGTTCACCCAAATTCCTGGCTTCTCTAGCCAGTGCCTTGAAGAGCTTCGATTTTTCTTTTGACAACGAAGAAAATGTTCTTCCTCCTCTCTTTCCTATTGCTCTCCATGACGTGACATTCTTGCGAGCTCGAGTTGCTTTAGTCCATATTTCGATTCTTATGGACAATGACGCTCTCGTTTTGAAGTCAGAGACAGTAACGGCGAGGTTCAATGACTGGGCTCATGCTAGGTTCTCAAAACGTATGAGTCTTCTGATGCCAGACATATCCATTGCTGCAATTGATTGCTCTTCTCTTTCAAAGTCTGGCAGTGTGGATGCTCTTGACGTGCTTCCACTTGCTTTGCTTCAAACTTCTATCAAACTGAGAATGGTGCAAAGGAGAAGCGACATTGCGGAAAGTCGAAGGCTTCAGCAGGCCCATATTCGAGCCCACGATCAGAGAACCCAACGCACACCATGGCTTCTTTTTGAATTGAATGAAATCGAGCCGGGAACACTCTACCCAGGTCAGGATGTAGCACCCAGACCGACAATTGCCATACCAACAATGCCTGAACCTTTAACAAGAGACTCAGGATTAGTGGGCTTGCCGCCAAAGGCGTATTCAAAGGACAATAGCAGCCAAAGGAGTTTTCTCCTGCGTTCAGACTCTTCCAACAGCGGGAGCGGACTGAAGCAAGGAACGCGGAGTGTAAAAGAGACCCGGAGTATGTCATCTTCAATGCATCAATATCAGAGATTCTCTGAGATGGCCAGAGTTGGTCTGAGATACAGCTCACCCAGGTATTGGGCCAAGGCCTCTCAACAAGCGTCTCAAGACAATCCGAATGCGTGGGCTGTCCCGGAATTCACCCTTCATCGAATTAGACTAGACACGTCTCAATTGCCTGCCAGCCAGGTGTCAAATGCTGGTGTTTCTCAAGCAGAGCCTCCGGCGCCAAAGTTCGATCCCCAGTTCTCACGTTCTGAGAGTGACAGTACAACGCATACAAATTTTATGGTCGACTTACATAGAGGAGTCAGGGGCTTCTGCACGCCGAGATCCCTTTTTGTACTCTCGGCACTGGCTGAGTCCCTAGAGTTGCGGCACCCAGTTGAGATAATTGATTCGCTGCAAAAGGACATTGTTTCGGATATCATGGCCTACGAAAAGTCTTTACCGAATCCGAAGAAAGCCACTAGCTTTGCCATTCGAGCTCCTTTGGTATCGTTGAAGCTAGTCAACGACTCGGACTTTTTCAGTGCCAACGAAGCCGCTTTCCGAGATGAATATCGGGTAGAGGTTTGCCGCCTAAAGACGGAATTCAGAACAAGGGTCGAGCGGCAGAAAGGAGATCTCATCGCGGGTATTAAAAAAGCCATGACTGCACATGTCGCCGCTGAGAGTTTCTCAGTCTCGGTTGAAAGTAGTCAAGCTGATCAGCACCGACTGAAGTCCGAAGTCAGCTGTATGCTGCGCGACATCAGCTTCTGGATTACGACTACACCGACGATTAGATCGAACTTGCAGGTTCGTGCCTTTCATATAGCCACCTCAACTAAGTCGGTTGAGCAACTCGCCTACCTTGTTCGTCGCACAACTACCATGCTTGATTCTGCGACATCATCCTTTAAACATGCCTCTATACGTCGCCATAAGCGAATGCGCTTCCTGATATATCGTCTCACTCAATCCGCCGCAGAAATGCCGGATCCAGCTTTCTTAACGCGCATCTCCTATATGCTTAGGATGGCCTCTGGACATCTGCGACATCATGATTCATGGAAGATCCTTTCTCGTATCCGGAACGTCTTTAACAACCTCTCCATCGAGCAGCAAGAGGACTTGACCGCAAAATGCTCATCTGATGACATTACACTCCATGTGAATGCAAAATCTGAAGTCCTTTCTAGCTTTGATCAGTGGCGGGCCTGGGATTTAGCTCACGTTGAAAAAAGCTATGTAATGCGACGGGTATGGGGCTTCCCAAACGATATTTTCGAGAATGCGCCGTTGAATGCCTCTTTCTCTTCCACAATCAAATTGTTTCGTTTTTCGATTGATCCTGGACCGAGGGAGAGCGATTTTGTTGTTCGAGACTTGTCCACTGTTGTCACATCTGACTCCCGACAGGGCGACTATACTAACCAACGGGAGACCCCGAGTTCTCTGATTACTGTGGAGTCTTACTGTCTGTCCGTTAATCTCCGCCTAAGGTGGGAGATTCTGGACCTGGTGGAAGGTCTCATGAATGCCATGTCGACTGTCACCTTGGAATCCACAGTTTCCGAGGAAGTTCCCCAGAACACTGTGGTAGAACAGAAGGCACTGCAGATTGTATTAGGTACAGATTCAGGAGCTCTGACTGTCGACGGTATCAACTTGAAATTAGCGCTCATCGGTGAAGCCATTCGAAGTTCAATCATCTGGACACCCTTGGATCACAAGAGCGCGAGCGCAAGCTTGCTAATAAGCTCGAAGTCTTCCTCGTTGGATCTGTCCAATTTTTCTTCGGCTATGGTGCAATGGAGATTCACCGAACCACATATCTACTGCTTCCGCGCCACTGAAACCCCAGCGGCTGAGGTACAGCACGACTGGAAGGTCGCTGTATCCAGCCGAAGAATGAGATTCGACATGAATGAGGACCCGCTAAGTCTCGCCCACATAGCTGATCGGGTGATAGACGACGAGATTCAGTTTGTCTACCATCTCATCCAGAACCTGAATTTGCCAGCACGCCGATCTCAGGACAAGGCTTCCGACCAAAAACCGCCGCGGCATAGGTTTCAGGTCGCCACATTCCTGGATGACTATCGCTTGAGCTTCCGCATACTGCCTTCTCTGGAGTACGCTATCACCGGCGAGGTAGCGAGAGCTTCCATTATATCTAGGCTTGGACCAAAAATGGAAATCGATTTTGACGTGAAGCGAAACCTCCATGCATTCCTTTCCAACGATGGTGGTATCCAGCAGTCTGTGTCGGAGCTCGGGTTCCCGCCCATTAACGGTAGAATCATCGCCAACATATCACCCAACCGCACCGAGATGGATGTCGACGTTACCATTGAGATAATAGAACTCGAGGCTAGTGCCGTGCGGACTCTCCTTGATGTCTTGACAAGGCCTGAACTCTCTCATCTAATATCTGATCTGAAACAGAATATGGAGTCTCTGAAGTTGCATTTCCAGGAAGTCCTTCCCTTCGATATTGGGACATCGCAACCCAGAGAGAGTTCCGATTCAGTCTTTCTCTACAGGGCCCGGACATCGATGGCTGGAACCAAGATACATGCTACGGCGCCTGGCCTGAACGGCAAGAACTACTCAGCAGACATGGAGTTCAGTTTAGGGATGATACGTATGCGGCTCAATAACGGTTTAGAAGCCGGGTATCCGACCGAGTACCCTGAATTCCAGGTTGACACTTCCAGGATTAGCTTTGATCTGAGCAAAAAGGCCACTCACAGTGCTCGTTCTTACTGCAGCTTTGCTCTTGATGCCAAGATCAAGGGAACATCCGTCACTGATGAAAATGGGAAGACATTACAATCGTTCCACCTGACCAGTGAAAACTGTAACATTGAGCTTTATCCCGAGGCTGCCGCACTTGTTGTTGATGTTGCTGCTCATCTTCGAGAACGGATCAAAACATTGGACCTCTCGCATGAGGTGAAGCGTCTAAAGAGGCTTCGCCACCGAGTTCACTCACAGACGAAGACAAAGACCTCCGATGTCCCTAGCTTCCAGATGCCCGATGATGGTGCTCATGGTGATGACCTTTTCGGCGCCATATTTTCACTGGGTCTTAACAATATCCAAGTGGCTTGGAACATGGCCACCTTTACGCAAGGCGTGTCTCATCGCAGAGCTGATGACCTCGTGTTCTCAATTAAACGCGTGGATCTGTCAAACAAGAAAACGACTTCCGCAAAGCTCCGGATTGAGAATGTTCAACTTCAGATGGTGCCTGTCGCGGGTGATAGGAGAAAGCGGTCACTCAATTCGGCTTCACTTCCAGAATTGGTGTTCAATGTGGCATACTCTTCAACAGCTGAAGACGTTCGTGTGGCTCTTCAGGCTGCAGGGAAGTCGTTGGATATCCGGGCTACTTCTGATTTTATCCTCCCTGCAAATATGATTCAAAACTCAATAGCCTCTGCTGTCAAGACCGTTCGCGATGCCAACTCTATCACAGTGGCTAAATTGTCCGACGACAATACGAAGCCACGTTCTCTGTTCGGAAATAAACGGGTTCGCTCCGTGCTCGTTGATGTTGACTTCGCTGGTGCTATCGTTTCCCTTCAAGGGAAGCAGAGTAAAGATCAACAAAGCCTTCTTACTGCCACCTTGAAACAAAAAGTAGCCAAAGAATCGAAATACGGCCAATTCGTCCGAGAAGATGACACATCAACTGCTACACTGCGTGCGCCCGGTGTTGCATTAAAGGTTCAGTTCGAGGACAGCGCTCATGAGGACTCCACGCTGAATGCAGAGTTGAAGATAGATGCATCCACCAATGTCCTATTTCCAAGCATTGTTCCCTTGGTGAGACAGATGTCCGCCACTGTGAAGGAAGTGATGGGAGAGCAATCAAAGCCTAGGAGACCGTCCAACACCATGATGCTGCAATCGCAAAGACTTATGCAGGATACACCCCTTGACACCAGCGATCCTGCCTCAGTACTCGGCCGGTGCAAACTGAACGTTGGCCTCTTGATTTGCAAGCAGGAATTCAGTTTGAGCTGTCAACCCATTGCTCGAGTCGCAGCTACCGTGGGATTTGAGAGTGTTTATGTCGCTATCAATACTGTCCAAGCAGACGGTGATGAACGATTCCTAGCACTTTCAGTGTCTTTCAATGATTTTGCGGCGTCTGTGAAACACGTATACTCAAACGAGTCTACTGCAAGTTTCGAGGTCAGTTCGATCGTCATGTCCTTAATGAACAGCAGACACCTGGGCAAGTCGAAAGGTATTTCGGCGGCTCTACGCGTGAGCCCAGTGCAAGTGATGCTCAACGTGAGACAAGTCCAAGATCTCTTATTGTTTCGTGAGATCTGGGTACCGGCAAGTGATTCTCCTGACGCAGGCGCAAAACTCGAGGCAGAACCCTCAGAGACGCAAGCCTACATTGTTCAGCGTTACCAGCAAGTGGCCTCTGCTCCTGCTTTCCCATGGAACACGACAATCGCAATTGAAAAAGTGATAATCCAGCTTGATATGGGATCGACGTTGGGAAAAGCCCAGTTCGCGATTGAAGATTTATGGCTTTCATCCCAAAAGACATCTGTTCGCGAGCAGGTGCTTTGCATTGGACTCAAGTCTATTGGAATCAATAGCAAAGGCAGGCTGAGTGGCTTGGCTGAGTTTCAGACCATCAAAGTGCGCACTTCTATCAATTGGCCAGAGGATAGCTCTGAAATCAAGACGCCATTGATACAGGCTTCGATCTCCTTCAATCAGCTTCAGGTTAAAGTCTCCTTTGACTACCAACCCTTCTTGATCGCACATATAGCGTCCTTCGACTTCTTGATGTACAATGTTGGAGGCTCATCCGACGAAGCGAATGAGCGATTATTTAGTATCCTGGATGGTGGTGAAGTACAAGTATTCTGCACGACTTTGACTGCCTCGCAATCCCTTGCCCTAATCCAGGCTTGGCAAAGGCTTATGCAAGACAAGCAGGCGGCTTACGAGTCGTCACTGAGAGAAATTGAAAGATACATTCGCCGAAAGGGCTCCATCTTCTCCGATCGGCTCGAGTCGTCTCAAAAGGCGACAAAGCAAGCCGAAGAGAAAACCGAGCTGACACCTATTTCTCTCCAAACTGGAGTGGTTGTGACCATCCATGCAATTCACATTGGAGTGTTCCCGAGCACCTTCTTTGACAATCACGTCTTCAAGATAGAAGCCCATGAGGCTCAAGCTCGCTTCGACGTGTCACTGGACAAAGGCAAGATTCATAGTGCCCTGGGTCTCACACTAGGGCAATTGCGTGTCGCCTTGTCCCCGATCTCTCGGTCTGAGCCCGTCCCGGTCGAGAAACTCCTTGTGGCTGAGACTGCTACGCGCGTGATTGAAACCCGCGGGGGGACGATCCTTAAAGTCCCTCGAGTGGTGGCCGGCATGGAAACGTGGCAAGGTCCAGGATCACATCAGATCGAGTATCTCTTCCGCAGCAGCTTCGAAGGCAAAGTAGATGTTGGATGGAATTACTCCCGCATCAGTTTCATCCGGGATATGTGGGAAGCCCACTCTCGTGCATTGGCTTCGCGATTAGGCAAGCCCCTGCCGCCATCTGCAGTTCGCATTACAGGAGGGCTGAACGCAGAAGGTGGCGGAGACAAGAGTGACCAGCAAGAAAAAATCACAGCGGTCGTCAACGTGCCGCAGTCCAAGTACAACTACGTGGCAATCGAGCCACCAGTGATAGAGACGCCGCAGCTGCGTGACATGGGCGAAGCTACGCCACCGCTAGAGTGGATTGGCCTTCAGCGGGACAAGCTCCCAAATGTCACGCATCAGATCATCATTGTTACCTTGCTGGAGGTGGCCAAGGAGGTAGAGGACGCTTATGCCAAGATACTGTGGTCTTCTTGAAGGCCCTCAACTAGCTTTTGCCGTTCATGTATTTCTTGTATAATTATCACTGTTATACCCAGTTTCGAGTTACATTCATGCACTTAGAGCAAAAATGCCGACCAACCTATTTCTATAGCCCTTGCAGTAAAAGCAGCACCGTGCCGAGCTCGATACGGAAATATTGAAAGTGGGCTCGGGAGAGCTCAAGCTAAGCTACTTCGGGACTGTAGATCCTGATTCAAAGGTCTTGGCCAACCAGACGCTGCGACTTTGCAGAGCTTTCAGAGCTTTGTTTAATTAGTAAGCAATTACCCCACTAGTGCCCCTCACCAGGGCTACGATTCGAAACCTGTAACTTGCCAGTCAGCAGAAGGTGGCAGCACAGCTTTCTCGTCGTTGTGAAGTGGCAACAAGCGATTCATGATTTCATTTTAGACATATTATTGGCTGGATTTCTTCTAATTACGAGGCGGTGTGCCAGAGAGTGAGGTCTACCAAGCTGATTACCAACCATATTTGGATTGCCGATTCCATGGAAAGAGAGGATATCGCGGGAGATGACTCCTCTTGATGCTTCTCCTGTAGTAGTCAAATGATGCTGATGGTCGTTTTGAGTCAGAATTGAGTCAGTTATGTGAGACGAAGTTCGTGATGACTACTTGCCCGATCTCATGGTGTAGAGTCTCGAAGACTCCGTCGGCGACCCTGAAACCGTCAACAGTTCTCTGATAGAGGAGAAACCGCTCTTGTGGCATCTAATCATACGTTTTTTTCTTAGATCGAGGAGTTATATGTTGGCTAAATACTGTACCTTTGTACTTTGTAATCTCCAGATGACACCGGAGTTAGACGGCAGCAGAGGGCTACAAGCGGGAAATGGGTGCCCAGTGGAAAAAACGCACATCCCAGATTGGGACTCGGGAAAAAACCAACCACCGTCGGCCCCACGACCACTAAACTCGCTTGCTTCCTCTCTTCCACTTCCCCTCCTCTCCCTCCTCTCCTCTCTTCCCAACCCTCTTCTCCTCCTTCAGTCTCTCCCTCTGGAGCAGCGCACATAGGCCTTTTTTCTTTTCTATCCCAGGTCATCTTCAGGTCGAGCTAGCTCTCGGTCCTGATCTCTTGTGTGTCGTTTTCTGCTTTCTTTTTTTCTTTTCTTCCCCTCTTCCACACAACCCCGCCTTTGAGGCTTTAACAAAAAAAACCGCCAAAATGGTCAAGTAAGTCCATCCCGAACCATCTCGATGATGATTGTAATGGAAATGGCTTTGATCAATATGCTAACGCGGTTCTTGACAGCTTCACTATCGAGGAGGTATGCCGTTCCATTGAAGACGCCAGCAACCCGAAGCTATAAAAAATTTTCTCAGCGACGGGGAGAGTGATGTGGTACTAACAAGGACTAGCTCCGCTCCCTCATGGACCGCAAGGCCAACATCCGTAACATGTCGGTCATTGCTCACGGTTCGTATTCGACAATTTCTCAGCGGAGTTTTGTATGCTGAATGTTTCGTAGTCGATCACGGAAAGTCCACTCTCAGTGACTCTCTCGTCTCGCGTGCCGGTATCATTGCTGGTGCCAAGGCTGGTGATGCCCGTTTCATGGACACCCGTCCTGATGAACAGGAGCGTGGTATCACCATCAAGTCTACTGCTATCTCTCTTTACGCCAAGTTCGCCGATGAGGAGGATATCAAGGAAATCCCCCAGGCCGTCGACGGTAACGAGTTCTTGATCAACTTGATCGATTCCCCCGGTCACGTTGATTTCTCTTCTGAAGTCACTGCTGCTCTCCGTGTCACTGACGGTGCCCTTGTCGTCGTCGACTGTGTCTCTGGTGTTTGCGTCCAGACCGAGACTGTGCTCCGTCAGGCCCTGACTGAGCGTATCAAGCCCGTCCTTATCATCAACAAGGTCGACCGCTCTCTGCTCGAACTCCAGGTCGAGAAAGAGGACCTCTACCAGTCTTTCCTCCGTACCGTTGAGTCCGTCAACGTCATCATCGCTACCTACGAGGACAAGGCCCTCGGCAACGTCCAGGTCTACCCCGAAAAGGGTACCGTTGCTTTCGGTTCCGGTCTTCACGGCTGGGCTTTCACCGTCCGCCAGTTTGCTGTCAAGTTCGCCAAGAAGTTCGGTGTTGACCGCAAGAAGATGCTTGAGCGTCTGTGGGGTGACAACTACTTCAACCCCAAGACCAAGAAGTGGACCAAGACCCAGCCTGAGGTTGACGGCAAGCCCGTTGAGCGTGCTTTCAACATGTTCATTCTTGACCCTATCTACAAGATCTTCCAGCTTGTCACCAACGACAAGAAGGACCAGATCCCTGCTCTTCTTGAGAAGATTGAGGTCAAGCTTGCGAACGACGAGAAGGACCTTACTGGCAAGCAGCTCCTCAAGACCATCATGCGCAAGTTCCTTCCCGCTGCCGATGCCATGTTGGAGATGATCTGTATTCACCTTCCTTCTCCCGTCACTGCCCAGAAGTACCGTGCTGAGACTCTGTACGAGGGTCCTCATGACGACGAGGCCTTTGCTGGTATCCGTGACTGTGACCCCAAGGCTCCTCTCATGCTTTACGTCTCCAAGATGGTTCCCACCTCCGATAAGGGACGTTTCTACGCCTTCGGTCGTGTCTACGCCGGTACCGTCAAGTCCGGTCTCAAGGTCCGCATCCAGGGTCCCAACTACACCCCTGGCAAGAAGGAGGACCTTTTCATCAAGGCCATTCAGCGTACCATTCTCATGATGGGTCGTTTCGTCGAGCCCATTGAGGATGTTCCCGCCGGTAACATCGTCGGTCTCGTTGGTGTCGACCAGTTCTTGCTCAAGTCCGGTACCCTTACCACCTCCGAGACTGCTCACAACCTCAAGGTCATGAAGTTCTCTGTCTCCCCTGTCGTGCAGCGCTCCGTCGAGGTCAAGAACGCTGGTGATCTGCCCAAGCTTGTCGAGGGTCTTAAGCGTCTCTCCAAGTCCGATCCTTGTGTCTTGACCATGATCAACGAGTCCGGTGAGCACGTCGTTGCTGGTGCTGGTGAGCTCCACCTTGAGATTTGCTTGAAGGATCTTGAGGAAGACCACGCTGGTGTTCCCCTCCGTATCTCCGACCCCGTCGTCTCCTACCGTGAGACCGTTTCTGGCACTTCCAGCATGACTGCTCTGTCCAAGTCGCCCAACAAGCACAACCGTCTCTACCTCACTGCCGAGCCTCTGGGTGAGGATGTCTCCAAGGCCATTGAGGAGGGCAAGATCAACCCCCGCGACGATTTCAAGGCCCGTGCTCGTATCCTTGCCGATGAGTACGAGTGGGATGTCACCGATGCTCGTAAGATCTGGTGTTTCGGTCCCGACACCACTGGCGCCAACTTGCTCGTTGACCAGACCAAGGCCGTCCAGTACCTCAACGAAATCAAGGACTCAGTTGTCTCCGGTTTCCAGTGGGCCACCCGTGAGGGTCCCGTTGCTGAGGAGCCCATGCGCTCCATCCGCTTCAACATCCTTGATGTTACTCTTCACGCTGATGCCATCCACCGTGGTGGTGGTCAGATCATCCCCACTGCTCGTCGTGTCCTGTACGCCGCTACTCTCCTTGCCGAGCCCGGTATCCTCGAGCCCATCTTCAACGTCGAGATCCAGGTTCCTGAGCAGGCTATGGGTGGTATCTATGGTGTCCTTACTCGCCGCCGTGGTCACGTCTACACTGAGGAGCAGCGTGTCGGTACTCCTCTATTCACCGTCAAGGCTTACCTGCCCGTCAACGAGTCCTTCGGTTTCCCCGGTGAACTTCGCCAGGCCACTGGTGGTCAGGCGTTCCCCCAGTCTGTCTTTGACCACTGGGCTGTTCTCCCTGGTGGCTCTCCTCTTGACCCTACCACCAAGCCTGGTCAGATCGTTGCTGAGATGCGTAAGCGCAAGGGTATCAAGGAGCAGGTTCCTGGTTACGAGAACGTAAGTATTCGGTTATTTTCCTCTCTGAACGTTCAAGTGCTAACACAGTTCACAGTACTACGACAAGCTGTAAAAACGTTCAATACAAACCGACTAGGTTTCAAGTCTGTTTGGGTTGGAATCCTATGTTTATGAAATTGATGAACGCAATACCCGGCCAATGCTAAAAGGGAGTCAACCGCGCAAGAAAATAAACCGACGCAATGCAGCCTGATGTCGTAAGGGTTCTCGATTAACTAGAGCAGTAGAAACCGGTGTGCTCATGCATTTGCTATGGCCTACTTTTCCTTTTTGTTATGTTAACGACTATGATATTCTCTAGTTGGACACGAAAAATATGATTTGTTCAATGTTCATTTTCTCTCACCTGTCACCTGTAAAAATTAACTGTAGTCCCTGTAGTTTCATGCTCTGTCATTCTCTAATTCATCGTTGGTACTTGATAAACATGCTAAGTTCGTAATTTGTATTTGTAGCTTGTTTTATTTCCAATCACGTGACGTGTTCCATCCCGCGCTCTGGGTCTCGCGCATTCGAAGAGCTCATTCGGTTCCGCAGAGCTCGCTTTTTCTGCTACTTCGCTCCTGTCAATTTTTCTGCAACTCTTTCTATGCGGTGCGCCTCTTCGGGTGAGATGCTCTAATATTGCGCCGAGTACCGTTCTCTTCCACGCAATCTTCCACGCAAATAACGCAAATCAACCTCATCCACGGATCTGCTCGCTCCCACGCTATTATTACGTCGGTCAGCGGACAAGTCGTTCCTTCAACCCGCGTTTACTTCACAAAAGAGTGAGTCGATATGCAACTCACTGAGGAAGAGGCCGCAGAGGTCAAATCTTGGGTGGTGAAAAAGCTGGAAGACATGTAAGACGCTCAACACGAAGGCGTAGGTGCCTGTGGGAAATTTTAACAATTAACTCGAAAATAGCTCGGACGCGGATTCTGATGTGCTTGCCGATTACGTCTTAGCTCTTATAAGGTCTGATGCTCCGGATGATGAAATTCGAAAAGCCTCGGTCGAAAACTTGGAGGACTTTTTGAGGGAGCGTGAGTTCTACTCCATACATTCCCTGTGGTCTATTGCGTCGGGAAGAATGTGCTTTTTGACTGGTGTTTGGTGACTAGATACTGCCAACTTCGTCGAAGAGCTTTTCGCTACATTTGCCCTTAAGCAGACACCCGCGGCTCCGGCCCAGGTACAACTTCCTCAAGCTGCTACCCAGCCATCGGCACAGGCGATCCCGCTAGCAGGATCATCGAACGGCTCGTACGGCCCGCAATCGCATGGTGACAACTTGAGCCGCAAGCGTACATACGATGATGGCTTTAGCGACAATCACGGGCATGAGAGCGCTCAAATTCATCGGAACTTCAAGAACCCGCGTCGTGGGCGGGGTGGGAAGAGCGATTGGACAGGGAGAGATGGACATCCCCCGTCCGGCCCTGGGCAGTTCCCTCATTCCGCTGGTGGATTCCCTGTTATGCCTCCGTCGTTCCCCGGGTTTGACCAGAATGATCCAATGGCAACAATGTTGGCCCTACAAAGCATGGGCTTCCCACAGATGCCGGGGATGCCTCCTATGCCGATGCCACCAGGCGGAGGCCCCCGCCAACAGCCTGACCAGATGGGACCGAAGAGTACGGAGAAGTGTCCCTTCTACGAGACGCAGGGTATCTGCTATTTGGGTGGTGCTTGTCCGTATCAGCATGATACGGTAGCAGGTGCTTCAAAGGATGATGGTAAGCGTGCAAGTTAGGCAATAATTGGGAGCTATTCTTTATTAACTCTCATTATAGAATATGACCCAAAAACGTCAGGCATTGTTCCTGACTCCAGACGCCGCCCCGATGGTCTAATGCGTGGAAGTGACAGAGGCCGCGGTCGTGGCCGTGGTAGTGATAGAGGGGGCTTTAACAATCGTGGTCGTCGATCCGAATTTTCTGCTGCCGGCCCTAACGATGACCCCTCCGTGAAGACTATCGTTGTGGAGCAGATTCCCGACGACAAGCTTGATGAGTTCACGGTCAGGGAGTTCTTTTCTCAATACGGCGAGATTACAGACCTCCAGCTCCAGCCGCACAGAAAACTAGCCCTAATAACCTACGCGGACCATGCCACCGCCAAGGCAGCCTGGTCAAGTCCTAAGGTGATCTTTGACAACAGATTCGTCAAGGTCTACTGGCATAAACCGAAGGGACACGACCAACGACCCGGTGGTAATGGGCGCGAAGCTCCTCAAACATTTGATGCAGAGGAATTCCAGAGGCAGCAGGAAGAAGCGCAGAAAGCCTACGAGGAGAAACTCAGGCAGCGCCAGGAGACAGAAAAGGCCAAGCAAGAGTTAGAAAGACAGCGCGAGGAACTCCTTAAAAAGCAAGAAGAGGAAAAGCAACGACTACTCCAGAAGATTGGCGGCGCGACGTCCGGCAACGCAGCAACTAACGGCGGAGCATCCCAATCTTCCTCTGAGGAAAATGCAAGCGAACAAACCAAACAACTCCGGGCTCAGCTTGCTGCTCTTGAGGCTGAAGCGAAGAGCCTTGGTTTAGACCCTAACCACTCTTCTGATACTGGCACATCGTACCGCGGTCGTGGAAGGGGTTTCGGCCGTGGCGGCTACCCACCACGTGGTCGCGGCTACGACCCATCATATCGTGGCTCTTATCGCGGGCGAGGTGGGTTCCCTGCACGCGGCCGCGGCGGCGTCCTGCGCCTCGACAATCGCCCAAAGCGCATTGCTGTCTCGGGCATCAAGCCGCATTCCGAGCAGGACGAGGCATTCCGGCAGTTCCTCATTGTATGTCCCAACCTTCCACTCCTTTCCCCATTTTCATATGCTTCTGAACCTGAGCTTTGGGAACATTTGTAAACCTAACTAACGAATTCAGGGCGTCAGCGAATACGAATCCATAACCCCCAACCCGAACGACGAAAACTCCCTCATTGTCTCCTTCAAGGAGCGTTACCAAGCCGAAAAATTCATGTTCGGCCCCCGCAATATTCCCTCTGTTGGCGAGGTCCAGCTCTCATGGGTGCCCAATCTACCGATCTCTGTCCCGCCACAATCTTCGTCAACAAGTCCAGATCAAGGTCAAGGTCAACAAACAGTGACAACGCCAGGTGGCTCGGGTCCAGATGCTAAGGCTGGCACTGGGTCTGACGAAGATACGATTATGGATTCTGTGTCGGCGGAACATGACCAGGATCAGGCTCGTGGGAAGGAGAATGGAGCTGCGACTGCGGATGTCGATTACGATGTTGCGGAGGTGGATGATAGTTGGGGAGTATGAGGCTACTGGTAAGCGGACAATTGCTTACTGGCTTCATGCAAGAATAACTATGGTTCGCATGATTGTTGGAGTTAAGTAATGTATGAGTATCGATGATCTGGAATCGATGTACTTTATGCAGATCCCTTTCTTGGCTGATTGCGATTGATATAAGAGTTGGCTTGCTCGGTAATGAGCTTTCATGGGTGATACTCTAATTTGCTGCATGTTAATACATGCTGAAGGCGCCTACTCCAGGAGCTTAAACTAAGGTTTCTCAATACATAGATTATTTGGTGCCATCCCAGAAGGAACCAACCTGACAAACAAATAAGTGCGAATGCTCGTAGCTGCCAATCAACCATTTTAGCTCATTGTCTGGGGTACAAGCTCTACAGTATATCCATCCTAATTCACTCTGTTAGCAAAATTCGGTAAAACCACAAGGAAGAACGGAAGGAGAACGAGAATCCTACCGGATCAGCGACAAAAGCAATCTGATCGAAGACCGCCTTATAATTTGGATGAATCTCACCAACCCCGATTCCACGCTCCTCCTCCCACTTACTCAGAGGTATACTTTCCCTTGTCGAAACACCAAGCTCCTTGATAACGCGCACGCCCGCGCCCTTCAATCTCTCAAGAGCCTTAGGGACGTCAGGCACGGTAAACCCTAAATGGCCGAACCCCAGATTCGGTGGTTCGTTGCCAGTAGAAATCTCATACCCCCCTTCAGAGATCGGTTTCTCAGACCCATGGACGTGGTATAGTTCAAGTAGCCCTAGCGTTGACGTAAGGGTTCTATTGTCCCCGCCGACTTTGGCGGACCAGGCGGGGAGGTCGGCGCGGTCTTGGGGAGTGGACGGGTACCCGAGATAGTAGATTGTCCACGGCCCTGTGTTCATGGTGAACACTGTGCGCATGCCCATAAGATCCACGTAGAAGTGGAGCGAGCGCTTGGGGTCGCGGATGCGGAGCATGAAGTGGTTTAGCTTGAAGCCAGCCGTGGGGCTATTTTCCGGGAGCGCGGGGTCGGTGTTGTGCCCCCCGGGGAGGAAGGCGCCGACTTCGAAAGGAGATGGCTCGGATGAAGGGGGTTGCAAGTTGCTCATTCTGGGAATTTGCCGCCAATTGACTTGTTGCAAGTTCCTGGATTGAGGGTACGGAGAGATGGTAGGTAAGCTCTCGAGTCCTTCGGGAGGAAATTGGTAGGTAGAACTGCCCGTGTGACGGAACCCGTGCCTCAAGATGAAAAGAAGTCACAATCCGCGACGTAACTTTGTGAGACTCTGTGGGAGCTTGGGCGACTGCGGGTATTTCTACTCCAGCAGTAGCATATAGGTGGACCTTTTTCTGTACCTTTAGGGCTATACATTGTGGCTGGGTCCGTGGGTCTATTCATGCGTCCCGGAGTCTGTCCGGGGTAATGCACTCTCGGGTTATGAAAGGGATCCTTAGCCGCAATTAGCTCTCAAAGCATGCAGCTGCTGACAGTCCATCTTGCCCGTGTCGCGCGGAGGAACAGCACTTCATACTCAAGAATCGTGCAAGGGCTCAGAAAGCAAAGTTTAGCGTAATCAGGATAATCTTTGCATCTTATGTCCCATGCTGGACATTGCTCCCAGCTGCATCATTGGCTCTCGAGCCTGCCTCGACCCTGATCGGGCGTCTGAAAGTATAATCAGCGTCGTCATCGCTGTCGCTGTTCATCTGATCTAGCATGAGATCAATCTCATCGCCAGTTCGAGTCTCGACGGTGCCAGCAGGGCCAGGCTGTATGTTAGATTGGCTGTCACTAAGTGCGCCGTGCCATTGCACGCTCTGCGAAGCACTATTATCTATATTCCTGACGTCTTGATTACGCTGAGAATTCTGGGAGTTTGAATGGTACCCGGATGTCCCCGGGCTAGACATAAAAAGCAAAGTCTCGATAGCATCTTGCTCCATTGAGGAGCTTTGCGAATTATCAGACAATCTGTGAAAGGGGATACCGTTATTGTTAGACGGACAGAGCGACGGTGATTCGGGCACTCGGGTGACCTCCGTGTCAGTCACAAGCTCCTGTTGCGAGCAGCCACGTCTATGGAGAGGGAAACGTGGATAACGTGAAGGGTTGCTAGGATTGTTCGGGTTTGGGCGACGTCGTTGGCGGTTCACACGACCTGGGTCAATGTCCGCTGGTGGGGCCAGCCGTGGAGGAGGCCGCAGCTCTGAGGGACGCTCTGCGTATTTGTTTAGTTCCAGCTGCGGCTGTGGATTTACATCACTCCTTGCGTTGAGAGTCTGGCGTATGGGGCCGTCAAAAGGATGGCGACTGGACGCTGCAGGAGCATCCGGGGCGGAAACAGTAGTTCCATCTGGCGACCCAGTTTCAAACTGATCCCCTAGTTTCCCCAATGACGGTGGCCCAGTTCGAGACAAGGTCTCCACGCTGAGGATTGGAGTCGAGCTATTTTTCTGCAGCAAGCCCGTTGGCGACTGGTATTGCGACTGCGGTTGCCGCGCCTTCTCGATCCTAGCAGCGGCATAGGATAACCGCGTACGCAGCTGGATGGATAGCTAAATGAAAATCAGCAACCCATATAAGAGTACAAGAGTGCATTGTAAGAGGCCTACAGCAGCAATTCTGGATCCGCGCGATCCAAAGCCTGTGCTTTGAGAGCGGCGCCGTCCAATATCCCCGACTCTCGGTGTGTGGTGGGCACCGGGTAGGTTTGTAGAGGGCCTTATGTGATCGGATGCTTCCGCTCGTTCTATGCCACTCTGCCTGCTCATTTCCAGGCCACCTGCCTCCTTTGGATCCGTCTCGCCCCCTGCGGTTGATTTATTCTGAGGTGACATGTATCCTTCCAGGGGAACCGCTGATGACTCGTGTCGCCATTCTTGACCGTCGACGGAGATCCCGTCTGCACTCCTTTGCATATTTGAGCTCGCATCTAGAGATAGGGGTCGCATCCCTGGGGTGCGCCCTTGATAGCGGTCTAATCTATTGGACACTTCAACATTCGAAGTATTTTCACGTCGATGTGTACGCCCCTGACCTTGCGCGCCCTGTCGCCTATGAACCTGCAGCGATCCGTCTAACATGACGTACAAGATGCGAAGCGCAGGGTTGGCAGATTGTATACGCGTTGTAGCTGAAGATGGTTGCCAATGATTTGACCACCAAAAGATGGACCGTGCACGGAATATTCCCCGGACTGAAGGCGTTGACACTTGGCGTGGAAATGTGCGACTCTGAAGAACCCCAGAGAACGCAATCCAGCCAGCCACTGAGCGATGAACCTCTAGTCCTGCCCCTTCACCAATCGCCCTGCCGAGTGGAATATTCTTCAGGCTGGTCTGCTGCAAGGAGCATGCCCCGATTTCTGCATGTGCGGGCCCTTACAGCAACAGTATCCAGCACAACCGGAGTTGAACGCTCTATGTCTCCACTTGAAGCTGTTGCGGGCTCATGGGTCAAAGGTGGGTTACTGAACCAAGGTTTGAGAGGCGTTGGTGAGGGCATTCAGACACGATCACTCTGTACTTCTTCGTGCGATTTGATATGATTCTGGCCGAATAATGCTGTATGCTGCTCAAGTCGCTGAGAGGTAGATGGTCGTGCTTGGTCTCCTTCAACTGTTGGCAATCAACACGTGCGTGGACGACGCGTCCACGCAGTCACGTGATATATACTGTTGCCTGAGTTGTGAGGTGTTCGTGTGCAGCGTACTCAGCGTGCTCTCCCAAGTCAGGATCGAGAAAACTACAGGCTATGGTACAATTTGTATATTATCTTAAGTATAGGACGGGCCGGGGTTATATTGAGCATCTGCGATATTTTTGTTTAAAGGTATCTCTAACGCCATCGTTCATGCAACTTATAGGTACAACATTATCCCATACAATTTTGACAGCGGATATGCATTCCTCCTTACCTGCGCTTCTTGCTTCCACCCCCTTCTCCGTCCTCATTTTTCCGTTTCTTGCCCTCTCTTCGCCAGTATTCATCACGCTCCCTCTTCTCCCTCTCGGCCTTCTTCTCAAGACCTTCGGCAACCTTTGCACGGTAGACCTTTCTGCGCTCCTCCTGTTTGGCGGCACGCTTTGCCTGCTTCTCGTTGCGCAAGGTGTTGAGCTTCTGCATCAGATCACGGGCCTTCTTCTCCTCTCCGCCTAGAACGACTGCACGCTTCTGCAGGTAGGTCTTATCCTTCCGCGACTTCATGCGTGTGATCTGGGACTTGAAGGGGAGTTCTGCAGCGAGTTGCCGTGGGACTCGAAGAGGGTTGAAGTGGCGTTCGGGCCGCTCGATCTTGCGGTATGCAGAATCCTTGTTCAGGGGTGTTGGAATTCCCTGTTCCCGTCGGACCTCGCCTGTTAGTCGCATACCCTTCCAGCCACCGTCGCCCGACTCGCCCTCTTCAATATCCAAGAGGTTGGTTACTGGGTTGTAGAAACGGTGAGGCTTAATGGGATACCATGCGCGCAGGAATACAATGTCACTCATGAGAATCTTATCTTCGAAGGTTGCACGGAAACATCCATCTGGTTTGCTCAGGGCTCGCTTGATCTGACCTCTGATACCTGATACCGTTCGGATTGCTGCTCCTTCGAACTTGGCGATCTCTAGCGATGAGTTGAACATGTCCTTGATGAAGGCGGTGTTCTTGAAGATCTTGTAGGCCACACCAGTGAGTTTGAGCTTCTTGACGATTTCCGTGTGTTCGTCCACGCTTAACACCACACCGGTGGCCGCTATCCGGAAACCGGGATTCTTATTTGAGAAGGACTGAACACAGCAGAAACCAGTGTTTGGTGCAACAAGCGGCCCGTAGAATGTACCGAAGCAGTGCATGTGCTCAGGAGTGTACTTGAGCATTCGGTTACGGGTTCGGTTATCGGACGTGCTGTACATGGGCAGGGTTTGGAAGCGTCGCCAACCGAGAGAAAAGATGAGCGGGTCGTTGCTCTTCAAAATCTTCTTGTGCCAACGGTGCCTCTTGATACGAACCTGGACATATCCAAAGCGGTCCTCAGTCGGTGCCAGCCCACCAACGATGACAGGGTATCGAGGATTGAACTTCATAGAAAATTCGCAAGGCACTTTCTCGAGAACAATACGGGCATATGTTCCAGCTCTGTAACCCTCCGCTCGAGCCCTGGAGTTAGGGTCCAAGGCCTCGAATTCGGCGCGGTTGATGTCGGCCTGCTTCTGCATTTTTGCCTTCTGCGCATCGTACCATTCATCCTCCCCAAATTCTTCCTCGGGTTCAGCGCCGTCGTGTCGTGAGTTGTCTTTCGAATTTGCAAAGCCTTCACGATCTTCTTCTTCAAACCTCAGCTTCAGTTCTTCCTTCCTTTTAGCGTTCCGCGCGCGTTCAGCCTCCAGGTCTTCAGGCCCATCCTTCTCATCATCTTCACCGCTGTCTTCGCCGTCGTCGTCTCTGATCCCATTGAAGACTTCTCCTGTCTCCAGATCTTCAAAAGCACCGTCTCCCTCGTCATCCTCGTTAAAGGCGTCATCGACATCCTCGTCCTCACCATCCTCAGCGTCGCCGAGTTTAGCAGTCACGAAACGCTTGCGCAACGACTCGATCATCTCTTCGTCTCGCCATTTCCGTTCCAACTCCTCGTAATCATACTCTGGAACGGCGCGATACTCAGCTTGCTCCTCCTGCTCAACGTTCGTCTTCCTGAAGAACGTATCCTCGTCGTCTTCGCCCTCCGGCTCCTCATCTTTCTCTTCCTCACCACGCCATCGTCGTATGACCTCAGCCGGTGTCATTGACTCGTCATACATGGTGCGCGAGAGGTCCGTGATGCGGTACTTTGGGCGCTTGGAGTGAAGTGACTTCGCATTAGCGAGCATGTTATCTTTCCATCGAAGATTTCCGTCATCTTCCTCTCCTGAGTCTTCTTCCTCCTCCATATCGCTTTCAAGAACTTGATCCTCCACGGACGATATCGAGCCTAAATCTGAGTCGCTATCGGCGAATGCGATATCCGATTCCTGGCGTGAGGTCGATCCATTTTGTCGTTCCCTAAAGCTTTCCGCGAAGTCTGGAGGTGCAGAAACGTCCACTTCAGCTTCGTCATCGTCACTACCAGCTTCAAAATCATCCTGATCCTCCTCTTCCTCGTCTTCTCCATCCTCTGCACTTTCAAAGCCTTCGTCTTCTTCCGCAGCGCCTTGGTTGTCATCTCCAGCAAATCGTACTTCTCTCCTGTGTTTCCGCCCAGTATCATTGTCTTCGTCGTCGGCTTTTGTGATGGCTTCTCCACCGCGGAACAAGCGGACACCGCTGTCTGCCTCACCAAGGAGTTTCCGTTCGCCTTGCAGGCCAATAACCAACTGCTCACCCAGGCCGCGGTCCGCATCGCGTTCCTCGCCATCTTCGTTGAAGTTCGAAGTCTTCACATCGATATAGACGGCATCTTTGTCAACCAAAACACCACCAACGTCAGACATGGGAGCAAAGAGCAGCTTTTGTTTTTCGCCCAGCCTGCGCTTATTCGATTTCCCGGTAGCTTTTTGTATCTGCTGATCCATATATGGGGTTGGGCAAGGATCAGGCAATGCCTCAATTCCAGAAACCGTTAAATCGCCAACGCCAGGTACGTGGACGCGCGCACCTTGGGCCGGGAAATTCGTTCCTCGCAGGTAACCGTATAAGGCAATTGTGCGATCGCATTTCGGGTCCTTTTCAATCTCCGTCGGCGGCGTGATATCTAGAAAGCGATCTGCAAGAGCGTATGGGTGGGAATTACGCCACACGAGAGGCCGAGGGTTCTTCATAACCGAAAGGAATCGTGACAGGTTGTGCACCTCACGATCGGGATAGCGACCATTGATCACACCCGAAAGGTAGAAGAGCTTAGCACCGTTATACAATTCACTCCAGAACCGATGCTTAAGACGTTTCTTGGCAGCTCGAAGAGTACTTTGCTTCTTGAACAGATCCAAATGCGTAAGGATGCCGAAGACGTTTCCGGGCATACCGCTAGTAGACAGAACGTTCAGAAACTCCATAGTCTCCATCTCGAATCCGTAGTTACCGTCAATCATCAGAAGAACGATGTCCGCAATCTTGGCCACGTCTATCATGGCTGCCAGGGAGTCGGAGGGGCATTCTATGATCGTAAGACGTCGCTTCTTGGACGTTACCACAGTCAATGGTCCATTCGGTGTGCTGAGCGTCTGTTTAGTGTACCGGCGGATGAGGGATTTGATAAGAGTGGTCTTTCCTACCTGTACGAGAGGATCTGTCAGTATCTAACTTTGTACTTAACCCAGACAGAAACTTACGCCAGGAGGTCCAACTACAGCGACAACAAGCGGGGGAGCCTCTTCAGGCAGACGATCCACCAACGGAACGTGTAATCTCTTCTCTTTGATCTGTATCGGGCACAAAAATCAGCTTGCACATCCTTGAAACGGCTGACAGTAGCGTCAAGGTATGGACCGTACATCATGAGATCTTGCTCCAGCTTTATTGCCTTTTCCGGGATTCGAGAATGCAAACGCCTTGGGATTGGGCCCTAGAGTCCAGAAAATGTGTAAGTAACAGACCGACTATGCAGTGAGAGGATGCGCCGCGATGTTGGCGATTGCGACAAAAGTCGACTACTATACTGACCATCATATTTCTTCCTCTCTTTCGGAGCCCGATGGGCCCTGTTTGTTTGTTGCTCCATTGTTTTGGGGGGGGAGGGGGGGGAGGTCAAGGCCTCTCAGGAAGCCTGTATCTTCCTCACTGCGTGATTGAAGAAAGCGTTGAAATGAACTGCTCTCTTTCTCCGTCAAGCAAGCTCAGCATAAACCCGTCTTGCCTTTTTTCTCTCGGGGCGGAGGTTCTTAGCGCCGAATGAATTTTCCTAGTGGCCTAAGGCATAATTGCTTATCGATAAAACTATCGTACGCTAACCATTCCTGGTTAGTCCCGCCCTGACCGGCCCGGTCAATTCTTATGCAAACCAAAGGAGCAGTTCCAGCTTAACGACATCGGAGTCAAACACGAGTTGAGGCGGGGCGGGTAAAATGGGGTCTCCAAATATTGTCGGCTGTCCCCGAATCTCTATTACTTAAAAGGTTGAAATCTGTGCGCTCTTGACACATCTCTCTTCTGACTTCTGCAGTACAATTGCACCACAGCGCGATCCCAAAATGACTACCCCCCGCCGACCTCCCCCTGCATATACAGCTCCCAAGGACTCGACCGTTCATGGCACAACGCAGGTCTACAGAAACATCTCCGAAACCGCATCAGACCCCGCCAAACGGGAGCTCGAGAAGTCTTTCACCATTCGACCTTGCTCAGGTCAGGCTTGGATAGTGCCCGCTGGGCACATCTGCCGTCTAACGACGCCGAACGGACCTCAAGTCGGCGACCTCAACATCTGGAATGCCAACAACCCGCGGGAGCGACTATGGGCAGCGCGCACGCGTCAGATCCATGCCTCTCACGTCTCTGTAGGGGACCGACTCTGGTCGAATTTGCCATACCTGCGCCCCCTCGTGACAATCACCGGAGATTCACTCGCTGGCGGGCAGCTACATGAGGTACTGGATATTGACGGGAAGCGAAAAGAGGGCAAGGGCTTCGGCACTTCGCAGTGGGGAGGACGTGTCCACGATTTGTTGGGGACAAGGTGTGACCCGTACGTCAACCTTTTGATGGGTGGGGAGTCTTTTGACTTCCATTGTCACTCGAACCTTACTCGTGCGGTCACGCCGTACGGATTGACCGAACTGGACGTGCATGATGTTCTCAATGTCTTCCAGGTGACCGGGTTGGATGAAGAGGGGAGGTACTTTATGGAGACATCGCCAGCGAAGCCAGGCGAATATTTTGAGTTCTTTGCTGAGGTTGATGTTCTTTGCGCCTTGTCTGCGTGCCCAGGAGGTATGCTAATATCACTTTGCTTCCTATTATTTACCTCACTAATACTTGTTTTGATAGGTGACCTCTCGAATTGGGGTTGGGATGACAAGGAAGATATGGGGGCTACCACCCGTCCCTTGGGGGTGGAAGTTTTTAAGATCACCGAGGCCAAAGCTTTGGAAGGATGGAAGGAGCCCCAGAGCCCTAATTACACCGGAATTCATGGCATGAAAATGCCCACACGCGAAAATGATGGAGCTGGCTTTGTCGGCCTGTAATGGCTCAGGCAGAAGTCAAATTCGTGTGCTGCGCTGACTGTGAAGTCTCACTACTAGGAAGCTAAACTTTTAACGATTGATGTAAACACGCCAAAAACATCTACTGACTTGAATCGTTGGCATCTATAGTTGTAGCATTCCAGTCCTTGAATCTACACCTTGAGCCACCAATTGCTTCCCTACTTCTTAACATACTTTCCGTCAGTCCCATCCAACTGCGCCTCCAGCACCGCCCCAACCCCGTTCTTCACACTCTCCACAGCCTCTGGCAACAACCTCCCCAACTCGCCCACACTCCCCGCAACACCGGCCCAAATATACCCACCTGATGCAGCCCGCGCAATCCCAGCATAATCTGGCGTGGGTGCAAAGCTGATATTGAGCTCCTCATTCGTCGCCTTGGACCCGTCCCCATTTGGGTGCACAAGCAACATGCTCCGTCTCGGCGCATTCCACCCTTTATTGTTCAGTACAATCGTCAACACGGGGATATTGTAGCGCCTTGCAATCCAGTATACCGAGCCCGGGACGGAGAAGAGATACGTCCCATCGCCGACAATCTGGCAGACAAATTTGCCCTTGTTGCCTCCACCGGCTTGTGCATCTGTGGCTAGCTTTATACCTAATGCGGCACCGCCCGACCAGCCTAGCCCTCCGCCGCCGCAGTTAATCCAGCTGTTGGGTAGTGTAGCGGCGATTTGGTCTGCGACAATGGGCGTGAGGGTTACGGATTCTATGGCCCAGATTGTGTCAAGGGGTAGGGTCTTGCGGATTTCAGAGAGGAGGTACGAGGCGTTAAGGGCTGCGTCGGGCCCACCCGCTGGTGTGACTGCCAGCTCGTTGATGGCTTGGCGGGTTTTGCGGAATGCTTCCTCGCGGCGTTGGCCGAGGACATTGTTTGCGTCGGAGGTAATGAATTGTTTGAGCTCTGTGTTAGACTCGACATATGCGTTTACCTGCTCGAATGCGGTGGCGGACTCGGCGCGGAAGGTTGCCATGGCAGGGATATAGAAGACGGGCATCTGCTGCTTGAGCGGGTCGACGTCGACGTGGATGATCTTTGCCGAGTTTGAGGGACTGCACTGAGTCGGGATCCAGGGGACGTCACAGTCTGCGACGAGGATAAAGTCCGCTGTCTTGATGGCTTCGTGGATCCCGAAGCGCATCCCCAGGGATGCTGGATTGTCAGCAGGAAAACACATATCACTACCACCCGTATCTAGCACCCGAATGCCTTTGTATGTGTCTGCAAGCTTGACAAGCTGCTCCACACCCCGCGCAGTACGCCCTGAGTATCCAACAATGACCAACGGCTGCTTCGCAGATGCAAGTTCCTGCGCAATAAGCTCCACCCCCTCAGCAGGGAGCGCCGGCGGCGCAACACCTCTCCACCCGTACGGACTAACAGCATATGGCTCGATTTCCTCCTCCATGACCTCTCGTGCACCAACAAGATACACCGGACCCTGTGGGTCACTTGTCGCGAACTTCAAAGCGCGATGCACCATCTGCTTGATATTCTTTCCAGAGCGAATATCCGCGCTGTAGCGGCAATACTGCGATACGATCTGCTTTTGGTCGGGCACATCCTGGATCCAGTGGATGTATTCTGTTCGGGAGCCGCGCATCTCGCCTTCAATCGTGAAGGGGGAGAGGCCAGCGAAGATCAGAACGGGTGCGCGCCCGCACGAGGCATTGTGGATTGCGGCACCGAGGCCTTGTGTGCCAACGTCGACATGCACAATGACGCATTGCGGCTTTCCCGTTAAGCGTGCATAGCCATCTGCCATGGAGAGGGCCACCATCTATTCGCTGTTGTGTTAGTAGGGTCATCAATTGCTGCAGAGGGGAAAGGCGGCCGCGATGTGATTGGGAAGTACCTCGTTAGGACAGGTGACAATCTTCGGAAATTCATTTGGCTTCTCCTTCTGGCCCTTCACCATGGCCTCGAGGATGGATGGGTGATCGGAGCCAAGGTTAACGAAGCAATGGGTGACGCCAGCCTAAACGGTTGCGTGATTAGTACTTCTTGAGGTACAACATTTGTAGTTAAGCGTACCTCCCAGAGCGCTTCGAAGAAGGCAAACGAAGCTGTGTAGACCCTAATGTAGTGTCAGCACAGTCTGTCGAACTCCAGTTGGGGGCACTAAATATCCGCACATTGTGATACAGTTGGAGTCAAGGCCAGAGTGAATGTGGAGGAAAAGGCCTAGAGTCTCGGGCGAGCGAGACGCGCTTTATAGAGGAGCCACGAACACCAACATCGGCAACATCTCCGACCAAGAGAAGACCAGGACCGAAGAAGGACCCGTTTAACAGAAAGCTTGAGGACTCGCACCAATTCCGCTGCGGGGTAGATCTCCACACAGTGTTTATGGCAGGCCCGAGGATAAATGTTTTCGGGATATCGGAGACTACATGACAAAACTCTATAGAGACTGGGGCATACACGGGAGCCATGAGAGTATATGACTGGGCAGAGTACTTAGATCAAGCAACCTTCCCAACGCCATTGAGCGTCAAGTACACATCCGTTCCCCACCCCCACAGAGTCTGAACGGCAATACTACCTCCAAAGTACTCCGCATAGGCGCGACTCAACGGCAGGCCATATCCAAGGCCAGCAATGCTGCTCAGCTGGCCACTATTGGAAGAAATCGTGTTTAGCGCGTCTATCCCACCTGATTCGCCCATATCCAGGTCAGAGAACGTGGTGAAGCTGTATGACCAAATCTGGGGCAAGACGTCCGGCGATATGCCGCCGCCGCGGTCTCGAATTCGAAGGGTTATGCTTTGCGAGGATGGAGTGGAGAATTTGATGGACTCGTTTGCGTCTGCAGTGCCGACAACTGTATCGACGTGGAAACCGACGTCGCTGTCGGATTGAGCGCCTGTGTCTAGGGCGTCTGATGGTTTACCGTTGGTGCCTGGCTCATGTGATTGTAAATGGTTGCCAGGCACATCTGGTGCGGCGGCGATTGTCACTTCGATCGGCTCCTGCTCGTTTCCACTCTCGATGACGGCTCTGAATGCATTCTTCAATAGCTCGGTGAGGATGTATTCCACATGCACAGGGACATGCGCGAAAGTCGCGTCCGGTTGTCCGTGAATCTCCAGCCGTGGACGCACCCCATATTTCAGCTCGCAGATTTCTCCAACGAATTCCTCGCACGACCGTACAATACGAGCCGGTTGTAAAGCGGTATCGATTACCCCGATATAGTTTGACGGCTGCGCATCCTTCCGCGGCTGCTCTCGTCCTTCAGTTGATCCCTCCCCAGCAGGCCGCGACGCGAAATGAAGCGCCAGATGCTGCTCTGCTATTAACCGCGTGCCGATCCGCGCACGCAAATGTGTATCCAGGAACCGCGTCACCTCAGCGGGATCGATGTACTTACGACATTCGAGAAAGCCGCGTGCTAGGATGGGGATCGTGTTGGAATGCGTGTGGACGAGGTCTGCTAGTACCTCAGCGAATTGATTCTCTTCCTCCAGCGTCGTGACCTGCCGCTTTTGCCAAGGGAGTAGAGTTGACAGCGAATGAACGTAGTTGCCGTAAATCTTGGAGACATGCGGGTTCGCGACGACAATAAACGGGAGGTTTCGAAGAGCTTCGATACGGGAAGCTAGTCGGGCTGGGAGAAGAGAGAGGGTGAAGTTGGCGGAGGCAAGGAGGGCTTCTTTTGATAGTGGCGGACGGCCGTATCTAGGAAGACATCATCAGACCGCGCTTTCAATGGGTATCTCGCCGCTTTCCTCACTTCAATAAATCAGCTAGAGTCAGAGGTCGACGCCGGCTAGCAGCAAGACGAGCGACCTCATCATTCGCCCGGGGTGTAAGATTTTGCGTGGTGGTGGTTGTGGTGGTGAGTTTGGGATGACTGGATGTCGCAAAAAGATGTGCTCCTACCATCCGACTACGGTAGCGAAGGGCGCTTCTCCGAAGGTCACGACCTATAGACAGTGTCTGAAATGGGATCGTTGCCGCCATAGCAAGCACAAGCCATGCTGGGTTTTAGATCGAGAGCAGCTCCGGAAAGCTCGTGAAATCCGTTTGTCGCCCGCGGTGAGGACGGACTCACGTGCCGGCGCTCAGTGCGGAATGATTATCCACTCGACACGAATGTTTCTCAGCAACATTCCAACCTACGTTTTTTCAATCTGAGATCATGCGCCGTTCTCATTATTCTCCACCACGAAGACGATGTTTTGATGCCTTAGCCTCCCTAGGATACTCTAGCGGCGCTTGGGAACATAACCTTAGCCTCCAGCTCCAGCTAGTATCTGTGTTTACCTATCACGGCTAGAACGTCCTAGATAAGATAACCCAATGGCGCGATAGCGGGGATTTAATGTGATAGCATTTATGTAGCAGAGAGGGGCAGCGATTACATTACAATCAACAGATCAACGTTACTCGCCATTTCCTTCATCTCAGGTACCAAGTGCTTTCAACTGATCGCATCGCGATTCAGTGATCGGCACCTCGATAAACAGACGCTTCAACATTGCATAAACACTATTCTCGATGAATTCCGTGTATTCTCTTGTCATAAAGCATAAAAGTCAGATCCGTAACTCAAACATTAGCTCAGTGATGGTTCGAAACAGCTCAGATGGCAGCGTCTTTGCTCTATTGCTCAGAGTCCATGAAGAGCGCTAGACCCCCGGTCACTGAGTCTTAACCTCCCCGTCCTGCTCAACATGAATGTGTTCGCTTGATTCGAAGACTGAGGCGAGGTCGTCGGGGTATTCGACGCTAAGTAGATATGTCAGCCGGAAGTTGCTCTAGAGACAGAACGACAACAAGGAGCTGACTCACGTGAAACCCTTGATTAGGGTGTACTCGTGCTTGATGGTTCCTCCCTTCTCCTTTGCAGCCTCCTTGGCTCTGTCGTGCAACAAGCAGGGTTAGCGAATGCTTTTGATAACGAGGCGGAAGGGAGGCTCACTTGTGAAGCTCCTCGATAGGGGAGTCTTTCTTCAAGGTAACCTAGGATAGGGAGGTTAGTGTTGAGCCTGGTGGACGAGTGGACAACAGAGTGACGAACGTTGTAGAGAGGCATCGTAATTATTGAGTTGTGGGATGAGTGGTCAGGGAGCAGCGTTCGAGAGATATTCTAGTGAGAGCAAGTGCTAGATGAGGCTGGAGAGTGGTGGATCGTAGATTGTTAATAGGGTCCTTCAGCCGAAGGTGGGGAGACCGGGCTTATATGTATGTCTTTCCCGGGGAGGGGTGACTCAAGTGGTAATTTCCCTCATTATTAACCGTGAAGATAAGGTGAAACACCAAGTTTACTGCCACTGATAAAGCGTGGCTATGGCCATAAGTAGTTGTTGCCTACTCTATCTATGTGGTATCTGGGATGTTCTTATGCCTGATGTAATGATAATAATTCTGCCTGACTCCATCTACGAGATAGGAGAAGACCATGGAACCAGGTTATAGATCAGACAGGTTTCAAGGATGCTGCTATAATGTTTATATTATTTCCCCTCTAACCGATTGTATAGCAAGCGCAAATATCAAAATGACGACTGCCAACGCCTGCCAGGACTGTATCGGTGTCGTGATCACCCTTGCCGCTCGAGGCTCCCCTGCAGCAGCAGATGACGTACGAGCGGGCGCTGCAAGCAAAGCAAATGCGGGACACACACGTGACTATTGAACAAGCATACGTGTAAAATGACGGCGATTGTATGGTCAAATACCCTTTCCGAGGCTACACTTAATGCAGAACTGTCTCTGACCAAAATTTTGCGTTTATGATATACGGATCAATTAGACAGCAGACAATCTCGTGAACCTTGATTTTCCGAGATAAGAAAGAGGTCCAGGGCCAGCAGTCTAGTGGAATGATAATGAATAGAACGCAAAGAGTAGCAGAAGAGCACCTGGAATAACCAGGCAGTACAGCCCAGTCGCTACGCACTTTGACCACGGCCTTGCCGCTTGTGGGTTTCATTGTCTTGGGCTTGTGCAACTACAATGCTGCGGTCCCTGTGCTCTATCAAGGTACCTGGTTCATACCCAGTCCACGCAACATGGCCTCGCTGCCCCGGCTGCCCACGCCTATCATCTTTGCGCGTGGATTTTGCATAGTAGAATGAGCATCTACTCGACTGGCCCGCTGGCGCAATTCACTAACATAGTGTGGCGTCACGTACGCCCGCTGTACATATTATCTTGGGCGTGGTGCTGCCACAAGCGACAATGTCAGAAGCAGCGGCCTTATCTACTGCTGTTTTACTGCGCGCAACCTTCTTGCCGGGTATCGGTACTCGGCTATTACACCTCGGGCCATGAGAATGGCTGCACATAGTACTGACTTGCAGTCATACTGAGACGAGGATCAGGCATTGGACGACGGGGCGGTTGGTACAGCAGATGTTTGAAAGCCGTTGCGCTGAAGTGCGCTGCTTGCAGAGCCGCCTCGTTGGCATACCCAAGCGCTCATGGTCGGCGAGATGGCCAGAACCGTTGCTGATGCCATCTTCTGCAGAGCGTGGGTGGATAGTCGATGAGGAGCAGTTGGCCGACAAGAGTCAGATATCAAGCGGTCTGGACTGTTATCATTGCCGGATTGGAAGGGGTTGTTTTATGCGCCGTAATGCCCGTTAATATCACTCAGACAGGTCCTTGAAGCTGCTGCTGCTGCTGTTCGTCTGCATTTTAGAGCAATTGATCACATGGTTTCCCACAGGCCAGACAAAAACCTAGCACAATGGCACGATAGACAATATAATGTCAGCGACGGACGCGGGGAGGGATCAATCTACCAAGATTCGGTGATGTACAAGTTTTTTTTGGGCGTTGAGGCAGGCGATCATCGTGAATTCTTTGTGCTTAGACTCTTCCAAAGCAGCAATGTTGACGCGGCGACGCCATGGCGCTTCCCCAGAATTTGGAAGCGCCTTTCATATTAACCTGTAGTGTCTTTCATTATCTTCGAGAGATAGCAAGAGTTTGGCTCCAGCAGGACCATATAATATGAAGGAGGTCGAGAGGTTGATTTTGAAGGAGGTGAGAGGTCTCTCTGACAACCTCCGAGGTCGTCCTCCGCCGAAAGGAAAGTCAGATGACTGAATCCAGGAGATAAGGTCCGGCAGTACTGAGGATTCCGATGCCGGCGGTAGCCATATCTATCCTTATCTATGCGTGGCGGGGTTAGCTCGGGGTAATTTCATTTCACGTATTTTTTGCAGGTAGGTAACGTGAAGCCTCCCTGACTATCAATGACAAGCCTGCACTGTTTTCAGGCAGTTAAGTAGAGAACATATAGTATATAGATGCATCTGCTGCTTAGATTCGCTCAGATATGGTGCAGATGTTCCTATTTATTCACTGGTACTGGAAGACTAAGGGAATCTCGGTCTAGAATACGCATACGCCGAAACAAAAGAAGCTCGTCCAACCACCCACTGGTTCTTTACTAGACTACGCCCTTCGACGATCCAAGTGACATGTTCATGAAAAGGGCGACGAACCAAAGCTCGCCGTGCCGACTCCAATTAGATAACGGAAACTGTTCAAGGAGTCTCGTCATTCTTCTTTCAGAACCACCTTTGCTACTGCGCTACGCGATGCCCGATTTAAAGATGGCGGTCAACCGCGGTGTCCCTCTTAAACATTCCGTCGGAACCGATCCACCCAAGGCCGAAAACGAAAAAGATCGTGACTCAACTTGGCCTTTGACAAGTGCTGCTGTCACTACTACTTGAGCATAATTGTACCTAAACACCATTTGGGGCTAAGTGAGATCTGGAGACAAGCTCTGTCCCATCACCGCTACATTAGCTCGGCCTTCACATTGAGATCTGATCGAGAGCATTGCGATGTCTCCGCCGGCAGCTTTGGACATGGATACCAACGGCATTGGCGCTCCTAAGCCGTTGACTGTTGATGGAATTGCTGCTGTGAGGGCGAAAAGCGCCCCAATGCCTGCTGGGGTTGCTCCTGCTACCAGCAGTGATATGTTCAAGAGTCCGGTGAGCCCGCAGTGCTTGCAGCTGCCTATAGAATCTGGGGCTGACTTGTGGATACGACAGGCCTGTTACACCAAACCAAAGGCGAAGAGATGGGACAGTATGTTATTAGGCCATTGGTTTTGGTTTTTCGTTGCTGATGAAATGCGCCCCAGATTTCTTCACCCTTGAAGCCAAGTCACGAAAGACCTCGACATTAAAAGGAGCGGCGAAGTTTTTGAAAAACCCAGGTAAGAGAAGTCCTAGACCGCGTCGCATACGCTTCGGGCCTAACGTTATTTCATTGAAGGCCTTATTTCCTTGGGTGGCGGGCTGCCCTCCCCAGAATACTTCCCGTTCGAAGAACTCTCTTTCAAAGTGCCTACCCCGCCTGGCTTCTCCCCCGAAGCAACGCGACAGTCCGGCACTACTTTGGTCGCCGGAAAACATGATATTCGTGAGGGCAAGAGCCTGTACGATCTTGAGGTTTCTCTGAACTACGGGCAGTCAACTGGATCCCCTCAGCTGCTCAGATTCGTGACGGAACATACCGAGGTGCGTTGGGAAACGGTACTTACGTCGTACAGGGAAAGTGCTAATATGAGCAGCTCATTCATAACCCCCCATACTCTGACTGGCAATGCGCTTTGACTGCCGGAAGTACCTATGCCTGGGATACAGCTCTCCGGTTGTTCTGTGAAAGGGGGGATTACCTTCTGATGGAAGAGTATACTTTCTCTAGCGCCCAAGAAACCGCCCTTCCCCAAGGAGTCAACGTTGCCCCAGTTAAAATGGACGAACAAGGACTTCTGCCTGGAGACCTGGATGATGTCCTTAGCAATTGGGATGAGAAAGCCCGCGGTGCTCGGAAGCCTTTCGTTCTCTACACCATCCCGACCGGTCAGAACCCCACAGGCGCTACGCAATCCGCAGAACGACGAAAGGAGATCTACAAAGTCGCTCAGAAGCACGACATTTATATCATTGAGGACGAGCCATACTACTTCTTGCAAATGCAGCCATACACAGGAGCCGACAGTGCGCCGGTGCCGCCTCCTGCAAACCACGAAGAATTTGTCAAGTCCCTTATTCCTTCATATCTGAGCATTGATGTCGATGGCCGTGTCCTTCGTGTTGAGTCATTCTCCAAAGTTCTGGCCCCCGGCTCACGTACCGGCTGGGTCGTCGGCTCTGAGCAGGTCATTGAACGCTTTCTTCGAAACACCGAAGTCTCCGCCCAGCATCCGAGCGGTATCTCCCAGCTGATGCTCTTCAAGCTGTTGGACGAGCACTGGGGACACCTCGGGTACTTCGATTGGCTTATCAACCTACGCATGCAATACACCAACCGCAGAAATATTATGGTTCAGGCATGCGAGAAGCATCTTCCTCAAGAGATTGCTAGCTGGATTGCCCCTGCAGCGGGCATGTTCGTAAGTTCATATCCTTGCCGCACTTCAATTGAGAACAATACTAAGATGTCGCTACAGCACTGGATTCAAGTGGACTGGAAGAAGCACCCTGAACTCACATCTGGCAAGACTCGCGACTCCATCGAAGAGGCTCTTTTCCATGCCGCTATCAACAATGGCGTCCTTGTGTCGCGTGGAAGCTGGTTCAAGGCCGCTGGAGCAAGCGAAGACAAGCTTTTCTTCCGTGCTACATTCGCGGCTGCCAGTGAGGAGAATATCACAGAGGCGATCAAGAGATTTGGTGATGCGCTCCGGGTTGAGTTCAAGCTATAGACATTTATACAGGTTTCGATATGCGCGTCCGAACTACACATGCTTTCAAATTAATATATAGATCGCAAGCTAGTAGGTACTGGTACTAATGGGATGGATTTTCCTCCTTGGACTAGTTGGCAATGTTCTCGACTATCTGGGCACCTACTCTGTATAGCGTGGTAGTCTCTGTGCAAGATGTCTTGTACCATGGTCATGTTTTATGATATATTGTTGCCTAAGATTCGAGATAGTACTCTCCTATCCATGGCCCTTAAAAAGTTCTATAGTTCTCCCAGCACAGTTACAATTGACTGTTGGCTGTTGATCTTCCTTCTGGGTCGTGGCTTATTGTGGTCTCAGCTCTACCGGGCGCTAAATTAGTGCGGTGTAAGGGATTCTTGGCAGGATTCCGTCCTTCAACCTGCCACTGACCAGCCATGGAGCTGGCTTGTCTTATACTCTTACCTTGTTCCAGTCCTGGAAAACTCAGTGGTATGCACTGCAGCAATTGATATCAGAAGATAAAAGGAGAATGCCGTGAACAATTGCCCGGGCAGAGCTAAATGTCATCAGAACACCGGTATTGAGATCGAAACCCGATTATACCCTGTGGCCGGTAGATGGTTGGCATTAAAATCCAAAGCAATAAAACGTGGCCTTGACGACTGTTTATTTTGAGAATCTGAGAGTTCAATTGTTCTCACGGCAAGGTAGAGTGGCGCCGTTAGTGGGCTTGGGCATACGAAGCATCACCGTCAGGTTTGAAAGCTCTAGCATCCCAAGAGTCGAAAGCTTCGTTGCATTGGCCGGCGAGCTCTCGGCCTAGTGGACTATTTTGAATTCCATCAAAGGCCCAGTTGAGTTGCACTCAGGTTTCCTTCAAAGCGTGGAAAGAGGGCTGCAGCGTTCAGCCCGACTCTTCTTGCTCTCGAACTGCCAGCGTCAATCTCTCCAAATCATCAAAGTCAGGTATAGGGTACATTTCATAACACCGCCATGGAAGCTCCTCGTACCTCACATTTTCTGGACCCAACGTCCGCCGTGGCCGCAATCACGAAGCACAAAGCAGAGGCCATTCGGCTAGCACGAGAGCAAGGTGCTGCCGTCCGTGAGATGTGTCGCCGGGCGAAGACAGAGACGCCCCCGTATGAGTTCGAAGAGCTCATTGGTAAGGGAGCCTACGGTCGTGTGTACAAAGGCCACCAGCTTCCGTCTCGAGAAGTCGTTGCTATCAAAGTTCTTGATATCGACTCATTAGATTATAAATCGGTGCGCGATTTCAAGGATGAGTCGATTAAAGATTTCATACATGAAACGAAGGTGATGAAACAGGTCAAGGATGCCGGGGCGAAGAATATCAATGAAATCATCGAGGCGGTGTCTATTCATTCACAGCTCTGGTTGGTTTGCGAGTATTGCCCAGGTGGTAGTGTTAGGACTTTGGTAGGTTGCTCAAACTTGGACTTGTGAACTGTTGCTGAACGTTCAGATGCGAGCAACTGGTGATCGACTCGAGGAGAGGTTTGCTATCCCGGTAGCTCGTGAGCTAGCTGCTGGATTACGTGCTATACATGATGCGGGCATCATCCATAGAGATATCAAAGGTATAAACGCTATGTTACAAGATTTGCTGTAAATTCTTGCTAACTCAGATACCAGCTGCCAATGTCCTTATTCATGAAGAAGGAAGACTACAAATATGTGACTTTGGTGTTGCAGGTATTCTCCAGTCACAAATGGATAAACGATCGACCTGGATCGGTACACCCCACTGGATGCCTCCAGAAATGTTTACCGCCAAGCAGGATCATCAGTACAGTAGCGAGGTACGTACATTGATACTCGTCATATACTGTCACTGACATTCTCAGGTTGACGTTTGGGCATACGGTTGTACACTGTTCGAACTTGCTACAGGAAACCCACCAAACGCTAATCTTCGAGAAAGGATGCAGATTGGTAGACAGTTGAACAGAAAAACACCACAACTAGCAGATGGCGGTGAATACCCTGAAGGTTTGAGAGATCTAGTAGCATATGCTTTGAACTCAGATCCTGTTACCCGACCATCAATGGCGGATATCTTATTACACCCCTATATTGCGAATTCCGAGGAAGAGTACCCAACATCATCCCTGAGCGAGCTCGTCCGCATATACTACCAATGGTCCCAGCGCGGGGGCCAACGCATTTCTCTATTTCATCCCGGCGGAGCTGCAGCAGCGGAAGTGCCTGATGTTGAGTCAGATATTGATGAGGATTGGAATTTCAGCACGACAGATGACTTTGAGAGAAGATTCTCCGTTATTGACCTTGATCAATTGGCGGCTTCACTAGCTGAGCTAGAACAGGAGATCAAGGACACGACCGGTCAGCCCCAGCACGAACCGGCCAACGAGCCGGCAGAGACTGAGATGACAGAGCAAGACAAAGCCAATTTTGACGAAAGAGTGCGCCGAGGTGCTGCAGCCATGGAAGGCCTCTTTGACGAAGAAAAGCCCAGCTACAAATACGAGACGAAAAACGACTTTGTGCCTATTGAGCAAAAGGCCCCTGTATCTGATCTTCCTCTTCGCACCGACACAGACCGCTCCTCGGTCACATCGACATTCATCGATATTGACATTCCCTCCTTTGATTCTTCCCACTATGCCGCTGGCGCCACAACAGCCCAGCCATTCCAACTTGCTGATGCAGATACCATTCGCGCTAACAGATCTAGCGGACGAAACCGCAGCTTTAACGAAGGCCGGTCACGGTCCTCGAGTAGTGAAGTGCGAAGCAGCGTGGATATACAAGAAACTTTTCAACCTCGCACCGGGCCACGGCCACCCACCATGGACTGGAAATTCCCATCCTTCATGACGGCCCCCACGGAAGAGCCAGAGTCAGAGTCCGTTCCGGAGGTTGACTCGGGTGCAGAGGCTGGGCCTGAATCCGAGCCTGAACGTATTGCGCGCGACACTCTAACGCAGCCCCTGACATTCGCCCCGGCCGAAAAACGAGCTACAATGGAGTGGACGTTCCCGGTGATGACCACATCCGCGGATGATGACCACGTTAGCCCTCGAAACAGTTCTTCCGCAGAAGAAGACGGGGAACCCAGCCGCCATGACACGCTCAAGGCTAGCGATGCAAGGTCTAGCAATATCGGTGAACCGGGCGACAGTAATAGGGACATCTCTCGCCCGTCGACATCTGCATCGGTTCAGTCAAATGTTTCTACAAGCTCAGATACAGACTACGACCCCTTTCGCTTCGATCGCCCTCCCTCGCCCCCGGAAGGTACCCCACAATCCAAGCAGCAGCAACAGTTCCTAAACAACGAGTACCCCGAACTCCTCACATCCGTTGGATACAACCGCTACTCACGCTCTTCGATAATAGAAGGCCCAGGTCCAGACGAGGAAGAAGACACAACACCCGTCTGGCAAAATAACATCACCACCACTGCGCCCCCTGCATATCCCCAAACATCAATGCCAATACAGATGCAAATGTCCTACTCGGAGCCCTTCCCCACCGCCATCCCCCACAAAGATCAACGTATGCGCGCCTTTCCCGGAATCGGAGTCGCACCTACGAGCACAGACTCCGAATCAAGACATGGAACCAGCTTCGAGCCCCTCCACACAGCACGCTACAACCCTACCACTTTACACATCCCTTCCTCAATAGAGGGAATGTCCCCTATCAAATTTCCGGACCTCGTCCCACCGCGCCTTGAAGTTCTGATGGATGGCGCTGGAGAAGCTGCAACGACTGCGGAGTTGAACCGGTTGCTGGGGGACTTCCTAGATGCGATGTCTGCGACGGGATCGGCATTGTCCAGGACCAAGGTCAGTATTGGTGGCAGTGCGGGAGTAAGTGTGAACGAAGGTGAAGGTGGAAGTGAGAGTGGCAATTGGTCGACGGATGAGGCGTCTGATCAGGGTCTTGAGAGATAGAGTTGTATTTGATTGCTTGAGGTCAGTATAGATGGACCAAAATGTATATACCCTCTGCATCACCGTTGATTTTTGCAAGAGGTCTTTCAAAAGGTACTTACAGCTTAAATCAATTCTAGCACTGGAATATCTGTGATGTTGTACTAGTAATAAACAAACCGATAAATTATTCAACTAATCAACTAATACAAATAAAATATCAATGACCATGTTTGTCGTAAGTCAGGGCCAGACTGGGCGCGTTCTACAATCCGCTTGGAAATATATCTTCCTAGCACACCTTTAGAACCACACTTGCACACCCCCATAATATAAACTAGATGAAATGCTTAGTCTTTTTAACTCTTAGATAACAAAGCAGCGTTGTATTCATTGATTGTTCTGCAGGCACTACTAATTTAACCAGGTAACTATCATTAAGCTAAATCCAATCTGCAATCCATCCACCAAACCAAACCAGATCAACCAATACACAACGGCAAAGCACAGTAGTGTAGTGTACTGCGCACTTGTGTATAAACGAAGCAACCCGCAAGAATAAAGGGCGATGAGGGCAAAATCTCCAGAAGACAGAGGAAACGAGGGGAAGGAGAACGAGACGCCCAAGACACCAAACATCAAAAAGGGCCAGGATCATAGCGGCCAAGACGAAATAAGGCAAAGGAATCAAAAGTGGACATAGATATAAGTGACTGGAGTCTAAACATCGCGGACACGAGTCTGTTTCTTCGCGGTTCCAATGTGAGTGTTGTGTACCTTCGTGGCGAATTTGAGACTAGTCAAAGTCTCGGAGAGATGGGCTTGTAATGGGCTGACCATTACAAACATGAGGGTCTTCGAATTCCCACCCAGCGAGAATTGGAGTAGATATGTCAACTGTAGTTATGTTAGAATGGACGACGGTAGTTAGTAGAAAGGAGCGTACCTTGCTGTTTCGGTATGGGATATGGCCATCTTTCTTGCCCTGTCCCAAAGCTGCAATTACATCCCCCAGGCAGCTTAAACTGCGGTTGATGTTTTGAGTTTCCTTTAGTCGGTCTCCTGTTGCACCACTGTGGCTTAATCTCTCAGAACCGGCCAAGTCTACCAAGTTCAAGGTTCCTTCACTGCGTTCGCCGGTGATATAGTTTTCTCCGATCAATTTGAGAATGAAGATTGAGTGGGAGCGGGAGGAGCGTTCGTTCGCCTTCGTAGCCGCTACTGATCGGTTGGCTGCCGCTCTTTTGAGAAGGGATTCGACCATCTCTGGCGATTCGAGTTGCACGGTGGTGGCGTCCGTGATGGTCGTCTTACCCCTCTGCATGTCGTGTCGGATCTCAAGCTTCTTCTTGTCCAACTCCTCGGCTTTACCCAAAAGGTCGTTCAAATTTTCATTGTAAACTTCCACAAAGTTGCCTTCCATTGTGTATCTCCAACCCTTTTCCTCGAGACTCGTGGCTGTCTCGTAAATTTGATGTACTGCCCTTGGAATCATGCCGTCTAGCGAGGACATTGTGTGAGTCTTGCCGCTACCAGTCTGACCGTAGCAGAAGATACAAACATTGTACCCATCGAGGGCACTTTGCACAAGCTGGCTGATTTCGTCGAAAACGTCGCTGTTTTGAGCTGACGGCCCGAATACATGGTCAAAGGAGAAATTGTGGTTCTTCCTCGTCACGGTTCCAAAACTGCTCTTCTCCTCTGGTCCGATAATACTGATTTCTTTGGAGTCTTCACCCTCGTCCGGATATGTAAATTGAGCCGCATCCGATGCACCTTCGTTTCCTAACGTAGGTCGGACACGGCAGAATACGCGGATGTTGCCCTTGAGCTCCTGCACCTGATTGTGTAATTTGCGCCGGAGTGTTTCTTCCCTTCTGAGTTTCTCTTTGGCTGCATTGGTCTCCGCCATAGCATCCATCATTTGCTGGTTCAACCGTTCAAAAGCTTCAGATTGTTCTTCCCTTCCTGACTCTAGGAATTCGATCCTTGCCTTAAGCGCGCTAATGGTGGACTCCAATGTAACGCTGTTAGAAGCGGCGGTATCCAGGTTCTGTCTGAGGTTATTCGTGTTCTTTCGTTCCCGCTCGAGTTCGGCCCGCAGCGATTGGAGATCCTCCCGAGTTGCCGCGAGTTCTTTTATTGTCTTATCAAGTTCGATTTGCGATAGTTGGGCGTCGAGAGCAGTCTTTGAGTGAAGCTGGTTCAATTCCCGGACCCGCGCACATTTCTCGTCTTCCAACTCACGTTCAAATTGTCTTCTTAGCTCCTTAAGTTCGGATTCGTGTTGTGCCCTAAGGGTGTCTAAGCTCTTTTGGCTCTCATATCTCACGGATTCACATTCCGCGCGCTGTCGAGACATGAGCTCGTCTATTGCGATTTCATGATCCCGCTGGGCATTTTTCAGGGCATCCTCTGCCTCTGCGAGGCGTGATTTGCTGACATCCAGTTCCACCTTGAGGCGTATGTTCTGTTCCGTCTGTTCGCTCTTCGCTTCTTCAAGCTCACTAACTGTATCCAAACCGTATGAGCACTATTCTTGCCCAACCTAGTGATCGCCTACCTCTTGACTTGTAAACTTCGAGCGCCTCCTTGAGGCCTGAGCTCTCCTGCCCTTGTTGGCTAATGCGAGATACGAAAGTCTCAAAGAGACTCTCCAGATTCTGTTCCCGTTCATCTTGATCCCACTCGCCGCCTATAGAAATGTTAAAGGACTTGATCGTTGTTTCTCTCGTAAGGGATTCTGGGGACCGGTGCCGTTTTTTTCTCAGAAGGTAATTGGGTTGTTTTGGGGGGCTAGACGGGGAAATAGGTGCGGGTATGGGGACGGGTATTTTCGACGGGCTGAAACTGGGGTTTCTGTCATGTTTAAAAAACATGTTAGGACTCATATTTTCACCAGGGTACGGGTCCAAGCTCAAGACGTTCATGAAAGAGCACAGTGACTTTTCGCCATGAAAGGGCTTCAGGTAAGGCTGCAGCAGGGGAGACGGGTCTCGCCGTGCGGCGCGTCTCGCCTTCAGGGAATCAAAAGGGACATGCCATGGTGACGGCGCTGTGATAGGGGACACAGGTGAAAATATCAAGACGCGAGATGTGTGCATACCCTTACGTTTTCCAAGTCCTCCATAGCTGCGCTCCTCCTGATGAGTATCTAGGGATGTTGCCGGTCGTGGGAGGGCGTGTCCGTTCGGCCGCCGGGAGGTACTCATTGAGGTCTTGGGTCGGCCGCTGGTCGACGATGAAAGCGGCCCTCTGGGTCGCGAAGCGGTTGAAGCTGATCGGGTCAGGGTGGAGGAATTTGCGTACGAGTTGGCGCGGGTATGGGCTTTGGTAGCTCCATTGACGGACCGTGTTGCGGACGGCGGACCTGCGCCTATCCTTGTGCTTTCCGTAGTGCTCCTCGTACGGGCCAGTTCTTCTCCTGTCAGGTTATTGTCCTCGCGCGGAGTTGTTGGCTACTCACGAGGCACGGCAGTGGGTTTGTTCGCAATTGCGCCTGGCTGCGGCAGCCTTGAGCGAGCATTTGTCCCAGATGGGTTCATCTCTTTGAGTCCGGGGATGCGCGATCCCTGCATTCTCGATTGTACCTGGTCGATAGCATTAGGGGAGACCTGGTCTCGTGGTGCAATGACAGCAAGTACCGAACTGACATTCTCCATGATGGCCTCTTCACTGGCGACTGTGCGGTATGCGAATGATGTGAGGTCGAGGTTATGCAAGGACGACGATAAACAAATCAACGCAATGCAGCGCGTCAGCAGCCGAGCTGCGTGGTCAGTGAGTGGGGGAGCTATCTTTGAAGGCGGGTTGGTTTCAATTGACTGGCTGCATTATTATGGGTTGATTGTTGGTGAACCGCTTTAGGGAGTAGTTAGCTTCGGTTTCTCCAGCGACGAAGGCGGTAAACAAGCCCTGCTGACTCAGCCATGCATTGGCGGGGCAGAACTACACTATCCTGGGACTAGCGGTAACATTGTCACGACGTTTCAATATTCCCCGGTTATGCTTCTATATCGAGTCCAGCATTTGACAGATTTGTGCCTCATATTCTTGGGGAAAAGACATCTTGAGGTCTTCTTTAATTCCTATGAAATTATATTGAACATCGTTGACCTTTATCTGGTCCAGGTGGCGGTGCCAGACCGACATCAGCCTTGCCGGCCCCGGTAATTAACAACGGTGCTATTAATTGCTATCACCCTTGAGCTGGAGCAAGCCTCCTGGATTCAACCCTCTCCCCCATTTCAGTTTCTCTCCCTTTCTTTCTGCATTGGTTTTTTTGAGCCTTGTTTTGGTTCTTTGATACCCAGCACCATGTCTGGCCGTTTCGTGCGTTCATCCAAGTATCGTAAGTCTTGTCTCTCTCTCTCTCTCCTGTTGCCCGCAATCTGACAGGTAGCAGGCCACGTCTTCGGACGACCAACACGGAAGGTGCTTTTATATCCTTGAATACGATTAGAAGATTGAATAATGCTTACAATTGAACAGGAGCAATGCTATGATAACCTCCGTGTCTCTCGGAATGCCTGGGATACCAACCTTGTTAAGGTTCGTGACTGCCACCGCTCATCCGTTCGCCACTTTCGAGCCGCCTAACAAACCCAGGCCAATCCTAAATATCTGTCTGTGAACTGGGAAGCTGGTGGTGGAGGTGCTTTCGCCGTTATTCCCTTAGAAGAACGAGGCAAATTGCCCGAGCGGATACCCCTGTTTCGTGGTCACACCGCGGTCGTTTTGGATACGGACTGGTAAGCAGTGACAATACTACTCTTGTCGCAAGTTTCAGAATAAGCCAACATATATAGGAACCCTTTCAACGATGATTTGATCGCATCCGGTTCCGATGATGGCAGGGTATGGTTGTATAGTGTACTAATTAGTTTCGCGCCGGCCGGGCTAAATGTTCTGTAGGTCTTCCTGTGGCGGGTCCCTGAGGGGTTCACGCTATCCCCTGATGTAGACGCCGATGACATCCAAGATGTTGCGCCAGTTGGGAAGCTCAGTGGCCACCCGAAGTAAGTGTCGATGCATGAGCCCGTTTGCGATCAACAGTCTCACATCTGTCACAGGAAGGTCGGGCACGTGCTCTTCAACCCCGCGGCTGAAAACATCCTTGCGACGGCGTCCGGAGACTATACAGTGAAGATTTGGGATATTGAGGCTGGTGCATCCAAGTTGACATTGAACGTTGGCGACATTGTGCAGTCGCAGTCGTGGAGCGCAAATGGCTCGCTTCTTGTTACAACTTCTCGCGACAAGAAGCTGCGCGTCTGGGATGTGCGTCAAGAACGCCCTGCGCACGAAGGGCAAGGACATACAGGAGCAAAAAACAGTCGCTCAGTATGGCTGGGTGAACGCGACAGGTTCGCAACCACTGGCTTCTCCAAGATGAGTGACCGCCAGCTTGCGCTCTGGGATATCCGCTCCCCTCAACTGCCGATTGATGGTTTCAAGACACTTGACTCCATCTCCGGTGTATGTATGCCTTTCTGGGATGATGGCACCCAGTGCCTGTACTTGGCTGGCAGGGGTGACGGCAACATCCGATACTTTGAGCTGGAGAATGACAAGTTTGAGTACCTCTCGGAATATAAGTCCGCGGACCCCCAACGCGGTATCGCCTTTATGCCCAAGCGTGGTGTGAACATGCATGAGAATGAGGTTACCCGCGCCTTCAAGACCGTCAACGATACCTACATTGAGCCCATCTCTTTCATTGTTCCTCGTCGGGCCGAGACATTCCAGGACGACATCTATCCTCCTACCGTCGGCTTGAAGCCTGCCATGAGTGCCTCGGAGTGGTTTGGCGGCAAGGAAGCAATTCCCCCCAAAATCTCCATGGGCAGCCTTTACGACGGCCAGGGCTTGAAGGAGGTTACCGGTATTCAGGACAAGCCCACCTCTAACTTGGGCACTGAGTCCAAGCCTGAACCCAAGCCTGAACCAGAAGCGAAGCCCGCCCCGCAAGTGAAGGCCAGTGAGCCCGCTCTCGAAACGACTCCCGTGGTCAAGCCAGCACCCTCCATGAAAGAGCAGGGTGCCTCTATGGCTGCCATGATCAACAAGTTTGCAGACGATGAAGAAGCTGAACCCGCAGAGGAGTCCAGCTTTGATGAACCCTCGAAGCCAATCGAACGCGCTACCCGTTCCCCAGGCACATCCTCACCAACTGTCAAGGACAGCCCCTTCCTGCAGAAGGAAAATTCCGTTAAAACATCATCCCCAGTCTCGGTAAGCCACTCACCCACCAAACCTGAGTGAAACCCGCAAGATTCTAACCTTTCCGTCCAGGCCTCTCCCACCCCGGCCGAACGTTCCCAGTCTCCCGCTCAAAGCACCGTCAACGCTCAGCCCACATCGTCTCTCGCAAGCACCACCGGTTCTACCGCCGCCGGCGCCAGCTCTGTCCCCGCTGACGCCGTCCAGCGCGAAATCAGCGCCATCAAGGACCTCATCGCCGAACAAACAAAGACTATCGCGTCCCAGGCCCTGCAGGTGCAAAACCTCACCGCCGAGATCGAGTCTCTCAAGGCTAAGCTGGGCTAGCCTTGCGTCTGATACCTCGCTTTGGTATTGCGAATGGTATTGTTTCCGGTTCTTTGTACTTTACAATACTACTTACTATCTACATATATTTTGTCCACAAACTTACTGGTTTACCTGCTCACTTCCCACCTTTCTCGCTTGCTTTCCTTGCTATGTCCGTCCGTACTCCTTGCTTTGAATGATCTCTGACTTCGCGCCCTTGCGGATGGTCTAGCATAACCAACCAACCAGCCCGCATGGATCTTTCCTCGTCTTATTATGTCCAGATAGGAGAAGAGAAGCATCCGCAATCTCGGACCAGACTTTGCATCTTTATTCTGGGTTCTTCAATGTTAGTAGATATGATAGACGCCCTTTCTGACTTGAGTTGTCGCGTATCCACAATTCAGATATTTAGTTGACTCAGCCAGTTCATCCCTTGTTCAAATTTCGATGGCCTTTCAAGTTATTGTTAACGCGTCTTCTTAAGCACTAAGTACAGATTAGGGCTTGATTACTTTAGAAAAGAAAGATTTTATTGCGACCATTTATATTGCCACTCATCACTCGAAGCTAAAGCTGCTTTCTCATCTTCATTATCTGTTCTATCCGTGGTCCAATATAAGAACATTGCTTGCCATGGGCCATTTTCGTCGATGAAGCACAGTGACCTATAGCGTCTCTATATGGTAACTTCGGGTTGCAATGGTAGATACACATTATCGGGCCTTTCTCTAGAAAACTGTGGATGGGGCTTGAGAGGTGTGAGGAGTATGTAGAACGTTGATGTTTATTCCCATCGACCAGCTTCCCGCTCTCTTTCAACTCTCGCAGCCCGCGCGGCGTCGCTCTCATCATCGTACTTGTAGTTAAGGCGACGCCCAGCTCGCTCCTGTCGACTGTCGCGTCGGCGGCTGGATTTGCCAGCGTCCCGATCAGCTTGCATCGCTTCGCGGCGCTGTTGTTCCTTGAGCAGACGCTCGCGGTTGCGGGCTTCGCGTTCTAAGGTATGAGGGTCTTTCTCGGGTTCAGGTAAGTTTGACAGAAGAGTCTTCTCCCTTGTGTCTTTTGGACGGTCTCTATTGCTGGTGGAAGTGCGAGCGTCGTCTTCACGTCCTCGTTTTGCTTTACGTGAGTAATAGTCACTGTCGGCTGCGGATTCGGACCGGTCACGCCGAGATCGTTTTCGGTCTCGGTCTCGATCTCGGTCTCGCTCTCGAGGACGTTCCCGGTCACGATCGCGCTCTCTCTCCTTTTCCCGGATTCTGTCCCGGTCACGTTCACGATCACGCCGACGGGAGTCTCTGTCTCTTTCTCGGTCCTCCTCGCGTCGACTTGAACGGTCCTTCCCTGACCGATGGGTGTCTAAAGTGTCTGCATTTCGACTTCGAGGTTTGGAGCTGCTTCGCTTTTCAGCAAAACGATCAGTTTCTCGACTATCACCGTTGCGATCACCACTTGCGCTGCGACTTCGGCTGCGTCGACGGTGAGACCGACGGGACCGATGGGACCGACGCCGGTCTCGTTCCTTATCTCTGAGTGATGACCTGTGAGATTCAATAGACGGTGATTTGGAGCGGCGCTCGTCATCTGCAGTCCTATCTCTCTCATCGTGATGGGGCCTCCTTCGACGCTCCCGCGGGCGATCGTAGTCGGTTGCGTCGTCTTCAACGCTTCGAGACCTCGGACGATACTGTCGACGGCTGCTCGAGCGGGATCGTACGCGAGATCGAGATCGAGACCTGCTTCTAGGCTTCGACCTCGACCTCGACCTCGACCTCGACCTTGCTCTGGAGATAGACCGAGATGACGACTGAGGATGCTGATCTTCCGAGGTTGGCTCGGCGTGCGGGCTGCAAAGATGTCCGTTAGTTCTTGTTGATAGACATGCAACGCTGAGAAAATACGTACGTCTCTGAAGCTTCAGGGCCTCTACTAGGCTGGTTAGGGACACGTCCGACTAAGTGAAAATTCCTTTGACGAAATACGCTGGTGTTTGGGAGCCCTTGTCTCATTGCTCTAGGCGCAGCTGGAGCACCCTCAACAACAGGTCCTCGCGATTGCATATTAGGCGCTGGCATAAATTGCTGCTGCGCACCAAGGCTGCCGCCGCGACCATGAAAGCCGCCTCGCATATAACCGCCACCTCTACCGAACCCTTGGTGCATGTAAGTTGGCGCCGCAGTGGCTCCGACGTTATAGGGATCGTTAAGACTATCAACGGTGGGAATACCCTGAAGTTGGTTCTCTGCGTTCATAGCTTGGTCTGAATGGCCATTAGCTCCAGGTACGGACTCGTCATTACCACCATTTGCCTCCACTTCGTTTAAGGCCTGGTTCTTCGAGGAAGCACCGGCAGTGTTTGGTCCGTCTTCCGCACTCTTCCCACCTGAAGGAATATTGTCTTCAGTAGCCGTTGCATCCGCTGCGCCTTCCTCAGTCTGTGAGGGCATGGTTTTGTCCGCGATAGAGGTATTATCTTGAAGAGCTGCAGAGTTAACATTATGGGGGAAATTAGGTTGCATATGACCAACGTAACCGCCACGACCACGGCCGCCGGAAAAGTAACCACGGCCACGACCCCGGTAATTGCCGGGGCCATAATAGCCATTCTGGAGCTCTTGGTTAGAAAACTGCTGCTGCTGCATTTGAGGATGAACTCCGTTGGGTTGAGACATATTATATCCGCCAAAGCCAGAGGGGTCCCCAAATTGCGCGCCCATACCATTCGCGAAAGCATTTGGATTGAATTTATCTTGGCTTCCATTCCACATATTGTTCTGTGAGCCGTCCCAACCACCGTACATCCCCTGCCCAGCGTTGAAATTCATTCCCATATTCATGCCATTGCTCATGCCATTCATGTTCATCCCGTAGCCTCCAAACATGCCCTGACTCGCGGCCATCGGGTCCATGCCCATGGCGGCCATTCCTGTGAGGGTTTCTCGTTAGCCTACAAAACTCATATCTGAGCGTCAGTCTCTGTCGACATACCCATAGGATTGGGAAACCCCATCATTCCACCGCCCATGAACTGAGCCATGGGGTTTGTACCCCACGCCATATTCGGAAACATCCCTGGGTTCATGTTGAATCCCATGGGGTTGGGAAAGCCAGAGCCTGGCATAGCATTTTGAGAGTCCTGATCAGATTGTTCAGTAGACTCGTTATTCTCGATATTATCTCCTTCAGCGTTCTTTTGTGCCACATCAAGCGCTTGATCCGCTGCATCTGGAGCAACTGTTTCGGGATGTTCATCCTATAGGATTCCCTTCGTTAGGTCTGCGCGATAGAATTTGAACGGAGAAGGAAGCTCACTACCTGGGAGACTCCATTGGTCCCGATCTGTTCCTCGCCGGCAGCGTCGACTTCAGCTGCCGCGAGTGCGGTATCAACGGGTTGTGCTGCTGACGAGTCTTCGCCAGCATTTGGCAACGGCCCATCTGCCGGGGTTCCCTCAACGACATTTGAGTCTTGCTGAGACTCTTGTCTGACCGAGGCTTCTTCCGCAGGCGCAGCCGTATCTGAAGGGGCAGGCTGTGCTTCCTGTCGCTCCTGTCGCTCCTGTCGCTCCTTCTCGCGTTTCTTTTCTTCCGTGCGAAGGAAAGCCTTCAGAGTGGTCCGGAGGGCTTTGTTCGGCTTGCAAAGATCGGACGAGAGGGGGGTGTGTGCGCAGACTGGGCATGTGTCCGGAAGTGATGCCTGGCCTGCAGTTCGCGTAAGAACCACATACGCAATATAATCGTAGGAGGACGCTTACAATTTTCACAGATCGCTTGATCACAGCATGGAAGACGGAAGGCATTCAAGGCAAGCTTGTTGCAGATGGCGCAGCGCAATTTGAAAGGAATCTCATCCTGGGTTAAGGAGCTGGAGCCCAAGAAAACGCATCAGTATATAGCGCAACGTACTGAAGCTTTGCGCTAGGGCTCACCTTGCAATTTCCATTAAGCCCGAAGGCTGAGCGGCCGCCGCCATTGGGAAGACTAGCTACACGCAAGCAGCAAGGAAGCAAAGTCGATTGAGTTGTGATTATAACAGGAGGAGACAGGCCGGAGAGGCAACGGAGCGCGACATGACTTTAGTCAACCATCAGTCCATATCCAACAGCGTCACACGAGTATTTGATGAGGACTTGGAAACCTGAGAATCTGTCGCAACTGTTTGGCGTCGGAGTGGAGGCGGAGTCGGAACGGAACAAATTTCCTCCGTTTACTGGAACATCTTACGAATACAAGTACTCAGGGAGCTTGTCTAGGAGATAATTTACTGATTCTGGTGCCGAGACTCTTGCCCTTGAAGGGCTAATGCAAGGCTGAATGCAGTTTAGGCTGAATCCTGAGCTTCGAGAACGTGCATGTCAGAGTGACATAGCCGGGGCAAGGCTAATGGCGAGTACAATCCATCCGACCCATACTGGATCTCGTTTTTCATTGCCCGGGTAGGCATAGTGCATGATCTATGTTCAGGGTTTTATAGCTTGGACAGGAGGAAGGACTCAGAGAGTTTTGCAAGATAATGCCCAGGACGCGATCAGATTAGATCAAGTAATTTGGTCCCTCACCGATGTACATGTAAGATGGATCCCCGCAGCAGGCGATACCAATCCACGACGTGAATGGTTTCAGCCTGCCTGAGGCTCCTCTACATCTCTGGGCTCTGGTATCGTCATGCAGCGTCCGAAGGATGGAGGTGGAACAGATAGGTAAACACAAATAATATATCGGTAAACACATAATAACAATAAACAAGCAATAAGACAGATCACAAAGACAGATATTATTTGATAGGATTTTGTATTACTTGCATCATCAAAAGACGTGAAAGGTCGAACCACGCGCCGCGAGGCCAATAAGGGCTGTGACCGTCGAAGATGACTGTTTGGTTGATGTGGCAAGAAGAGCGGGCGGTAGAGTCATTAGTTACATGTGATGCTGCGAGGTGAGAGGGAAAGAAAGACGAGGATTAGCAGCGCAAGAGTGAAATAATGGTTGGAGGGGATGAGGTTAATAGAGTGAGGGAGAGTGAAATCATAATAGATGGACTCAGAAAGGAGAAATTAAGTAAGCAGGTACATCAGGAATCCGTCCCAGGATCGAGAAAATGATTTTGATCTAAATGATTTTTTGTTTAAAATTAGCGCGGCAAGACAGGGTTAAAAGGGCTAAAACGCCGCCCCCCGCCGACCGGAGCAAAGAACTTGAATCTCTTTTTTGGCTAAACTGCCACGCCCCGTCTCCCTTGGGCCCACGCACCAGAGCTTGGGCCATCAACAACAACTCGTCTACTATTCTACAAGACACAACTGATGTCGCGGCCAGCTTGATTCTTTTAGCTCAGATCTCAATCAAATTTCCGCAGAGGTAACTACGCGTCCTCTATTTTCCCCCCTTCCCAAAGCGCACTCGTTGTTGCCTCATCCGTCCGGTGTCGACGCGCCGACGCTACGCTCTATACATACTGCATACTCCGTCCATCACTCTACTATTCTACTATAACTATACTATACCATTGCCAGTTGCTGAGACCGATTTGTCAGCAATGACAGAGCAAGACAACTCCTATCGCCCACGTTCTCCCGACCTTTCTACCTTCCAACCCGCGATCCCCTCCCCCGTCTACCAATTCGGAAACCCGCTCGCCCAGCGCACATCCTACGACGCCTCGCCCTTCTTCACCCCGCACTACCAACAGCCGTCCGTCGCGTCCGCCAGGGCTTTGCAGCAATACATTCCCCCGTACTCCGACCACAGCTTTGACGCCGATATGGCTCGCCGATCCTCCCGCTTGGCCCGCGCCGTTGAGGTCGCGCCTGCGCCTGAGATGAAGTATGAGGAGCCCAAATACGAGGAGCCACTATACCAGGAGCCAGTCAAGCCAGAACAGCCCTTAGAGCCCGTAGAGCCCCCGAAACTGGATCCGGCGGCTGGAATTGAGGTGAAGACCAAATTTCCTGTCGCGCGCATCAAGCGCATCATGCAGGCAGATGAGGATGTAGGCAAGGTCGCGCAGGTGACACCTATTGCCGTCTGTACGTATCAGCCCGTTCAACCTTGTACTCTGCGAGACTTTGCTAACATGTTGAATTTTACAGCCAAAGCACTTGAACTTTTCATGATTTCACTGGTTACGAAAGCCGCTAAAGAAGCAAAAGACCGGAACTCGAAACGTGTAACCGCGTCGCATCTCAAGCAAGCCGTTGCGAAGGATGAAGTATTAGATTTTCTGGCAGACATCATTGCTAAGGTCCCAGATCAACCGACGGGGCGCAAGCATGAAGACGACGGCAGCGATCAGAATGAGCAGCCAAAACGGAAGCGTGGCGGTCGTCGGCCAAAGGATGATAGTGATTAGCTGCTCCGTCGGGGTCCCTCTCTTTCTTTCTTTTATGGTATGATCGGTAGCGTTTCTTTGTTTTAGACCGGTATGGAGCGCATATTCTTCGGCGTTGCGGTGGTGGGACGGCGTGCATCTTCGATGTGAATAGGGCTTTGATATTGGGTACTTTGATATCTCTTCAAGCCATCAATCTGGCTTTTTACCTGCATTATCCTCTGAATTTTCCTCAAATTGTGTACCGAAAAGTACATAAGTTGGGGTAGGTATAACTCTCAGTTGTAGGAGTAAATACACTAATCCCAATGGGACCTGGGTTCTCACACTAAACCAATTTCGGTCTCAGGGACACCATGCCGCATACTCGGAGTACTTCCACTCTCCCTCTTATCTCTTGTTCAGCAGCCATCTCCTGCTCGTGCTTCTTCCTGCGAGGAAGTATCATGCCGTGGCCACTGCAAAGATGGATTTTGTATGCTGGATACCCCTGAGATGCACGCGTTGCGCGTCTTTTATGTTGCTTCTCCTAATCGAACGTAGTGGTCTCGGATTATAGGCGGCTCCCGCTCGTTGTCGAAGAGCCCTCGAGCTACCTCCCCCACAGAGCGATTGACGACATTTAAGCGGACATGTAACACACTACAGGTCAGTGGCCCGATTCTAAATGCACACCCTTAGCTAAGATGCTAACATTTTCCGCCCCTGGATAGCAAATATGGCGCTCTAGCAATTCAACAGCCGCCGAGCAAGCGGCCATCGTACACGCGCGTCATTGCATTGAACGCTTGAATTCCGTCCTGAGCGATGAATCTCGTGGTCCTGCTCCTCACCCGTGTCTCGCCTATGCCGCATCCTCTCAAATTTTCGTTACCGTGACCAAGCTTGCTCTTTCATCCTACGATGAGGCCATGCTCCGCTCCGCAATGGTCCTCTTCAACACCCTTATTGATTCGGAAGTTGACGGGGTGGTCGATAACAGGCTTTTTGCACGCTCACTGGTTGACCTCGTCCGTCGTGCCGATAAAAAATCGGCAGATATTGAAGGAAGGTTAGTGGAGCTGCTGTTTGGCGTTGCGAACAATATCCGTCTCCAACCTAGTATTCTCCCTGCCTGGTTTGCACCCCGGACGGACGATGAGGAGCAAAGTACCGGTAGCGTCGAGTTTGCGGGCACGATGAGGACGGATGATTTCCCGCTGTTCTACCTATTGGTGGAATGGGTGCATCATGCGGGGAGAGCGGGCGATTTCGCGAGAACCGGGCTGCTATACCTGATAGAGACGGCGTCGCGGTCAAAAGATTTAGAGCGGTGGCTGATCGAGAGTGATCTGGCGACTCTGATGGCAACCGGGCTAGGTGCTTTGTACAGCCAGTTGGGCAGGTAAGTGTTGCCAGTTCTCATCAATTGGCCTTATTAACTCTTCATTAGTCTAGGTTCTAGTCTGGATGTGGAGCCCGTGGTACCGCATGTCATTTCACATTCAGATCATGCGCATCAGGAAACAGCGCTGCCGCCCGCGCTTGGCGCATCAATGGATTCGTTTATGGCCTACCTCTTGTTCTGGCAAGACACCATCGATCACTGCAAATCAGCCGAAGTAGTTGCCACCTTATTAGACCACTTTCAGGTCTTATTCCTTGAACAATTGCTGTAAGTCCTGATTCTCAGCATCTATGTTGCTTCTAACCTCGGCCTGTCAGATACCCTTCGCTGCTAGAGTCGTCTGATGTTGAGGGCGGTTCAACAGCTGCAGTCCTCACTTATCTCTATCGTATTCTTGCTTCAGTCGATCAGGAAGACCTGGTCCAAAGGATTCTACATTTCCTCCTCGCGTCACCTTCTGGCTTAGATGTACAAGCACCCGAGAAGAAAGAGGACATGTCCGCCAGTCGGCGCAAGTCTCTAGATGTCCTTGCTGCCTTTTCGCAAGAAGCAGCTCGACCGTCACCATCCCTATTCAACTTGAGAGACCTGGCCCTTCTTGGACTTCAATCGCCCAACCGGCAGACCGTTCTAGCCACATTGCGGCTGCTCACCGTCATCCTACAACGATATTCCTCGTTCTCGACTTTCTTAATTCGGACTAATCCCACACAACCCGCCAAACAACGGACGGTCGGGGCGTTGAACGCGGAAGTAGGGCACCTACTGACAATGGCGACTTCTATCATGGATGAGCCAACTTTAGACCAGTCATTCGATAATTATCTTAAGGACGCGTCGTGGATTCTTGAGTCCCGGCTGGCCATTCCCCCACCAAACAATGGCTCGGAAACTCTTCCATGTGAAATTCGCCAAGAAGATCCGATTGTTCGCGAGCTGCTGGGCTGTCTAGAGACATTTTTCACTAACACCGTGATCGTGAATCTGGCTTTGACGGAAGTTCTAATGAGCATTGCGTCCTCGCACCTGATGGCGCTTGACGGATGGTTACTTGTCGATCCTGCAAAGTACAACTATGTACAGTCCGATGGCGGTTCAGGTGATGATAATTCGACGGATATACTCGACCAGGTTCATAGGATGTATCAGGAACCCACTTGGTCTCCCGCCGACACACCAACGCTTACGGCCGTCCTACGCAGGCTTGTCGACAAAGTCCAGGAATGGCGAAAGCAGGTCGAAGATTTTGATATCTTGATAGCCGCACGCCGAGACCTGCTGCACGAAGACGACGAACGTACCGGTCAGGCAGAACAGAATCCCGGAACCCCTGCTTTCCGCAGTACGGAACGATACTCGTCAAACACACCGAAAACGCCGCAGCAGGGTTCTGATCAAGGGACACCGCGTGGCAGACGCGACCTGCGGAACCTGACATCGCCACAGCGCAGCATCCTCGGGTCGCCTTTAAGAGAGGTTACGGTAAACAAAATCCACTCGCCTCCTCCCCGCGACGCCTCTGAGGCTCGTTCTGCCGCAGAAGAGCTGCGCAAGCGCCTAGCGGCACCGTTCTTGCCAGAAAGCAAAGTTAGTACATCTAATGACCGCACTGACAACGGCGCGCAAGAGCCATCTCCAGCAGATCAAGAGGTAGCGGTCACGGACGAAGAGGAGCGGAAACCGAAAGCTGAGACCGCAAGTCTCGGCCACGTCCTGACCAACGTTGTGATCCTGTACGAGTTTCTCCTGGAGATTTCGGCAGCCGTACAGGCACGCGGCGCTCTATTCGAGGAAGCGGGCTTCCACGGTGTAGGCTCGTCTCTGCCAGTTGACGATTCCTGAAAACTATGCCTAAGCGGGCGGGCGTCCGTGGCTGGCCCGAGCGACGCCTTTGTATTTAGACCTGTTGATATCCAAGCGAGCCAAACATTTGCGAATTGCAATTGTATTATAAGTGATCCTATACAATACGTACTCAGAGTACATATCACAATAATGAGCTGGCGGATTCCAAGATCAGGAACATGGTTATCCCTATGTCTGTAGGCTACTGTCGATTATCAATCTTGGCTGCCTCCCAAGCTGGTACCTAACCCTCCGGAATCATCCGGAACTTGACGTCCTTGAAATCCGGAAAAATGGATGGTTTTTCTCCCGAGGGCAGTGCTACTAGTGCTGATCATCAGGATTCCAAGGAGTACGAGTCCAGAGTACTCCTAAAGCAACCCTGACTCGAGTTGGGAGTTGAGACCAGTTTCAGCCATCGTAATGGGGGCGCAGGCCATGCTCTTATTGGCTGCTAAATTCAGGAGCTGCGCGAGCTGAAGAATAATCCCATTCAATATGGCAGCAGGGAAAGCCGTTAAGTAGACCATTATTTTCATTTACAAACACTCTAAATGGATAAAACCGGGAAGAGCTTTTTTATGCTACTCTAGAGTAAGGGTAGAGAATAATGATATTGTTTTAAGTGGGCTGCTTGCGCATCTTTGCCCCTTTTCCTCCCCCACCAAACGACTCGAACTATGGAAGGCAGATCATGGCTTAGATTTTACCTGACCGGCGCTTGATGATTATTGGCCTCCTGTATCATTTTTATTGTTTGACTACCAATTGAGCTGCTTATAGCCCTGTGAATTTATAATTGCTTCTGCCTTGGATCTCATCTCGTTTACTCTGCTTCGCCCAGTCAGCTTCGGCTCCTTATGTTCTTTCCCCTCTCCCCTCTCTTCTCTCCTGTCAGAACTGCTGTGGTGTCCATCTACATGTCTTCGATGGACGTATCCAGCTCTTTCTCCTGATCATCTCTGTCTCATGAGGTGAATTGTCTACGGCTATATATAAAAAACAATCTATCCTTATACGAGGTTCCTGGAGCATTATAGGGGACCCAGAATGTCCCCTACTTCCCAGCACCAGCAACCGTACCAGGACGCACACGACAGCGAAGAAGACGTCCCTTTCCTACCTCAGGAACATCACCATGGCATCCGTCACGGTCCCTCACATTCTCAGTCTTCCGCACGCGCAAATGGCTACAGCGGCAAAGAAAGCGTGGTCATCAACGGCGCGATTCGCTCGCGACTGATGATCACGCTACTGGCCATGGTCCTTGCTGTGGAAGTCGGGTTCGTGATGGCGGGAGGTCCTATGACAAGGATCTACGAGTCAATCGCTTGCCGCGAGTACTTTGCGCAGGCTGATCCCACCAAGATTGGTCCTGACAGAGAGGTCCCCGAGGAGCTCTGTAAGCTCAAGGAGGTGCAGAGCGAGATCGCGGCTGTGACGGGATATATGGAGTTTTTTCAGGGGATGTTGAGTATGTTGACCTCGTCTGGCTGGGTGTGAGGTGCGGATGGGGCGCTTATGCTGATGTTTGGACTAGGTGTCATCTTGGCTGCGCCATACGGGCTGCTGGCGGACCGCTATGGGAGGAAGAAAACGCTCTGTCTCGGCATCCCGGGGTTTATCCTGAACTGCGTGATCATGTTTGTGGTTATGTGGTTTGATGATGTATTCCCGCTGAGGGCTACGTGGGCTTCCTGTTTGACGTTTTTCTTCGGGGGTGGGCCGGTCGTTACTATTGCCGTTATCTTTACGATGATGGCAGACGTTACTACTGAGGAGGAGAGGTAAGACTCGCTAAGTTTGTCTGCAAGGATACCCCGGACTCGGCTAACGGATTTAGGGCTGTTATGTTCTTCCGATTCGGCGTCGCGAGCATGGCTGCCGATTTCGTCTCCAGCGCTGCAAGTTCGTGGCTAATGACCATGAATCCTTGGTTTCCTCTGATACTGGGGTGGGGTATTGTGATCGTGGGCGCTTTTTTGGCGCTGTTGTTACCTGAGACGAAGAATGCTGTTACGCCTCGTACATTCGAGCAGTCTCCCGAGATGGAACTCGACCCGCTGTCATCTACGAATGAGCCCAAAGTCTCAAGCTCGTCAGAGAAGTTCGTTGCAGACCCCGTGGGCGACGACGAGGATCTTGACATGCCTTTCCTCAACCGACCGAAACGGCGCTCATTCTTTGCTTCGTTGACGACTCTTTCCCGATCCTACCTCAGCCCCTACGCCTTCATCTTCCGCACCAAGCGCGTCCTCCTTCTCCTCACGGCCTTCCTCGTTTATCGCCTCAGCCGCGGCTCCTCCTGGTTCCTGGTGCAGTATATTTCAGCCCGCTACAACTGGACCATCGCCCAAGCGAATCTCCTAATATCTTTCAAACCAGCCCTCACTATTCCGCTCTTCCTCTTCATCATCCCCTACATCTCCAAGCACGTCCTGCGCGGCATGAACTCGAACATGAAGGACTTGACTCTGGCCCGCGCAAGCATTATCTTCCTCGCTGTTGGCACATTAGGGATCGGTCTCTCCCCTAGCATCGCGATGCTGATCCCAAGCCTGATCGTGCAGACCTCCGGGTCTGGGTTCGCGTATCTAGCGCGCTCGCTGATCACCACGCTAGTGAAGCGCGAGGAGACAGCGAGACTGTTCACTGTTATTGAGGTGTTACAGGCAGTCGGCAATGTGATTGCTAGTTTGTCAATTACGACGGTCTTTCAAGTGGGATTGGATTGGGGCGGTGCGTGGGTTGGTCTTGCGTGGATGATGACCTCGACGGCGTTTTGTCTTGTAGGTGTGTCGATTTGGATGTTTGAGTTGCCGCCGGCTGTGGAGAAGTTAGAGGAGCACGGTGATTGATATTGCTGAGCATGGATCCTTTTTATTTCTTGAATATATAATATTCATGTGGTTTTCTGTATATAGGTGGCGTTTCGTTTATATAGGGGCGTTGGGCCGGGCTGGACTGGGTTAGGTTATATATACCAACTAGACTGGATTGTCAATTATCATGTTATTTATTGGGTATGCGACTGATGTTCTCCGGGCGCCTAATCTTGTTGAGAAGTGGACGTCTTATACTCCAGGTCATGGTAAACCCTCAGGCACCAAGGCAACATTTCACATGTCAGCCTCCAGCGACAAACATTAGTGTTGCGATAGCGATAGCTGTTCACAATCCACAGTTGAGAATCGCTTTTCAACCACGTCCCACCGGTGCTTTCTTCCGACAACACCTGTTACCTGCTGCTTCCGACCTTGCAAAGTTTGCACCAGGCCTTCCTTTCCGGGAGCTAAGAATTGCAAGACCGACCGGGGACCAAATAAAACCCCATCGTGAAATGGCCGTTCAGCAAAGCTTCGTCGCTTCCTGACACTCATCGATTTACAATACTACCCATACTGTCGACATTCTTTCTCTGTATTGACACTCGCTGATACTTGAAACACTGGTCTACATTCGACACCGAGGACCTACGCTCATTAACAATCCTTGAATCATATTTGACTCTCGTAATGGAGAGATACACGCAGTTCCGCGACAAAGGTATGGGACTTACATGAATGCCACTATTATGAATTATAAACCATGTCCAGTTTGACAAATACTGCAGGGTCCGGAATTGCTCCCTTCCTGCCCGCTCCGCTGCAACCTGCGCCCGGTTGCTGTCCACTTTTGATCCGGGCGTTGCTCTTCATCATCCGTCTCCCGTTTCTCGTTTTCTTTTTCATGGCTTACTTCGCCGTTCTGCAGTGGCTGCCAATAGGATCGCTTGGAAAGAAAGCCGCATTATGGTCTATACTGGCGGTACCTAGTATATGGTGGATTGACTTGCAAGTTGAAGGAGTGAGGAAAGGCCACCTCTCACGGCAGCAATCCCGGCTTCCGGGCCCGGGCTCTATCATTGCAGCCTCGTTTACATCTCCGATTGATGCACTTTACCTCGCCGCCATCTTCGATCCGATTTTCACGGCGTCATACCCGACCACCAAGGAAGTGGAGGAGATCTCGCTCTTTGAAGCGATCCTGCGCGCCTTCGACTTGCCTGAGACTCACTACGCTCCTCGGCGGAACGCGAAGACCACCTCCCTTTCCGAATTACAGCGCAAATATCCCGGTCGCCCTATTGTCACTTTTGCCGAATGTACCACCACCAACGGCCGCGGCATTCTCCCGCTCTCTCCCTCGTTGACGAAGATCGGATCTACGTCGAAGATCTTCCCCGTTTACATACGCTACCAGACTGAGGATATTGTCACCCCAATACCGGGCCATTATATTGGCTTCCTTTGGTCCCTGCTCAGTAAACCAACTCATTGCATCCGCGTCCGCATCGCGGAGTCTGTCACGATGGCCGGTAGTGGCAACGGCATGACCGAGAAAATGAAGAAGTCTAACTACGATACTAACTACTTTGATCTTTTAGACGAGGTAAGTGCATCCAAAGGAGGAGTGGCTTCTTCGAGGGATAGGGTGGAAATTGACCTTAGCCCTACCGAGAAGAACCTTCTGGATACGGTCGGGGATGCGCTTGCGAGGTTAGGCCGGGTGAAGCGGGTTGGCTTGGGGGTTGCTGACAAGATTGATTTCTTGGAAGAGTGGAGGAAGATGCATCCGGCGTGAAGTCTATCATGGACTAATCCATGGTGCACTCTCATTTTATATCCTTACGTGATTGGATATGGTATGGGTTTTACCGGCGTACAAGTTGTATAGGCTCTAGCTCAGGCACTCATACTTTACATACATGGACCATCGTCCTTCATTAATGCTTCCTCGACGCCTTGACGTATAGTAATGAAGAAAAAGAAACGCTTTTCTGTTTTCTAAGACCAACCTACAAACCAAAAGCTAAACTAGGCTATTAAACTGAACTATTGATTGTACATCACCCAGACCCGAAGGCCGCTTAATCGAAAGCATCCGTAATACACCCGGAACTAGCATCCTTGACATTCCGGGCATACTTTCCAAGCGTCCCGCGCAAGTTCAACCCGGTCTGGGGCAACTTGCCCGCCGCCTTATCAGCCTCCCACTGCTTCCGTCGCTTAGCGAGTTCCGCCTCGTCAACGTCGAGGTCCAAAACGCGCTTCTCGGCATCAATAGTGATCACGTCGCCGTCGTGCACGAGACCAATCGGCCCACCGACGGCAGCCTCTGGGACAATGTGTCCAATAAGGAAGCCGTGCGAACCACCGGAGAAGCGTCCGTCTGTGATCAGGGCGCAGGTTTGGCCGAGGCCAGCACCCATGAGGGCGCTTGAAGGCTTGAGCATTTCTAGAAAGGTGGATTAGCAGGTTTGATGAGAATTGAAGGGTCAGGTTGTTAGAGAGTGCATACCAGGCATACCGGGACCACCCTTGGGACCGGTGTAGCGAATCACAACGACAGTCTGCTCATCCTTGGTGATTTCCTTGCGCTCCAGGGCGGCAATGAAGTCGTCTTCGTGGTTGAAGACGCGAGCCTTACCCGTGAACACGGTTCCCTCCTTACCGGTGATCTTACCAACGCAACCGCCCGGCGCGAGCGAACCGCGCAGGATCTGGATGTGACCTGTTTCCTTGATGGGGTTGGAGAAGGGGCGAATGATTTTCTGGTCCTCGGGGAAATCGGGGACCTTCTCGAGGTTCTTGGCGAGGGTTTCACCGGTAACTGTGATGCCGGAGCCATCAATGACGCCTTCCTTGAGGAGGAATTTGAGGAGGGAGGGGGTGCCGCCGATGTTGTGGAGGTCGGCCATTACGTATTTGCCGGATGGCTTGAGGTCTGCAAGGAAGGGGGTGCGGTCAGAGACGGCCTGGAAGTCGTCGATTGTGAGCTTGATGCCGACGGAATCGGCGATGGCGATGAGGTGGAGAACAGCGTTGGTGGAGCCGCCGGTGATGTTGACAACGACCATGGCGTTCTCGAAGGCTTGCCGGGTCATGATGTCGGAGGGGCGGATGTCTTCGACGAGGAGGCGCTTGATGGCTTCACCGGCGCGAAGACATTCGTCGTATTTGGCTTGCGATTCGGCCGGGTTGGACGAGGAGCCCGTGAGGGTCATGCCCATGACTTCGATAGCCGTGGCCATGGTGTTGGCAGTGTACATTCCACCGCAGGCGCCGCCACCGGGACAGGCGTGGCGGATGATGTCGAAGCGCTGGGGCTCGTTGATCTCACCGCTGATGAACTGGCCGTAGGCTTGGAAGGCGGAGACGATATCGATGTCGGCGTTGCCCTGCATGGAAGCGCAGCCGGGCTTGATGGTTCCACCGTAAACCATCAAACTGGGGCGGTTGACTCGTCCCATAGCCATTAGAACACCGGGCATGTTCTTGTCGCAACCGGGGATGCTGATGTTGGCGTCGTACCACTGACCACCCATGACGGTCTCGATGGAGTCGGCGATGAGGTCACGGCTCTGAAGCGAGTAACGCATACCACTGGTACCCATACTAATTCCGTCACTAACACCGATGGTGTTGAACTGGTACCCGATAAGGCCAGCCTTCTGCACACCCTCACGGACACGGTTGCTCAGGTCGAGGAGGTGCATGTTACAAGGGTTGCCGTTGTACCAGACCGAGGAAATACCGACCTGGGCCTTGTTCATGTCGGCCTCGGTAAGACCCGTAGCGTACAGCATCGCCTGGGAAGCACCCTGGGACACCGGCTGTGTGATATGGCGGGAGACCTTGTTGAGGACGGGCTCATCGTCTTTTGGCGAGGCTTTTAGGCGGGGGAGTGTAGTAGAGATTGGACGACTGGGCGCATTTTCAGTTAATAGACGTACAATCAAGACGTAGAACCAATGATTAGATGTACAATGGGAGGTGACCTACATAGCAGCTCTGTTGGCCAGGCTGCGGAGAGCAGAGGGCAGGCGGCCCTGAGTCTGTGAGAGAAGCATTGTCGTGGGTCCGATCACAGCTGACTGTTTTTGGGAATACGGACCACGCCAGGAGCTTATGTAGGAGAGAGGACAAGAAAACTCTCGGGATTCGAAGCGAGCAAAGAGTCAGAAAAGAAGACAGGAAGTGCCGGAGATCTGAAGTTCTCCGCAGGCTCGCAGCGAAGTCGGGGCCGGAGTTGGCCATCGTTTCCCCGGTGGCCAATCACAGCGCGATCTTAGTAAGAGTCTCCACACAGAGCTTATGGCTCGTTTAGGGTCGATCTTATTCATGCTGGATTGTAGCATATAGGGCTATCTATACTTATGTCAGAGGAGTTATAATTCTAAGGGTATAACATTGATCTAGCCAAGTCTCATAAAGCATTCGGCATTCCCGCCGATCTGGTAATCATGCATGCGTCATACGTAGCATAAACACAGAAAACAAGTAAAAAAGAGAAAAGAAAAGGCACAGCAAAAGAAGTTAAGTTACAGAAAGAAGACAGAGAGACCAGCTCATGGCACTTCTTTATCGCCTCGCTTCAACCCGCCAGGCACGTCAATCGCGTCCTTCACCCACTCCATGGCCGCGATCTCTTCGAGGCTCTTGCGTTTTGTGTTTCGTTTCAGGAGCGACTCGACACACTCCCGCGCGCCTTTAAGTCCACGGCCCTTCTCGGGATCCCACTCACCGTCGCTGTCTGCGTACCGGTACCAGGACCATTCGCACCGTGCTATACGGTGAGGAGTTCGAGCTCGGAGTTTCGCAGGATCGCCTCGGGTTCCAGGAAGGGCGTCGAAAGGAAGTCTGCTCTCCATCATCGCATATAGCAAAACTCCTAGCGCCCAGCCGTCGGTGGAGCGGCCATCGTACTGCTGACCCATCAGAATCTCTGGTGCTGCGTAGTCCTCGCTTCCGCAGCGGGTTTGGAGAAGAGGGCTCTCAGGGGGTTCAGGTATACGTCGTGAGAGACCCAGGTCGCTCAAGGTTACAACTGCACGGTCATAAGTGCGCCAATCGGTGATCTTCTGCAGAGCTTCTTTGGGGAGATTGACGAGAACGTCTGGTAGCCGTCAGTCAGCTTTGTTCTAGCGGGAAGGGGTGGAGAGCTTACTCTCGAGTTTGAGATCACGATGAACTACATAATGCTCGTGCAAATAGCGCACAGCAGCCACCAGCTCGGCGAAAATTCGTCGAATGAGGCCTGGAGTCAGGGGTCTAGTATTGTTCGAGACGACTTCGAACAAGTCGCCGCCTGGACAGTAGTCCAGAACCAAGAGGGCGCGTTTTTCGTCGCTGCCAAAAGCCTTCAGTTGTACAAGGGATGGATGGTTCAGAGACTTGAGGATTTCGACCTCGCGTTTCAGGGACACCTCCAGTCGCTCCTCATCGGCTCCACCCGCTGGCCCGTGTTCAATGATCTTTATTGCAACTAGCTTCTGGGTCGAGGATACGGCGTCAGAGTGACCATGATCAGAGTCCGCCCCTTCTGGTTCTACACGAACAGCCAAAGATACCTGGCTGAAAGTACCATGGCCGAGTTGTCGGAGTTTGCGATACAGCCGGGGCTGCTGGGTTCGAATGGAGCGCACCGAATAGTACTCCTCCGTACCATGCGAGTCGGAATGATGGATGACGACAGGTTCATTTTCGCTTACACCGAACCCACTGCTTCGCGGTGGCGAAGGCGGACGAACCGTAGGTAAAGCAATTCCTCGATGGATCGCGAGATATTGCTCCCGATGCAGGTTGTTCGATTTGGAATCCGTGCTCGAGGAGGAGGTAATTCCAAGCGGTGCGCCGGTCCCGGACACGGCGACGGGGCGAGGTTTGATGGCAACATTTCGCCCTGGCGGAACGTACTCACTCAGACTACGATTGCGCGTGTGTTTCGGAACGGCAGGCGTTTCCAGAGTCTTATCATTGCTCGGTTTATCCGCGATCACGGGTGTTTTGCCGCGCGAGCGTGCCTCCGGAACTCCGGCCAAGGACGACTGCGACGGGTCACTGGGACGCAGGCTCAGGCTTGAGCCGGTCCTTGAAACCACCGAGGAGGTCCGAGACAAGGACTGCGAGTTACGGCGTGCAGGCAGTCGCCAAGGCGACGCGCCACCAATAGGCGAGGGTAAAGGTGTAATATCTCCCATGGCTATTAGTTGAGGAGACGACAAAAGAGAAGCTGGAGATAAGGAACCCCCACTATGACTTGGAGCCATCAATGTCCTTAGGCTCGGTGTCCGATGCGGTAGGCTGCTGGCAGAGGTGCTGTGATGGACGTAGAAGTCGGCCTCGCGATGGGGACTCAGTCGATGAGCACTCGACGAGACACTCGAGACGTCCGTCCGTATTTGCAGGGCAGGCAAGCCGGAAGCATGGTGTTCTTTGTGCGTCGCATTTTTGACCGAAACTGGCGATTGATTTTCCGTGCACAAAGACCCAGCATCGAGGCCGTCAGGGTCTGGATTCACGGGCGATAGTGGATGAAGCTCATTGTCACTCGAAACGGCCGTCGCGCTAGACCCGGGCAACTCGGGGCGGACGACGACGGACCCTGACCTCTCGGTCGGTGCAGGAGATTCTGGATAAACCATCGAACGAGTATGGAGCCTGGAGAGCTGCATCCATTAGATGACCGTTTCCGTCGGTAAAACGTCATTTAACGAAGCCGGAGCCATACTTGCGATACCATGCGGGTAAGATCGGGGAATCTCGCACGAACCCTCGGTCAAACCCAGAAGATGGCGCTGAAGGTGAAAGCGCCTTCAGGATGGAATAATGGCGAGAGGAGAACCGTGGCGTCTCAGCGCATCAGGAATTCTCCCGCTTGAGAGAAGGTGAAGCAACAAAGGCGGCCAAAGGAGGCGCTGGCAGGGCGAGGCAGGGCGAGGCAGGAAGGAAGTTGGGGGCTGGTCCAGGGCAACGAGATTTGCCCGAATCAAATCAAAATCAAACCCAGCAGCGACAGGGACGACGTAATGCTCTGCGCGGAGTAATATTACGCCCGTATATTAATAGCTCCAGCGGCGTCGTAGTTTAGATTGAACGCCTGCATACTTGATCTTGAAGCAGGAAAATTTGGCCCATCACAGCGGGGTCAGCTGATTCTCTTTCTGCCTCTTCTGGCCTTGACGACGTAAATGCGGGCTGTTCCAAGCGGTTCTCTCCCCGGTTTGGGCTTAGTGGTCCCCGCATTGAGAAAAGGGTTTGAATAATGTACTAGATAAGGCAAGTCGATTGCCTGTTCGGGACCACTGCCCTGCCAATCTTGAGGCCCGTCGCGATGCGGCGGGAGAGGCCCGTGATTGTGGTTTATCGAATCCGATATTTGTATGCACTAAAGCTGCATGATAGCACACCGTGGGCTCGTTTTAGCGATAGATTGCGCATAGTTGCATACGGCAGTGTCTGGACCATCGATTATTACGAGAAGCGCTATAAACAGCGTTCGAGATCCATAAATTCATGCCTTGTACCTGCAATCGAGCATAAAGAATAGAAAAACTGACGAGCAAGGCTAGACAGACGAACGCGTCCATTTGGCGGAGGCCCAGAAATCGTCCATTGTTAACATGTGCTGTTCGCTCCCTGATCTTGAGTACTGATAATTCTAGAAGCGTTCTAGAAGGGCTAATGGGTTTGCTTTCAGATTTTGATTGATGCTCCTGACAACATTAAGGCGCTTGGTAAGACGGACCGAAACCTGCATCAGTTTTCGCCAGCAAGAACACAAACGCAGGAGTCTGGTATATGTACAAGAAATTTAACAAAACCCATTACCATGCCCGTTTCCCAAAACCATGGACAATGCTGTAGAAGTATGCGTTGAGCGCCAGAGTGAGGAGAGTTTGAAAAGCAAGGCAGTCGTTCTAATACACAGTATATGAAGAAATATAGATTAAATCACCTCCCCGCTTGACCGAAACATTGCAGACGAGTAAAGAGGACGTCGAAATATCGTCGGACATGAGCGTGTTTTACAGAAGAGCCTTCTTGGCGACCTGCAATGACATTAGTTAGGGAGCAGGCGAGCGAGATGTTGATCTGGTTTGGTTAAACTTACACTCCAAGTTCCCGCAATGCTGGCCACGATACCACCAGAGATCAGCATGGGCTTGAGGCCACGAGTGCTCTTGAAGACCATTCCGCTGACGGCGCCGGCAGCAATGCTGTTCGCGGCATCATGCTTCCCCCGAGCGTAACCGGCAAAAGAGTTGAGACCGTTGTATACCATTGCGACCACACCCGCAGAGTTTCCAAGAAAAGGTCCTCGCCGTGTAATCGAGTTCAGCACACCGTTGAGACGGATCTTGGGAGGCGCGGTCACTGGTGTCCGCCTCAATCCTTCAGCCAAACCCCATGCTCCTCCGATCGCGAGCGCTGTGACATAGGTGGTTCCGGTTCCATAGCAGAGGTCGTCCGACCATCCTCGCGACGGTAAAACAGATTGTGAGCCAGGAAGCTGGTCAAGCGCTGAGTCTTCGAGTGTGATATAGTCGAGAGTATCTTGGTTCAGACCAGCTAGAGGATGAAGCTGCGATGGGTCGGGAATGGCAACCTCGGAAAGGAATGAGCTGGCATCTGGGGCAGCAGATGCGTCAAAGCCGTCTGCACCCTTCGCCTGTTTGCGGCCGCTGAGCGAGTCCCAGATGGACATTTTGGGCTGAATCGGAATGAATTAAGAGGTAAAGAATACAAATTCGAAGAGAAAAACGGGGAAAGAGGATGAAAGTTGCTCGTACAGCTTCTGCTGGGTATTGCTGGTCTTCAACGTCGCCTCCGAGTTCGCCTGGATTCGAAATCTGAGGAATCGCAGAGTAAAAACTTCCCGAGTTAGTCCCGTGACCAGCCGGCTGGGCGGACTGCCCGGAGGAAGGATAGGCCGGCACTAAACCTTTTTGGTGGGTCCACTGGAAAGAATCCACAGGCGGCAAAAAGAGATACGATCGAGCGATGGCGGGGATTCGGGCTGCGGAAAGCAACTTGTTCGGTGGATTTGGTCGCTATCGACCGGCTCATTCATACGGGCATGCTGCATGGTGACAGTCATGGGAACAGAACCAGTTTTCAGCGCTGAGGCCAGCGCCGGGCCTACAGATATGGAGCAGATTTCGCAGGATATACAAATACTGCCCGAAGCCACCCTAGACAAAATCACCAAGGGTGCTCTAGTGAAATTCACCCTAACATGCGATAATGTTGAGTAAGACTGCATCCTAGTATAAACTACATGACCTCCGTACGGCAAACATGTTTCTGACAGCATCTGCAGGAAAACGAAGAATGTTTTCAGCTCTCTGCTGCAGACGTTCTGCTCAGCGTCCATCTCTCATGGCCATACTACGGCTGCATGCAATGCTTTGAGCTCGTTTCTTGACACGGCGTTTGTGTCAGAACGGCCGGAGACCCGACAGCTAGCTCAGTCTCGGGACACTCTGGTCTCCGTGTTTGAAGGATTTTTGTCCCGGTTCAAGGACGTAAAGCCCAAGCCTATGAAACTGGTCTTGGAGTCTCTAGCAATGATTATGGCTAAGTCTCACCACGAGCCTGGATGTACTGCGATCCAGAGGGATTTTGTGGAGGCCGTTCTTCCCAGCATTTTATTCGGCGAACCTCGATCCAGAGTCAAAGCTTCTATCATTGCGCTCGAGACATTGGTGCATAAAAAAGCTATACTTCCCACTGAGCTGATTATTCTGGTAGAGTCCTGGCTCTTGCGCAATTCCGAGCGATGGCCGACTGTGCTGCAAGAAGAATGCCGGATAACCTCAATAGACGTTCCTCGGTTCTTACAACAGTCGCCCGAGCAAGCAGCATCAGATGAGCAGTCCAAGGAAGCGGCTGTTCAGATTCTTCTTCTGGGGCTCCTGAACCGCGCAAAAGCTTTGGATTTGGCGGCGTCCTGTGGTGAAGTAATGACAACTTTTTTTCGGAGACTCGAATTGTCGACTGATTCTGCCTTGTCTACCGAAGAGAAGGATAGTCTTGCTTTTTCCTGGGTGAAACCGATCAAATATTTCCTATTACAAAACCTTGAGATTGTAGAGAAACTGTCTAATCAAATACTTCTACGTCTTTTTGGGATCAGTACCATTGGTTTCCGGTACTTTTTAGGGACTTTACCCTTGGAGAGCCTGCTTGCCGGTGATATGAGCAACTCTTCTTCGGATGAATTGACTCTCCTTTTCGCTTCATTGCAACTAGGGAAGAAAATCGGCCTGGTCCACGAAGATCGTAAGTACCAAAAAATCCGACTATGGAATCAATGCTGACTTCATTAGATTACTTCACTAAATTTGAGAAACAAGGAGAAAAACCGCTGGTGTTGAAGAGTGAAGTCATTGGCCAATTTCTTTTTCACCATGACTTCAGCATCAAGATGGCTGCACTGTCTTTACTAATCACGGCACCATCAACCACGAAACCGCTTTCTTCGGCTGCTATAAGGGTTATCATAAAAAGCCTGCCATCTCTCCATGCAGAGTCTGACCCTTGTACTAGGGGAGAAATACTGAGCATGGTCCGTGGATTGATTGTCCGCTTGAAGGGTGGGATTCTTGCAAACATTGAAAATCCAGTCGAGCCCCGAACTACGTTAAGCAAGAAGCAGCCGATTGTATACATCAGAGATGATGCAGAGACCCGGTCATGTTTGCAGAGCTACCTGGACTTCCTCATGGCAGATTTGCGAACAACGGCTTCTTATCACCGTCATATCATGGCAGTTAAGACATTGTATCTTGTCATCGAGTCAGGTCTAGATGAGCGCTATATTGGGGCAGGATCTAACAAGCCCGAACAGCGTCAAGTCAGATGGAAGTTCCACATGGAGATTTTTGGACCAAAGCTTCTGAGGTTACTGGTGGATCTTCTTATGGATCCGTATGACGAAGTGCGAATAGCAGCTCTGAACATCTTGAAGCTGTTTCCGCGATCGGTGCTTCTCGATACGGCTGGACGTAGTAACGGGGAGCCTGATCTATTGAATGCCCTGACGAAGGCGGAAATTCTGGCAAGCAATACTAGCAGAGCTGACCATGCCGATACAGTTGCTCTTTTATATCATTTGATCTTTGTGATAGCAGATGCCAAGGATCCCAGACACGCCAAGTGGTGGACAACCAAGCAGGGTGTCGTCCAGCTGATCCTGGAAAAGCTTGAGGGCAAGTTGTCCTCTTCAGAAGGACTTTTCAATTCTTCTCTGCGTGATGCACCTCTCCACGGCTATCTTTCAGCCTTACGGTATGAAGTTCCGAATGGGCTTATGAGAACTTGACTGACCGTGTTTTAGGTACATTATCTCCTCGCCGAACTTCTACACTCTGGTTTCTCGTGAAGGGTCCGATAGCCCTGAGAACTGGAGGTCAATTCATACGAGGATTGCATCACTGTGTGATAGGATATGGGAGGAAGTAAAACCTCAGCTGTGCATTGACTCTCCGGAAGGCCATGCCGCTGAGCCTATTGAGGACCTTAAAGTTGGCCCCAAGGATATTCTTTCTTATTCGTGGCGTGCGCTCCGGGAATCTAGGTAAGTGGACATCAACTTCCGCAGTCATGTAAATTCTAATGTAGACAGTCTCCTTGTGCATGCGACACTATCCAACGCGACTTACGGACCGCAGGGAGAATCTGGCTTGACAAGAGCCGACTATGAGCAGATTGGGAAGAGCAGCTTTACTCAACTTGCAGAGCTTCGCCACAGAGGAGCTTTCTCGACCGTCGCCCAGACGTTCGCGGCGTGCTGCCAGCGATGCGGTCAATCAAGTAACCCCGAGATTTCCGCCCTTCCTCTTCTTTGGTATCAGGTAAGTTTACTGGGAGGTCATTGCAAGACTACCTTGCTGATCTTATGCAGGAAGCGAAGAAGATTATTTTTGAGAAGGCGTCTAAACTCACCCGTCGCTCGGCCGGACTGCCAGCTTTGGTCGGGGGAATCCTGTTGTCAAACCCTGGTGGCCCGCTGTTCCAGCAGGTCATTCGCGAGCTTCAAAATGTAGCCTACATACCGGCCCAACTTGAAGCACACAATCAAACAGTTGAGCTGCCTCAGGTTCATGCGATGAATTGTCTTCGAGAAGCATTTACGAACGCCAGACTTGGGCCTCACACCGAAGACTTCCTTATGCCAGCATTAAATCTCTCAGCGGAGTGCATGGGATCACCAATGTAAGTTGCACTCCATCACTTCTAGGTCGTTTCTGACTTGCCCAGATGGGCACTTCGAAACTCTGGTTTGATGCTCTTCCGCGCCTTGATGAATCGCATGTGTCGTACCGATTACCAGGGATTTGGAGGCAAATCGGGATCAGAGCCTGGGGCGCGGATTTCGTTCCAGAAGTATCCCGGACTTGTACAACTACTCTCCAACCTACTTGTCCCGCCACAGAAAGCAATTGGCGCTGAAAAAGCCGATAGCGCTATGGTTACCGAGCGAGTGTTCCCAGCCCTGGAACTGATTGCTGAAAAGATTCCCAATGCTGCGGATACAGATGACGCTAAGTTACTTGGCCTGATACGGGAGCATCTTAAGAGCCATGTCTGGGGTATCCGAGAGCATGCAGCTCGAGTTTATGCTTCGTTGTTGGATCGATCAAACATCCTACATGATATTCAGTCACTGCTCAATGCGAGAGACGCCGAGACCGAAAATTACCTACATGGAGAGTCTCTGTGCATAAGATATTCACTCCGCCGGCTGGCATTTACACCTTCAGCTTTGTGGAACGGTATGCGCCCTCTCCCATATGATCAGGCTCTTTCTAACATGTCAAAGAGCGTCTTGAGGCAACCAAGTCGCTCATCAAGACAGTCTTTGCAGCGACGTACCCGCTGGCCAGATCCCCATTTGTTCAAACAACCCTTCTAGAGATGCTTAGTGATGCCGTTGAAAGGAGTGTTGAATCTGGTGCCGAAGGTAAGGGTGCCGTCTTTTATTACCCGCGAGCGAGCTGTCTGACTATGACAGGTGAAACCGTGAATCTTCTAGACTATATCTTCGACACGTATAATATTTTCGACACTGTGGACTTTGTATTCGATTCCAGCAACCCCTTCTTCACTACCTTGAGCACAACACGCGCGTTTTCGCTCCTTCGCAGAGAACTAGCTTGGGTAATGACCTTGAAAGCACTTACAAAGGGTGATACCGAAAATCTAGAGGCTTTTTTACAGAAAGTTGCCACTCTGGATCCCAACGCTTGCCAATGGCTTCTGGAAAGGCTGCACGAAACATTTGAAGCCAAGGAAGAATACACCAAGCTATTAGCCGGGCTCTACGCCTCAATAATCGTCGGAAAGCTTCCCTTTGAAGTCAAGATCCCTGCAATTTCAAACCTTGCATCATATCTTCAGGTTGCACTCGAGACAAAAGATGCAGCATTGATACCAGCGCTGGCTTGGGAAGACCTGGCCGCGCAGGTGAAGATTGGTTCAACTAGCAAAGGTTTCAACAGAGACAGAGCAGGTGCGAACTTGCAGTTGGAAGGCTGTCTCATTGGCCTGAAGTCCATTACTCCGGAACATGAGATTCTGGAAACCGAGGTCGGAGAATGGGCAACACGGCTTAGGTTTGCGCTGGCTGAAGAAACGGTATGTGCATACTCCCAACTAGATAATCAGAGTTTACTGACAAGGCTCAGGAATTTTCCACCCGCTACGCCGCAGCAACATCCATCTCCGCGTTTGCGCGAGCATATCGTCCTCCAGGGCAACCCCCACGAGTCGATCAAACTTTACTGGAGATATACCTCATTCTATATGACCTGCTCAATGATGACGACGAAGAATTACGGGACATTGCCGCCTCAACCGCCTCATACGTTCTCTCGTACTCCTCCGTCTCGCCTCAGAAGGCAGTGGCTTTGTCCCCCATTAATGCAAGCGAGCTATTTGCGACTTTCGTCGCGGATAATTTCTCCAGCTCGAAGCTCCTTTTCACCAGGGCAACACGCTATATTCTTGGCTTGGAGCCGAGAGTCGGTGACTCCAGTAGTAGAAAGCCTTTCGTACCCGTGTCAGAAACCACAGCTGAGATCAGAAAAGAGAGCACGGTCCTATTTGAAGAGGAAAAGCAGAATCTGTTCATCGAATCCGTCCGCGAGATTGACCTGTGGTCGGTTGTTCTGACACGGTTGGATAAGGCCGCGTGCGAAGAGAAACTACTGAAGGAGCTCTATGCCTGGGTCTCTGACGGTCTGGACTGTCTTTCAGATATCCTTGCTCGCCCTGATGGTGAGGACGGCCTTGTGGGATGGATGGCGAAACCTGAGGCTTATACACTTGGTGTGAGGGTAATTAGTCTTGCTGGTGTTTTGGCTTCAAAGGAGCTCGAGTCTTCTGGGTTGTTAGGTGCTGATGCTCAGGGTGTCCTCAAGGAGAAGTTGGGAGGGCTGCTAGAAACTGGAACGTTAGGGCTGCTTCATGTTGATCTTTTGGAGAGGATCGGTATGGCTCTTTCTAGGACGTGATGTGATTTGAATGCTTGACTACGTGAGTATAGATAAAAGTTTAGAATAGACCGATTCGGTGTTGAGGTATTCTGTTCTTGCTCAGTGTGGTATGCTGATATAGGCTCAATCGATGGTCGATTACCTCAACTACCTCCCCCTCTTGCTTTGATTGTGCTCTCCATACTCTAACACATCCGTTCAATCCCTCCTTTGCAGTCTTGCCAGCTATCTAAGACTCCTCACCACTGTCTCTTCCCTTTCTCATAATGCCTTCGTAACATATCTATCTTCAATAATCAGAGCAGCCTTTTCAAGCGGATCAAATGAGCTCCCAAACTGTCCCTTCTCATCTATTGTATTCAGCTACTCTACTTGGCGCTATACTGCCAACACCAAAATGAACGAGAATACAATAATAGCCATCATTATCATCGCCGTCCTCGGCTCCATAGCAGGGGGCACATCCTACGTCTACTATCTCCACGCGAATGTCAAGAAAGAACTCACAATAGCTCGCATCGAGTCCCAGAGAGAACGAGAGCAACAGCTAAAGGCCGTTGCAGCTACAATGGAACGAGCGAGACGAGCGAGCCAGGCTCGTAGCCGTGCCCAAGCCCGTACCCAGAATCGCCCTCCAAGTCGTGGTAGAAGTCGTGCTCGTTCAGGTCCGCGCGAGGCTTCGTTGGGTAGGACCCAGGATCAAGCTATGGGCAAGAAAGGCAAGAAATGGAAGAAGACGCAAGACCATGAGCAACACCAAAAGCAGGAAGAGGCGCAGTCCCGAAGGAGTTCGAGGAAGCCTAATCCCTCACGGGCTGGGTCTTTACGGACTACGCAGGAGGAATGGGCGGCATCAGCTGCTATGCCTACGAGTGGAGGACAATATGGGCAATCTGAGAATCAGCAGGACCAGGACCCTTGGCCTGCTTCTGCGCCTGCTGCGCCTGCGGGTAACAAGAAAGATGGCCAGTGGGGTGATCAGACTCAGAATGATACTTGGGGTCAGAGCAACGGCGGCGGCGACACCTGGTCTAAGAAGGGAGGAAATGAGACGCAGGGTGCGCCGGTCGATGGGCAGAAGGGGAATATTGGTTCGAATGGAGATACATGGGGTGATAGCAAGATTAATGAGCAGGGTAGCGGAGGACGAGGCCGCTGGAGTCCTCACAGCAACCAGAATAAGAATAATGCGTCCCAAGACAAGTGGAACAGTGGCAGCAACAACAACAATGATAGTAGCGGCGGACAGCAGCAGGATTCTCAGAAGTGGAAGAGTCACGAAGATTCAGCGAATGTCCAAAACTCTGCTCAAAGGGACGATGAGATACACTGGTGATAAACCGGCGAGATATTAGTGCACCTGGTAAGACAGGAGCCTCGGGATTAATAACAATATGAAACTGGGAATGACGTTTGTGGACCTTCCCCGCGAGTGCGGGCGGTGAGGCTCCAGGAGGACCAAAACCAGCGGCAGGTGACGATGCCGCTCCCAATTCCAGGTCAAGCTTTAAGCAAATCTTCCCTCGCTTCCTCATTCTGTCAACTAGCTGGCGATCTTATCGTGCCTTGCAGACACACATAATACAACTCTTTTTATTGCTCGAGTTGATTCTTGATTACCCGTGTATGCGAACATCCGACCAGCGCTCCGGATCCTGATCGAGGCTGCCTGACCAGCCTCCACCCAACTATGTGGAACGACGAAGATAACAACCCATACGGCGCATTCGACAGCGAGGCGCGGCTGTCAGAGTCCCTGCACTCAACTACCATCGAATCTCGTAAGGATTTGGCTTTGCGAAACAATGCAACCTATTAACGTCCTTAGCTTTCAATCACGATTACCCCCCTCCACCATCCAGCCACTCATCCAACCCCGACATTTCCGACTTCTCACAGCACCCAGAAGCAAGCGATGATGATGAAGGAGACTATGCCGGCCAGCCAAGCCGCGCTGGGTACTCCCGCAAGAGCGTATACGATAGCCGCATCGAGCAGCTGCTTTACGAGAACCCGGACATGCCGATTCTTATCACCGACGCCGGGAAGAACCACGAGGGCGGCGGGAGCTTTATTGTGTACACAATACGCACTGGGGTATGTTCTATGGCTGATGGTCTTACTTTGGCTAAAGTAAGCAGGATCTAGAGGTTCGGCGACGCTACTCGGAATTCGCTTCGTTGCGGCAGACGCTCGTGAGCCTTCATCCGACTCTCATTGTTCCGCCGATTCCGGAGAAACACTCGATGGCCGATTATGCCGCGAAACCCACAAAGGCGAAAGAAGATGCGGGCATCATCGACCAGCGGAAGCGGATGCTAGCGGTTTTCTTGAATCGGTGTCGGAGAATGAAGGAGATTCGCGAGGATGGCGTTTGGTGGAGGTTCTTAGACCCGAATGTTAGCTGGGTATGTGCAGCAAAGAAGAAACGTGTTTGAGTCATGCTAACAGTGGCTAGAGTGAGGTTTTACATTCCCACCCCGCGTCTTCGGTGCCCAAGAACAACCTCAAGGCGCCTCCCCTTGACCCTGCGAATCCCACACCTGCTCATGCTTGGCTGCCGGTCCCGTCTGCCTCTGCAAAATTGAAGAGCACGTCAGGCACGTCATTCTCTCCAAATGCGGAGGCACCAGGTCCGGAAATTCTAGGGCGCTTCCCGCCCGAGTCGCGGAAGCTGAGCGAGAAGGACCTGGACCCATACTTTATCAACTTTGAAGCCTCTACTCGAGAATTGGAACTTCTCCTGCAAGGTAATATGGAAAAAGTGAATCGAAGGACGCTTGCACATTTGTCCGGACTGTCTGCGGATTTGATGGAGCTGGGAGCGCGGTACAATGGATTCTCTTTGTCAGAGCAGTCCCCAACTGTGGCCACTGCAATTGAGCGGGTTGGACAAGCGGCGGACACATCTTACATTGAGACGGAAGAGTTGTCGCTTGCGCTGGGCGCGAACTTTGCGGAGCCCATGAGGGAGAGTGCCCAATTCGCCAGTGTGGTTCGCAGCGTTCTACGATACCGGGTGCTTAAGAGGGTACAGGAGGATATGACTAGAGACGAATTGAGCAAGAAGAAGAGTCTACTGGAGTCTCTGGAGAGGAGTGAGCAGGAGGCGAAGCGTATTGAACAATACCTCAACCGTGCCTCACCACAAGCTCCGACAAAACAACGCTCCTTATCCACGTCGTCGGCCACTAGTAGCCAGGGGGGCACTGACGAGTCGCGGCCAAGCGGTGAGGAGACTGCGTCTATTGATTCTGACTTCCCCCCGACGCATGCAGAGCACGTTTCACAGCGATACCCCGAGTCAGGACAGACGTCACCACCCGCACACCGCAAGACATCGAGTGGAACGTTTGTTGCAAACAAGATTTTCGGGCGCATCAGTCACGCGGTCCATGGATTCGTGGACGTCGATCCCGAGCGGACACGACGGGACCACATTGGCAAAACTAAAGAAAGCTTGGTCCAGGTACTAGCCCCGAAACTCCCGCACTCATTAAACCCTAACGCTAACTGAGTACAGCTGGAGCAAGCACTGGGGGTGTCGGAGAAGGACGTCAAGGACGCCAGTGCAGGAGTCCTGCAGGACCTGAAGCGGTTCCAGAAGGATAAGGAGGCGGACCTTCGGCGGTACATGGTATGTCCCCTTCTGGATCCCTTGCTTGCGGCTGATGTGGCTAACGGAGTAGGTCGCCTACGCGCGGTGCCACCTCAACTGGGCGCGCAAGAACCTGGAGACATGGACCGAGGCCAAGGACGAGGTGGATAAAATCGAGGCTCGGTAATGTACTCGTCTGCAATATCTTGATGCTTCTGACTGTACTGCACTCGGCGTTGGTGGACGATCTGGTATCGAGTTATTTTTTATTTGAAATACCATGCCCATCATGAGAATTGTTTAGATCGACATTTAATTTATATGATCTGTATCCTGTGTGTTCAATGTTATGCTGATCCTTAAGCATACATTACGGCCAATTTGGCCCATTGGTCCGCTTGATGCAGCGTCGAAGTTCCGTGGCCGGTGGCTCAGGGACAATTTTTAAGTGGTGGCTCGAGGCTGGATCCATAGTACGATCCCGAACCAGAACCACATCTTGCGAGGACTGAACTATTCCAGGGACGAGGACAATCATTGTTGATGGGCTAGACTGGCGAGACTGGTAACGGCCAACTTGCATGCAACGCAGTGGGGATGATCCGACCCCTTGGCTAGCGGGATCGACGGAACACCATTGACTCTTTCTGTCACGCTATCACAACACATCATCTCAACTCCTACCTCCTCACTTCTTCATCCACAGTGCCACCTGAGGTCACATCGCCACACTTGCCTCGTTTCTCGCGGAAACCCCGATTCGGCACTCTACAGAGCGAACTGGATCCAACCAGGGATTTGCCCGTGATCGCATCAGCCTCGAAGCTCCCGCATCCGGCGAAAAATCCTGAACGCTCGACATTTTCGACCGAACCAGACTTCTTATTTTCTCTTCCGCGTAGATCATGCTGTCATAGACGCCTCGAAAACGATGAACTGACTCCTGATCGCTGACTGTTCTCCGCTCGCCGTGGGAGTTTACCGAACGCCGGTCTCATTCGAGCACCACAGGCCCGCGAACTATGGGCCCTAGTATCGCCCCCTTGCCCTGCCGAGTCCGACCCGGGTAGTGGTTGCTGGGCCTTGCCGTCGGCATCGGCAGTGGTCGTAGTGAATCGGATTCGGAGCCGTAACCAGGATGGCCAGGCTGGAGGGTCTCCAGGAGGGTCTCCAGGACCCAAATGACCACCATATATTAGCATGGTCTCGCCCGCGTTCTGGGGGTGTATCCTCCAAGTCATTGACGTTGCCACCCGTCAATTTGTCTATCAGCCGTCGTTGCCGGCGGTTTCTCAAGATGGCGGTCTTATTCGTGCTCTTTTTCCTTGTTTCTATGGCGCTTTCAGCGCGCATCCGTCCCTCCTTCAACGGGACGGCGTTGAGCGGCACCTCCAACAAACATCCCTTCGAACCTGGGCCCAACACCATTTTTCGCGAAGAAGTTCCCCCCTCAGCTGCAGCCTCAGGGTTTCCGTCCGCGCACGGGACAGAACTTCGCACCCACGACCCCAGCATCATCAAGGTCGGAGGCATATTCTACTCTTACAGCGTTGGCCCGAGCATCATAATCCACCAGGCTTTTAGCCTCGACGGCCCCTGGACCGAAGTTGGTGCTCTGCTCTCTGGCGACAGCGTCATCAAAAAAGGCGACAGGAAAGCCCCCTGGGCCGCGAACACAATCTACATCGACGGCCGGTACTACTGCTACTACTCCGTTAGCAATGCGGGGTGTCGTGACAGCGCGATTGGCGTTGCATCAAGTGCGTTTCCCGGCCCGGGAGAGTGGACAGATCATGGGCTCATTATCCAGTCGGGCACTGGTGAGGGAAGTGATGTGTTTCCGTTGAACCAGTCGAATACGATTGACCCGAATGTATTTGTGGATGGCGACGGCACTGCGTACTTGAATTTTGGCAGCTTCTGGACGGGTCTTTGGCAGGTCCCTCTTGAGGAGGATTTTGTGACGGTGAAGGGTCTGCAGGAGGGAACTCTTGATGCCGTTCATCTTGCCGCTGAACCCGGGAAGGTATGGCGGTCGAAATTGGCCAACTCGAAGGCAAAGACCGTTAGCACGAGTAAAAGCGGGAGTCCCATCTGCGGCGACCCGACAGGCGGCCATCCCGTTGAAGGCGGGTTTATGGCCTACCATGCTCCTTACTACTACATGTGGTTTAGCTGGGGGCGCTGCTGCGAGTTCAAGGACCCGGCTATGCGGTCGAATGGGAAAGAGTACGTCCATCTCCTACCAAGTCAACCTATTATCTCTATTAGTAAAACTAACAAAAAAATAGGTACCGCATCCGCGTCGGCCGGTCCACAAGCGCGCGGGGCCCCTTTGTCGATAAACAGGGCATTGACCTTGTCGACGGCGGCGGCGAGACCGTCTACGGCTCGAACGGCGATGTGTTTGCCCCTGGGGGACAGGGGATCCTGACCGATGAGTTCGGGGATATCCTATACTACCATTATCTGAATTCGTCAGTCAGCTATGACTTTGCTGACGCGCGACTTGGGTATAATCGGTTGGAGTATGTGGATGGATGGCCTGTAGCGGTGTATTAGAGTTAGATCTGCACATTCTTTGCATTTTTCGGTTGGGTTAGGTTGCATTAGCGGTCTATCGGCGTTTATGCATATTTCGAGGCTAGATAGAATAATATGCAGACACAGGTATATAATATATCAAATCAGTTATCCACCTCCACTTCCACCACTATCCACGCAACGTCCCACAGCGCCTTACCCCCCATCTTTTCCATCACGCGCCGACTAGCTGTATTCCCCACCGCCACGTCGGCGAAGAACCATTCCTCCTCGTTCTCCTGGCCGAGCCTTACCGGTAGCTCTGGAGCTGCCCCTGTAGATCCATTCAATGCTGACGTATGCCTAGCCTCACTGGCAACTCTATCCCCCTTAGAGTTCGAGTCTGCGTTCGAGTTGCCGCTGCCATTGCTACGGGGTCGGGAATACGAATCTAGAAATGTGTATGAGGGTCCAAAAACGCTAACCCCCCGTTTCATCACTTCCCTTCCCACAGCAACTGCAAGCCCCTTCCCGCGATGCTCAGGCTCAACGTGTAGACTGCTCAAACTCCCGTCAAAACCGAGGAAGGCCCATGCTATCGGCATCTCTTCGGCACCCTGAACACTTTCCTTAACCGGGCCCCCGTGTGGGTGAGAAGGAGATGGAGGGGAGTAATACAACGCCACTCCACCCATAGCCAGCAACGCTTCCGTTGACCGCGGGATATTCGTGCGCGACTTCACCAGCGGGATGTGCCTTTCAGTGATTCCGTACCTCCCGGTCGAGTCGGTGAAGGTGTATCCCAACTCCTCTAGCTGCTTGGTGTAGACATCTTCATGCTCGAAGGAGCTGGACGGGAAGCAGTACTTGGCGTAAAAGACGTTCTGGCCGCGGTGGATGCGCAATCTCTTTTCTTCGCCGGCAAGCTCAACGACCAGGCCTACAACAAGCTCGTGCACGGATCCAAGTAGAACAGAAGGAAGCGGGTGCGGAGGGATCTTCTTCACGCCTATCTCTTCAAGCTCTGTCTTATACACTAGCTGGGTAGAAGATACCCAGTCCAGATACGGGGGCACAAGATGTGTTCGGATGAATGTGAAGAGACTCAAAAGCTGGGTCTTTGCGATCCGCTTTTCTGGTTCTGTAATTGCATGCTTTGGCTTGGACTCCAGGCTTGAGAATACCCACACCTGTGTGTCGGGGCCTTGGTGGATGTCTGTGTAGGCTATGATCCATGGATGTTCCGCATTAGAATCTGGGAGGCAATTCTCTTCTTCAGAGAATGAAGCAAGGACTCGTGCAGTCGGTGAACGAGAGGGGGAGTTGATTTGGTGTTGGATGCGTCGAAAAAGAGGGCCGGAGTGGGGGAGGTGCGAGGAGAGATAAGTGAGAAGGAGGGTGTAGGGAGGTTCGTGGATATAGTTGGGCATTTTTTCTGCTCGTTTTATTTTTTTTACACCTTTTTTTAGGATATAGAGCGTTGATGTAGAGGGAGGGGTGAGGCAAATCACACTTAGTCCAGGTTGGAGTCAGAATTTGACTAATCAAGTGCACTCGACTTACAACTACTACCTGCAGGCCCCTGAGGGTTGTTCTTTTTAAAAGAAAATTCTCGTTTTGTAGGGGAAATAATATTAATACTTTTGATAATCAGACTTGCCAGCCGTGACCTGTAGATATGCAGGGTGTCCTGGTCGATGAAGCCTCTAGGTACCAATAGCGGCAGCACTTCAACATATCAGCATGCAGAATGTAAACTAGCAAGAAAATGAGTGCAAATAACCGAGTGATAATGAACTGGTAGCTGACTCCCTGCTGAACTCTAGTCCATCTCTTCTCAGTCCCATATCTACTCTGGCTAGCTACATGGACTACACTCTACCCCAACCATGAAATCATGGTAGCGAGTGTGACAGGAAAGCCAGTTCATACGATCTATTGCCGTATACCCTCTAACTGAGGACTCATCCTATACACAATACTCCGACATCATGGCATGCCATGCTCCTATCCGTAGCACAGTAAGGCTCCATATCGCCATCCGTCTCACATCACATCCGATTTGGCGAGTGGTGACACATTCTGCTCTAGAATTTGTCACAAAAAGAAAGAAAAAAAAAAGCTTTTGAGGACATACATGCAGCAACAGGGAAGGAGGAATATACTATAGATCCCCTCCATCGAAAACAAGCAAAAACAAAGCAAGGAGGGCAGAGCCCGGGCGTATGCGCGTGCCTATGCACCATACCTGTCGTCCTCATGACAGGCGTCTAGAATGCCATCTCATTTTCACATCCAAAATTCGTAGAAAGAAAGAAAGAAAGAAATCTAATCAGTCAAGTCGTTCCTCTTCACCCACGTGTAGTTCCACCACAGGGAGGTCGTCGTCGTCCGCGTCGTGTTGAGGGAATTCCGTCGTCAGCGTTGGGGCTGTCTCATCCAGCGGTGTCCCGGGGTAGACTGGACCCTGGAACGGACTATCCGCTAGCGAAGCCAGGCGCAAGTCGGAATCGCTCATGTCGCCACCACCTACAGCCTTGTTCGAATCGTCGTCGTCGTCATCATCATCAGAGAGGGATCCCGGGAGCTCTGTCATCTGTGAAAGGCCATGATGAGCATCCGTGACTCGACTGAACGACCAGGAGGGCGAGGGATTGGAGAGGCGAAACGTGTCGTTGTTGCCCAGCCCACTACCGTAATCGTCGTCTTCATAGGTCATAGTGTCCATACCTGTACCGCCAAGGCTGCGCTCACCATACGACGGGCTGTTCGAGTACTCCGGGGGATTGGCATCCTCACTGCTCTTCGCTCCGATTCGCAAACCACCATCTCCCAACTGGTGAGCTGCTCCGACTCCGGCTAAGGCGCTCGACGACCCATTGCGGGAGGAGCCGCCGAGACGCCGACCTTCCCCCGACGGAGACGGCCCGCGCGATTCCTGCGAGTCGGATTCACTGGCTGGCCGGGTGGACGATTCGGTGATCTCTTCCAGAATCTTGCCACCGAGTGGACGATCCGAGCGCCGGCGGTAGAAGAGCAGATATGCTGATGATGTGACCGCATTCTGGGGGTCAATTGGCCGTGAAACCGATGAATCTGTAGATGTTAGCAATATTCACACCATATAACAGGCAACTTACCATTGTATTCGTTCCATTGGCCAGTCATGAAGTTCTTCGCGTATGCGGTGTAGTGGCCACCTCCGAGTCCGCCGTAGTGATTGTCCACAGCGAAGAGATCATACACTAAGCTCTTACCCTCCTCGGGCGCCTCTACGCGGCCGGTTAAATCCAGCCCTTCGACAGGAAAATCGACCATGACGTCCAGCTTATCGCGGAACCCACGACTGGCGCTAAATCTCTTAAGGTGCATGACAAGAATATCGGGCGTCTTCCACAACTCGAACTTCTTTCTGGCACGTCGATGCTCTTTGCAGCGCGGACAATACCAGGCGTCGTTCTCTGAGAGAATTTCCTCCTTGTTGAACTCGTCTAGACACTCATTGAGAGTGACTCCCTTCTTTTTCCGCCTCGTCCGCAAAGCACGTCGGTTGGCCAGCTCTGGATCTGGCATGCGTTCAATACTCGTCCACGTGGGAGCGCCCCGAGGACCGTTGGGATCCCGAATGTCGCCAGAAAACAGAGCCTCATGAGCATCGGTATTCCAGTCTAGCACGATAGCCTCGCCGGGATTGATGAGAGGACGCTGCGGCCTGGGATTCGGTGTCACTGTACGCTCAGTGAGCATGTCAATCTCGTCGGCTGATTCTTCGTCCTGCTCCCCGTCACCGTCTTTATCCGCCTCCTCTATGGCAGTAGGCTTTTGGATTCGTGATTTCATTAAGTTGTAGTCTTTGTTCTCATCTACAGACGAAAACCCAAGTGGAACGGCTTCATTCGTTCGCGCAATCTTCATATCGAAAAGTCTGTGGAATGGTGCGGGAATCGAGCTATGCGCGAGAATAGGATCATCCGCGGCCTCGGCTTGGTCGGATGCATCACGCATGGAAACGTCCACCATGCCCTCCTCTCCATCAACAGATGTTGTCTTAATCTTATCGTCGGCAGACTCTGCATCATCTTCGTTCATGATCACAGTATCTGAGTCCTCTGTTGTTTCTTGCTGCTGAGTCTCAATCTGCTCGTTGAGGAAGTCCCTGGTCGTCATCGTAGCAACCTCAGCGAGGACCTTGCGCAGAATGGCATCATAATCGGTGGCCTCTTCCCGGTTGATTACGACATACGAAGGCACGCCGAAGAATTGACGTTGCGTGCGGTAACCCCGCTGCCCTTCATGGCGGTTGAAAATAGGTATAAGCATGCGGTCTGCCTTGGGCGAGTCAAAGCTCGGAACCTCCTCGTGGCTCGAGCGGCCGTAGGAGAAGTAGCTCTTCGTAGTCTGCTTGTCGGGGTTGTAATTCGTCGGCACCGACTCGAGCTCAAACATACCAATCTCGTCAGAATCACCAATTTGGCAATCCGCAATCGAGCTGACATTGTCGAACATCTTGTAGAATTTGGACTTGTAGATCTCCGAGATGACCAGCCGCTCCGGATCAGAGCCTGCTTTCTTAGCAATCAGCTCCTTGAGGGCCTTGATGCTGGAGTTCTTGTCAATCTCGACATCTATGATGATCGGTTTCTTGTGGAGAGGGAAGTAGAAGATACTCTTGCTCCACAGATTCTCGATCGGCAGTTGGAGCGTAAGGTTGTTGAAAGGATCAAAGATGATGCTAACTTTGTCGCAGACAGGGCATACAAGAGTTGACTTGTACATGCCGGCAAACAGATCCGTGATGACGGAATCGTTGCGCGCTTTGTAAATGTTCCAACACTTGTCGGCAAATTCCTTGAGAGCTTCTTTATTGTGCACCATCTCGTCCGTTGAGTCGGGCTTCTCGATGTATGGCTTTTTCTGAATCCTGTTCAAGTCCTCCTGCAAACCGTCAAGCAGGAACAAAAGGAATTCTTGTGAGTCCTGCTGGCCGTAGCCGGAGAACGCCGGACCATACCGGCCAATGGTGTTCTTCAACTGCCTTGGTGCAAAGGAGCCGTGTCCTGCTTCATCGTAAATATTCCGAAGCAAATTCGCGTACGCCTTGGCCACGTCGCCGTTATGAGCTAAAGGATTGCTGGGATTGAGATCCTTCTTATAGACATCGTCTTCGCAAGTCAGCAGTGACTCAAGCAGCACGATCAATAACACTCACTCAGGAAGTAATAAGTCAGCTCCTCTACGCTACGAACGCACTGCAGAGCCGAGTTCATGTAGCAGGTATTACCCAAATTGCTAAGACCAGTATTGCCCCGGGGCTTGCCGTCTTTACGGGTTTTCCTGATGGGTTCTGGTGTTGGAGAAGATCGCCCGCTGGTTGCTGGGCTCTTGCTCTTCAGCTTGTTGGGCTTCAAGCTACCGGACGGCACACCGAGTCGATTCATGGCTTGCTGGGAGAGATCAGATACCCACTCCGCGTTGCTATTGGCGCCAAACACGCCCTCTTCAAGGACGATGACGCTGGGTTCGCCTAGACCTGCGGCGTCGAGCGTCATCTTACCATTATACTTGGGATTGTTTGACTGATCTGTGACATCCAGTAATTCTCTCTGGGACCCTTCTGAAAGGGAGAGGAATGTATTTAGGTCAAGGACATAGCTGTTGCCTGCAGTTGAGACAAGTGGCGAGAATGGGGCTGGGGATGCGCTGCGAGACGCAGCTGGGGTAATGTTGGTTGATGCAGCGGCACTGCCCAAACCTCCGAGGATCCTCCAAACACGAACCTTCACCGAGGGGTCAACATTGACCGACCGTTTCGCCTTCCGCAGCCAAGTCTGGAAGTTGTCGTGCCGGCTGGCCAAGCTCTTAACGGGCAGTTTCGCTTTGTCTCGCAGTGTATCCGGAGTAACGCCCTTTTGTGGGTTTGAGAGCTTCAGGATAGTGTAGACCGGGGGGTTGAGCTCATATTGGATGTTCTCCGCAGCACCGAACGGGCTGGTGTTGTGGGCATAGCGAACGATGGCTGGCGACTGCTCGGCGAGACCATACCATTGCATTATGAGATCCCAGCCTTCCTGGGGCACAACTTCAAAGTCTTCTCCGAACTGTAATCCCGGACGCAGAGGGATAAACGGTTGCTCGCGCTCATCCTTGAGCCCCACGTTGACCGGATCGGTAACCAGAACAAGATCCGAGTTGTCGACCGGACCAATTTCACCCTCTGCAGCGCTCTTGTCGATATTGTCCGCATGAGTGGAACTCCGTGCAAGAACGCGCTTCAACCACGACATGGAAACCACGTAGCCCTTCTGGCCTTCCTGCAGCGGCTGCATCATAAAACACGTCACCTTGGCAACCTGGTCATCGTAGGAAGGCCGCTCATTAGACGACATCGAAGCTTCGGTCTTGGTGTTGTTTTGGGTTCCCGCCACAGGAGCAGTGTAGGTCGACATGCTGGACGGCGTTTGGTAGGCGTTGTCGGACGGAGAGGTCCCATCATTGCCCGTGGATGCATCAGATGCCGTTGTATCCATCTGATCAGGATTGCCGGGTTGGGATTGTGTGTCTTTCTCGATGCCCATTTCTACATCCTGCTCAGCCTCGGGCGCAGCCCGCTTCGCACTTGGCGAGGCTTCGCGCCCGGTCGGCGGGACGCTATCATGCTTGTTCTCTGAGCCTGACATATCGGCCGCGGGATCGCTAACAATGCTCAGGCCCGCACAGGCAGCCGAAGGATAATCGACGGTGCTCGTGGGGGAATCCGGCGTCGGTAAGCAAGCGGTGTTGGTCTGGGGGCGGTTCCCCAATACTTCGTCTTGCAGATGGGCGGGAATATAGCGAGGCGGCGGCGAGGGTGAGGAGGTGTGACTGTGGTTGGAGCCGGAGCTGGGTGACAGGCGAGATCTCGAAGGGGAGCGAGAGGAAGAGGATGCGTGACGTCTTCCGGCCTGCGAGGCAGACGACAAACCCGGGAGGGCTCCTGGTCTGCGAGGCTCCGCTACCTTGCGGCGCTTTGTGGAAGACGTCGTGAAGCGAGCCGCGCGCGTGGCAGCTCTAGGTAACACGATGGGAAGGAGTCAAAGCAGCGAGCAGGGCGGATACTGGCAGAATTCGGCCCAGAGCCCCAATAGAACACAAGAGAAAGCTCAGTCGCTGGACGGTGAGGTAGTCAGAAAATTGATTTCGTTCTGGATCGGGGGAACCTCGTTCCGGCTTAGTCATCGCTGTCAATCAGTGAACGGTTAGTTAGTTATAGCCTCAAAATGACATAACAACCTCATCGATTAGTTATTTGTTTGGATTAAATAAGCTACTTTGACGATCTTGTCTTTTCGCTACAAATCGAATATTCTTTCAAAACTCTGTGAGTATTCGACTAACTTATCAAACTTCAAGGCCACTGGCTGGATTTCTTTCCCCTCTTCTCCCCCTCACTGCGTATATATCACCCCGCAATAGTAGCCCACGTCCGCCCGGTTCCCCACCAAATGTCTCGATTCCTTGCAACTACCGACGCCACACTCCCAACTGCTTGAAGATGATATTGCAATCTCTCAGAAACCCGCTGCCAGATCTGTCTCTGCAGACACTTTATTCCCAATCTCCGTTGGACTGTATCAGTGCGGGCGGACAAACACTGCACCATTTGGTTTGTCTCAATCCGCTTGCCAAACCAGATCCAGGACTAGGCTGTCATATGCTGCCATGAAGTTGAATGTTTCCGGGCTCAGTATTTTGAGGGGAGCAGTCTAGTGACCGGGATGCTTCGTGATGTTGTTACGTTCCATGAGCAGTGGTCGCACACCTGCTCCTGCTGGTGACTCTGAAGCTAGCGAGACCGTACGCAATTCTCTGCACCAACGACAAGTGTCAGAGGACCTGATGCTCTCTCGTAGATGGGCTGTGCTATTTCAGTACCCTTGGCCGATGTCGCTCTCTGGTCTATGTCTATCTTTCAGCAGTCGAGAGCGATATTGGTAATCATTGCAATGTCTTGAGGGCGTTTTCCAAGTCTGGATCTTTTTTCTCAGGAATTGCTCCAAGGGCAGTTTTGCATCGATGACGCTCGGAGTGCTTTTTGCTTGTCCTTGGAGGTATACTTCAAGCGCCTGTCCTCCGTCATCTTCTAGTAGCAGCATCGAGGCCAGTAAGATCAGGATGAAAAGCGTTTTCGAGGTAATTAAGTCGAAAACCAAGCACGCACCTTGGTACCGTATTCTCTGGTCGAGTGCAGTCGAGTGAGGCGCGAGTTCATCGCCGAGACTGAAGCTGGTCTTGCCAGAAGACCCATCTCGACGTCGTCGTCTTCGTCAGGTCTGGGCGAGAGGTTGGGTTGGAGTCTAGTTCAAGGCTTTGCTTTCCTTGTAAGCCTGGACAGATCAACGAGAAGGTGTGAGAGTGCGGGGGCGTACAGAGTATATATCCAGGGATTGCGGGCTGGAGACCGGATCGACCGAGTGAAGGTAGTCGCCCATTGATGGACTGATGAATAGGCTGCGGTGACATGTTGGCTGGGCCTGATCAGTGCTCGGGTAGTGCTGGGGTGGGGCGGTGGGAAAGAAGAAGTGATGAACGTCTGTTGAATAGGCATGGGTTGGAGGGGAAGAAAAAGAGAGAAGATACGGCCTATACTTTTTCCTTCTGCCGCTGACATGACTTATAACGCGAATCAAGAACACCCGCTGCGTAAACCCTTAGACTGGATTTGGTAGTAAGAGACCTCACTGTTCCTAGACTCACAGTCTCACTAGGTTGAGCCCACAATGCAGCAGCAAAACAAGCCTAATGCGCCCGATTCCTCTCAATCATGATCATCATCACCACAATCTTTGGACCGTACAATAAGCCCATCACGATGGTTGCGACGACCATTGCCGCACAAAACACAGCAACGCCCACCATACAGTTTGCCACGAACAGCCCGCATGAACCAGGGTCGTCATCTCGGCCGAGGAAGGGACGGGTTTTCGTTTCATGCCCCTTGGAGTCCCTGACAAGAGGCATGGTTGACTCTCTACTCAATGTCGAGGGGGTTTCATGGGAAATCCCTGTTTCTTTGGGGTGTGAAATTGGATTGCTGAGTGGAGGGAAGAGCCTGGGCACGTACCTAGATCTTCATCCGAGTTTGGGACGTGGCAGTAGGAGTAGGGGGCTATCCATGGAGAGGTAAATATTGGCATATTGTGGTACCTGAGTATGTCTGAGAGTCCCAGGGGATATTAATCCTTGCAACAAAGAGAAGACAATCGAGAGGAGGGCCTAGGACTCTGGAAGGAAGCTTTGTTATCAGAGGAAGAAACGGAAGTGCATTCCGACGTTTGACAATGTTGATCGCCCCTTAGGCGACGGCATCATAGAAAGGACTTCTGTACGTTTAGATTGAAAAAGGAACATACCACTGAAAGCCAGACCAAGAACTTTTGAAGTAGAGATTGTGCCTTGTATGAACCCCAAACGTCTGAGACTTTACCCATTGGTATCTTGGACACAACCAGTCTCCCCTTAAAGCCGCAGGTGGTTGTCCGATATCAGTATCGCCATCATTTGCAAGAAAAGCAACCGTGCTACTTACAGCCCGAGCCCAGCATCAATCGTAGTGGGCTTCCAGACTGCTGATTTGGGGTCTCCGTTGGATTTGCGCCATCACACCCTATTCTTCTTTGGCGTGAGACCTGATGCAGACAGATCAAGGCAGGATGGTATACCAAGCCCTTAGGAATCTGTTCGTCTAGGCCCAAGCCGTTATTCCTGAGGTAGGATTATGGTCGAGTAGTTTTGTAGTCTACAGCTAGGTGTGGGAGCCCACCAGCTTGCTACCCTAGATATGGATATGGGAAGATAATGGTTACGAGAGAGGATTTGAAAGCCATTGCCATTCTATTATCGAATACCGCGGGGTTTATCTGAGATTGAGAAGTCGTACGGGCAGCAATGAATAAGCAAGCAAAGGTTAATAAAGTTAAGGAATATTCAGCCCTGCAAAATCGAGTATTGCCAATCTAGTTCACCTGAAGAGCCCCAGAAACCATTTCAAGGCCTTCTCAATCCATAAGACCAAGAGGCAATGACTATCGAGATTAACCCTAAAACAACACCGGCAACAACAAAAACTCCTAGAGACAAGAGTATAAATGTAGTTATTGCGGCGAGCCGAACGTTGATAGGCAGGCACCACCGCAACCAGGACGTGCAGGTGGTTATGCTTGGTTTGCGTTCCGCTGCGGACGGCTGCTCAAGGTCAGCGGCCTGGTCAGATGGATGTTGCTGCTCAGATTGTTGTTCGGTCCTGGTAGGCTTGTCCTCGGATGTAGACACAGATACGGATTCAAGGTTTTGCAATGTCCTTGCTCGGTGTAGTCCTAGTTCTGTTAATATGTGATAGGAGCATATTTATACATCTAGTGAACGGGTGGTAGGGATAGTTACCTGTGTTGTGCTCGAACTCCTTCTGGACCAAGTGCTCAGACTTTTAACACTGAGATGTTGGCTGTCAAGCTGGCTCGGGTAGCTGCGTATATAGCTGGAGCTGCCTTGGGGTGCCTCTGGGGGTGAGAAGTACGAAGTTGTCAGCTTTTGGATGAGACAGGGGTACTCAAAGGAGAAAAGAGCTAAGCGAAGGCTAAGAGAAGAGCTAAAGGAAACAAGAAGGGACTGACTCTCCTTCAAACCCAGTCTGCCTACTTCAAAAGCTAGATTGCACGCAAAAAGTGAGTAGAGGATAAACCATGAACCAAGCCCAACTCTGTCGCTAAGATCCTCAATCAACTACGAAATTAAACCAAAACGGCCGTAAATTCCACCCAGTAAGCCACTCCACCATATCGAAAAAGGTAGCAAGTGCAACTTTGATAAAGACCACAAGAAGCTTCACTCCGCCAATCACGAAGCCACCACCAGCCAGCACTCCAACTACCATGACGGGAATCGCAACCGTAACAAATACAATCGCACCGACCTTTTCGCAGCCGGAAAGGGAAGCAAAAGTAGAGGTCGACCTTCTATTTCTAGACCTTTGCCCTGCGATGGGATTGAAGCGGGACGGAACTGGCTGGTTTTCCGTTGGATATGCGTTCACACGAGCTCCCTCGTGGGAGGTGGCAGACGGTGCGGGTTCGAGGTTTTGTAAGAGCGTGGCCGTGGTTAGTCCTCCTTCTGCACCCGAGTGTTACTCCTATAAAGCTGGCCAATGCGAGGGATAGGAAAAGAAGAGGGGCAAAGGGCTGGTATACCTAGATCTAGGTCTTGTTCTCGGTTATTGTCCTTGGTCCTGGTGGCGCAAGAGTAGGACTCAGGACCTGTAGAGATGCGAATTGTCATGGTGGCTCTAGTTTCGTATTTTTGTATTCTTTCTATGACTGCAAAAGGTATCAAGGGGGCTCAGCCAAACTGATCAAGTGCGTAGAGAGAAAGACGTATGCCTAGCGGGCATGAGAATGATTTGGGGATAGCTGAGTGGGAGGTCTATGCCAACAGGAAGGCGCAACCGGACGTGGATCAAGTTCCTGGACTTGCGTCCTCAAAGTCCATATCGAAATTTATCTGGTGATGACCAAACAGGAAGACTCTGCGAGGTTTTGTTGATATAGATTAAACCCGAAGGCCTGACAGCTCTTTATACTGCCCACCAAAGTGCGGTAGCTAAATGGGCTATACAAGATTACTAGTTGATAGGGTTTCTCTATCGTACTAGGAAAAGAAAACTTCTCGAAAGATATGTACACCATATGACCACAGAATGTTATCCTTTGTTCATTAAGCTTCTATTTCTACGTAAAATGCCCGTGGAACGTCCGCGTACGCGGACAAACAGAAATGCCTGGCCGCGACGATCACCGTTGCAAGTTCAGCCTTGAAGCACAGATCACATCTTGACTCTCTCCATCGCCGCTAGAGGATTGCGATAGTACTTAAGGTGGTGGGTTCAGAATTCAATTCGGCCGTTGTTGTGGTCCACTTCATCTGCTCTGTGCTCAAACAATTAGCAGGGCTTCTACTGTACGTAAGCTTACGGTAGTAAGTTGGATGGTGAGCTCTGCAGCACCGTATCCAAACTACGACGAACAGACCTGGACTGCAGACGTCAGTTCGTCGCACTTGGACACGGAGCAGCGGGGTTGACCGTAGCGATATGGCCCAACTTCATACCGAACGTGTACGTAGGGCGACCCTACAGCGCGTATACAAGCCACGACGAAGAGACCAACATAAGCTGTTCGTCACTTAAAACGGCGCAGTAGGACAGACCCCATACGCAGTTTTCTATTTCCAAAAAAGAGACCTATCTAGAATGTTGACTGTCTGTTAGTACGAGTGAAACAATACTTGGAAGTCGGCAATGAAGAGAGACACGGCGGGGGGAGGAGAGTTTAAGAACCCGTCTGGAGCAGAAATTGATTTCAAAGCATTGATTAGAGCGAAATCCAGTTCCATTTATCTAGGCATTCCGATCCTGCCAACCAGGTCATGGACGGTCAACCACCCCGATATCAGAAGCGCCGAGTCTCCGCACCAAACGGGTCTCACCACCCGCTCGTCGTATATAGCACGAGCACGTACCCAGCTGACCGCAGCACCCTCGTCTCCTAGGATTGGGTCTGCATTTCTGCATAGTGTTGTTTAATGTGTATTAGATTACGCTTTGGTGAATTTGTACGAGGCTAAAGTAGTATTTCACCTTGTCTCAAGCATTGATGGTATCTCAAAGACACTTAGGGCACGACTCCATGGGTTTTACCTAGTAGGGTTAAGCTCAGAAGAAACTACGGTATTGCTAATAGTTTCACATAGCATAGCAACTGTTTAAAAAAGAAAATATGAAAGCCGAAACCAGAAAATAGCGTCATCATCAGACATCCCACCCAGCCCAATCATAATGCGCCCAGAGCCAGCCGATTATCAGGCCTATATAGAAGAGGTTCACGATCACGCCGAGGACCGCACCGATGAGAACGATAGCCACGATCGAAGACTCTATCCGGAAGATCCAGGTAGCAGGGGTTGTGGCTGCTAAGGAAAGAAGATGGTCAGTTCAAGACACCCAAGCAAAAAGGGAGGAGGGAAGAAAGTGACTCAAGAGACGTACACTCGGAGTCCCTCACCCTCCGCTCAGACCGGCGCTCATCGGGGTCTGAAGAAGGCAGGATCTGCTCAAGCACTAGGGCAGCATTGTCAGTTCTGGTCTAGGTGGGTGCAGGAGGTGAGCTGACTATCTTTTACGTCTGCGATCCCCTGGAGGATGGATTCGCTTAGATCCTCGATACGTTGAAGCTCCGATCCTGCGGCGATTTCGGATACAGATCGTACTCCTTCCGATGGAGTTAGGGCCGCTCTCATTCGTTCTTGATGGAGAGATGAGACTAGGAAAGGTGAGGAGGTAGAGTTGGAATCACGGTAGGATCTAGCAGCAGCTCGAGACAGGAGCTTAGGTCTGCGTAGGTTCATATTGGGGAGAGTAGAGTGGACTGCAGACGAGGAGGTGAGTGAGTAGTGACCGTTCCAGGACATGGACGAGGAGGACGGAAGTATAGCCCGAGCAAACGTTCGATTCGTCATTAATATTACGACCACATATACAAAGTTTCAAACCAAAGCATAATCGTATCCAGCCCTTATTTCCCATCCAACAATATTGAGCCCATATCCAGGATCCAAAGGAGCAATGCGGTCCAATCACACAAGAGAGCAGATAGCGGCAAGGGCCTTGACGGGCAATCACGCTAGAAGTCCCATAGGTAAGATTGCTCAGCCGGAGGCTGATACTGAATTTGATGTCCACAAACCGGACACTGCACCTGAGCCTCATTTATAAACCAAGACGGCAGTGGCTGCTGATCCAGGGCTTCAGGTAGTCCATCAGACACTCTTTGTTCCAGCTGGTGCAGCTCATCCCAGAAGCCCCAGCCAGATTCGGACTCAGCTGAAGTTACAGGCGAAGCAGTAAGGCTCTGACCCGTTGGAAACTGATACCAAGTTGCAGCGAGGGGTGGCCTTGCTGTCTCTCCGCCGTGGCTTTGGTTCTGCTCCTGGTCCTGATTCTGGTCCTGAGTTTGGGTCCGCGTCTGAAAGTTGGGCGTCTGGAGTATCACTATGGCTGCAATATTGCCCTCCTGCTCATGCTCAGACTGCCGGGGGCGTTCAATCGCCCTGGCAGACTCCTCGGCATCGATTGCAAACCGGGATACCCACTCCTCTTCCACCCCATTCTCTGTCTCCGTCTCGTCTCCTAGTCCATCGAGTCCTGGTTCGCTGCTCAGATGTCGTCTACTGTCCGAAATGTAGGGAACTGAAGCACCAGGGTGGTCCCTGGTCCCTGTGAGGTTTGAGGACCTGTACCGTAGCGGCCTGTCTAGACGGCGGGTGTCGAGGCGTTCGTTTCTCACCCAGTGGCTTTGGTGCTCTGATTGCTGAGGTCGGTACTCGGGAGATGTAGCAGGCTCCGGGTTCAAACGGGTTGAACGCTGGGGAGGTCGATATTGGGCAGGTGAATGGCGAGGGCCGGAGCCCTCTTCGATAGAGCGCATGCTGGGGGCGAAACGGAGGTGGGGTCATGACTCGGACGGGCCAAGGGACTGGTTTATATAAGTTATGGGAGGCGTTTGATGGAAGCTTGTGAGTGGTGGGGGATGCTGGCTGAGATTTAACGTTTTAGTGGCATGGGCGATGGCCAGGCTGGGTAGCCCTAATCCGCTCCTCTAGATGACGCAGCTGCACACAGCCGCCTTTCATTTATCGCGACGAACAATTATACAGATAGCAACAAAGTCGTTTTGAATAAACTGCAAGCGTAAATGTCGACTGCCAGCCCTGATTCGCGGTAGATCATGGTTACTGGAGGAGAATTCGAAGTCACGGCGTCTAATCTCCAGAGCGTACAAGACCATCCTAACATAGCCCTAATTTTGAGCCTACAAGACTAAGAGCGCTATTAGAGGCATGTGATGCACTTTATATTCAGTGGTGATTTTCTTGATACTATCAGGGACTGATTGCACGAGGCCACCGACCTCTCCTGGCACTGCCAGTTTCTCACCATGTATCAATCCTCACTGGACCATTAGGGAAACGATTACCCCTGTCCCAGCAGGTTTCGGCCATCGTGTTGAAGTCCAACGAAACTTCTCTAGAACTTAGAATAAGTAGTTACTAGGCTGACGAGATTCGATCTCTTATTTCTGTATCAAGATTGTCGAAGCGGAGGTTAGATAGGCAGCAAAGCCCTAGAGCTTGCCTGGTTAGTGTTTGATTAACCAATTTAACCCCGCTATTTGACACTGATAGATTGATAATATCATATTTATTTCTTAATAATAGCTGTCTAATAATATAAATCCTCAGAGTTAGATTGTTTATAGCTTACCGAGTCCATCTCTATACTTTTTACTTTAACCAAAACAAGCGCGAACTGAATTCAAGCCAGGCGCGGAGTGAAAATGAGAACATAATAATCTATAATGATCTATAACTCTCGTCGTCTAATTTCGTCCAGCTTTCTGCCTAGGACCTTACTAGTTAGACCTAGCCCCTAATAAAGCCACGATAATCCCCGCCGGTACAAGAAGAACCGACGCAAGCAAATTGCCCACAAGCGCCAGCGACTCCAAGATGATTTTCGCCGCTAAAAGAATCACAACGCTGACAATTCCAAGGACGCACCCTGCCAGGCCGCCTAGGGCAATAATGACAGGACGCATAGGTCTTTGGATTTTCTTACCAATTCCCTTGACCTTGTGAAGGAAGCGCATACGTTTGCGGTTGTTGATGTTGGCTGCGTCGCAGGTTGTCTGGGTGAGCGAGGGGGACATTCTGCCTGTAGAGTCAATCTAGAGAAAAGATAGGATAATAGGGAAGAGCCCAGACGGCTATCTGGGATGAGGTGCTGTTGGAATGTAGGGTTGATTGAGGGCAATATACGCACGGCAGGTAGAAGTAGATGGGTAAAGGTTAAAAGTGAATAAAGTGTAGGGAATGAGCCAGCTCAATAAAGGAAACTGCGCGGCCTCACTTCGAAGAACTCTGCGTGATGAACAAACTAGCCTGTCTCCATCATGAAAGAAGTCCTCTTATGATGTCTGCAAGGTATTTGAAAGAAAGATCTAATACAGGCCATAATAAAGCCAAAACAACATCGCCTCAGGGAGGATCGTCACAATCAAGAACAAAACAGCTCGCGAGAAAAGCCAGGAAGAAATGGCCGGCAGCATAGGAAAGAAGATATACATTCCACCGTATCCCATTCAGTCAACTTCTATGCGGTTGATTCGGCATAGCCTACCATTACCAAGGCCAGTACTTCTCCACCGTTGCACTCCCCCAGTAATAATAAACTTAGTATATACTGTTGATCATTATCTACTGCAAGCAAAGGAGGGAAAGGAAAAGAGCACTACCGCATCTAGTTGATCGATGGAACTAAGGGGCAAGGGTCATTCATCCATGTTGCTACAATCTTGGCTAAACGATAGAACATGCAAAGAACATATTGAAATGGATAAAGGGACCATTCATTTATCAAAGGACATGCAATATCTCTCAATTTGAATACAAACAATGATATAAACAATGACTCAATCTCATCCACTCAACTCGATATAGAGATAACATAAATCAGCCTCATAGTACAAACCAATCACTCCAGTTCCAGATCAACAAGCTCATACATGTCATACCATCACAAGCTGAGGGCCAGTAAAAAACCCTTCTCTGGGCAAAACCCTATTGGGAAAAAAGCCAGCTAAGACGGGAGGGAAAAAGGCATCCTCTGTACATTACAAAACAACCTTGCCCTTCCTCTCTTTAAACAACTCCTTAACTTTTCCACAAACCCTCCTAAACCTCCTCTTCCTCCTCCTGCAGTTCTCTGCCACAAACACAAAATTGTCCAGAGACGACGAGCGCTCCAGCTCATCTGCACGCCGAGTCCCAAGCGAGCTGGGGGAGCGGGAGGAGCGGGAGGAAGAGACAGACAGCCCCTCGCCGTCTCGAACATATATCATGGGAAAGACGTCATGGGCGTGGCTGTGGTTGGTAAACTCGTCGGCGAACCGGACATGTTGCATAACGGGACATGTTTTTCCCGTGCTGTCGAGATGGGTCGTGTTGAAATCGACGGCCGAGAGAACGTGGTCGAAGCTGTCGGCGGGTCGGGGAATGATCGAGATCTCAGCAGCAAACCGGACACGCATAGGCGTGCGTGCGGACTGCAGCGGGAGCAGGTCAGTATCGCTATCGGCCGTGGTCAAGGTAAGATCAAGACGGGTGATGTTGGCTTTTGCCGGGAAAGGCGAAGATCGAAGAGGCTTCCGGTCCATGTATTCGATGGTATCTGGAGCGAATCGAACGTGTCTTCCGTGGATTTCTGTTAGTTTGCTGGTATCGAGTTGTTGTCTGGGTCTAGGACACTCGAGAGTCCTTGGCTCAGCGTAGCGGACTTGGAATGTCGTTTGGGGTTCGGGAAAGGCGTCGATGATGGCGGAAATGGACATTTTGTCGTTGATACTCGAGGTCGACATGGATGCAGAGGGAAATATGGAGAAAGATAAGACGAGAGATCTCGCGTTTGAGCCGGGATTATATGCCATCCCCTTCTCCCTGCAGAGGCCGGATACGGCATGGCTTTGGGAAGATTTCTTGGTAGCTGCTAGGGTTCCTCTTGCTAGATATGTTCCTGTCCAGTCGAATGGTGCTGTGAGTCAGAGGAAGAAGGGTCCTGAGTTTACAGTCCATGTGAAACGAATTGAAGGGAAGTTGGGGAGCGAGACACGTTCTACATAGGGCAAAACAGGCAGGAGTACGGGCCGGCTTCTGCAAGATATAGCACTTGGGCTCCTGGTCATGATCTGTTCGCACAAAGTTCGCCAACTAATTAAGACATCTAAAAGCTGATAGCAGGCTCTGTTGGTCCCCTCAAGCCCGGGCACATATTCCGCACGTAAGATCCGAACCTCAAAAGCAAGCCCTAACCCACGGAACGGCGTCCATGGCGGACTCGCGACGTCGGCATGGCCAACACGTTTACTCTACCAGACCTCCAGCCGCGGGCTGCAAGTATTCGAAAGCGGATCTGGAGACGCCATCCTGGTAGGGGTGCTTATTGCAAGTGCTTATCGCAGATGTACTCAACCCAACAATGCCATTATGGAATGACACTCATCACTCTCACATTGCAAGCTCAAGGCTTATTCTTCCGCAAAGAGCAAAAGCATGTTAGAGCCCAAGCTTCAGGAAGACTGTCTTCTCCGGGAGACTCGGAGACATAACTCATAGCCGTAAGTGAAATCTTACAGAGTAAACCTTTCGGAACATTGTTCCAGTGACGGTAGACAGGATTGCGGAGGAAGTCAGCATACCTGCCCTCTGGGCGAGGTAAGACGGCAGGACTCTGGAACGTCAGGCCGTCGACTCAAGAGCATAGACATAACCATAATTCTAGTAAAACATGTAACGACTACAGAATGGTAGGTTTGTCTGAATCAAGTATGGGATATGACTAGATGTAAATAGTGCAATCTCATAAATTCGAATACCTACAAATACCACAAACACAATAGAAAAGCAGAAGCTAACACAACCCTAGTAGTAGAAGAAAAAGCTTTCCACGAAGACAAAGTTCACCATCAGGGAAAAGTCTCCTTCGCATGCATTGACCATACGCATCCCCATCTCCCTTTTGTCCTTCTTGAATCACATAGAAGAACGGAGAACATTATAGCCAGCTCTAACGCCGGTCTCGTCCATAGCACTCTCCTCATCCCGAATACCACCGCACCTAAAACAATGGATAACAAAAGGGAGACAGGACGCACCAAAAACTTTCACACCTATGCCGGCCAGGGACTGACTTCTCAAAACTGGATCCTCCAGCTGTGGCGCTTGCAGGCAGAGTATAGGCGGAGACTTTGGGGTTCGCTGTTAAGCGGGTGGGTAGGGGCGGTGCGCTTATGTTGTCTTCAAAAGCCTGGGACTGGATCTGCGACTTGGGGTCCTGAAATAGTTTGAAGTGTTAAAAGTGTGCATTAGCTGCGAAATCAGTGGGTTGGAATGTGGAGGGCTTGACTTGGAGGATGGGCAAGACGGGAGGTGTTGGGAGGTGTTGTGTGGGGGATTCGAGGGAAGATAGTAGGGTTGTAAGGCGCGCTAAATAGGTTTGCTGATACCGTGTGATGCGCGAAGATGGCGGCTCAAGGTGTGCAAACTGGAGTCGAAGCAGAGGATTGGCTCGTTGGGTTGAGGGAAGAAGAGCGCAGAAGCCAGTCCATCGACAATTGTTTCGGACGTGGCAGCTGACTGGGAAGTAATTTTTCTGTCTCCCGGGCCAATCCTCAATAATATTCATGGTATCGGTTGTGGTTGGCTGTGGAATGTGAGGATGTCGTTGCTCTGTACATCGAGATAAAGATGTTGATGTGGTTCAATATAAGTACAGTAGGGATGCAGTACAGATAGGGCGAAAGCGGAATGAGAAGAGGAAAGAACGATAAGGTTAAGGGCGAGACAACAAGACGCTAATTGGAAGTATAGTCCGGTATGACTTCTGTGTTAAGCCTGCCTGCAAGGTTGAGTGTTCGCAACGGTTCCCATCCAATGCTGTTGCTGAAGCTAAACAACCATAAAGTTAGGGCTTAAGTCTGGAGCGGGGCTTGGCATTGGTTCGGTCTGTCCGGGAACCGTACATAGGGTGCACGCATTTTACCACGATATGTAGTTAAGGAACAGCTAAAGGCACTTATTGATAAGTTAGAAAATGACTCATTACTCAGACAGCTAATTCAAACAATAAACCATGTCCTTGCTATGCGTTGGGGAATAGCTTCGAGCCTGATAGTCCATCCAACGCCGAAATTGCATGCTAACGGAACCAAACCCAGCAAAATCAAAACGCCAGCTCAAGGGTATCCGTCCATAAAATACAAGTCATTAAAATAATAAGACCATGCCAAGAAAAGAAGAAGAAATTAGCTCTGAAAGCTGTACATCCGTACTTCGCAGTCCTCGCTGCCAGTAGCGAACCGACTGTCACCAAGGCCAATGCAAGTGACAGGCCCGGAGTGGCCGGTGAAAGTACGCTCGCATTTACCAGTTCTGGGGTCCCAGATTTTGATCATACGGTCTTCAGCGCCAGAGACGATGCGGAGAGTGTCGGCTCCCAGCGCCCAGACGCCCTCCAAGTGGCCGAAGAACGTACGCAAGCAGCGGCCGGTGGTGGTCTCCCAGAGTCGGATCGTGGAATCCAGTGCACTTGTAACCATATATCGTGGCGGCGCGGCACGGTCGTTATCGAACGAAGTCCCGAAGGCAGAGGATTGGCTGTACGCTGCGTTGGGTTCCAAACCCATCGAAGCCTGGATTGACGGCGGATCGGCGTCGCCGGAGGTGGTGCTGAGATCGTCGTTCTCGCACTCGGCATCATGTTCTTCGAATTCAAATTCCCGGGGAAGAGGAACAACCTGCTGCACTTGACCCACGTGTCCATGGAAAGTCCGAATGCAAGTCTTCGTGTCCAGGTCCCAAAGGCGAACAGTACAGTCATCAGACGCCGAGAAGACAGTTCGAGAGGAAGTGTCGACTCTGACTGCATTGACCCAATCTGTGTGTCCACGCAGGGAGAAAGTCGACTTATCCTCGAAGTTCCAGATCTTGACCGTCTTGTCAACCGAGCCAGAGGCGAGGATCGAAGCATCAAAGTGAAGCCCAATGACTCCCCCGCGGTGACCAGTATATGTGGATATACACTCACCAGTGCGCCAATTCCAGACCTTGATAGTGCGGTCCATGCTGCCGCTGATCAACTTGGTGTCGTCAAACTGTAAGCAACGGATGCCAGACTCGTGTCCACGGAGTGTACGCAGCTCCTCCCCGGTTTCAGTGTCCCAGATTTTGATGGTGGTGTCGTAGGAGCCAGTGGCAAGAATATTATCCTCGAATTGCAGGCACATGACTCCATTAGTATGTCCTTTGAATGTTTTGATCGAGCATCGCCCGTATTTCCAGTTCGTGCCGACCTTGAAGCGATCTTTGTACACTTCCTTCCATGGCCGGTAACGGGTCTTGAAGAAATCGCTATCTTTGTCGACTCCTGCATCCGACCCGAGTGACGAACAGTGGCGCTTGACAACAGCAACCTCGTCATCCTCAAGCTTTCGTTTGCCCGAAGGAGGTGACTCTGCCAAAGCACCATGGGATCGTGGGCCCACCCCTCCCTTGTCCCAGGTTGTAGCACGAAGTTCAATCTCTCGCTTCGACTCACGCAATCGTTTGCGGTCCAGAAGCGGTAAGCCCCAACCGCACTTTTTGCACTTGCGATGAATATGTTGTTCACACATTCTGTGCCAAACTACATCATCATCGGCTAGCGCACGCCATCCGCGCGAGACTTGGGAAGCCTTGCACAAAGAGGTTGTATCCAGATAGCAAAGAATTTTGAAAGCAATCTCGGGAGGGAGCGCGGTGATGAAATCGATACGGATGAGGTCACGGACGGTGGCGGAGATGTAGGAGAGTTGCGGGAAACAGCATTGAGCCATTATTCCCTGCAGAATGAGTTTCCGATGTTTGGCAGGCGCAGCAGAGAACAAGGACCAGACATGTGATATGCTCTGCTGATCACCTTGAGGAAGCGATTCCAGTTCCTACTAATTAGCACACAACCACTATTGAGTGAAGCGGGGTTACTCACCCGCTGTAGCTTATCCATAGATGGTTCGTCGGCTTGCCGTCTGCATTTCTGATCTGGGCGATGGCGATAACAGTATTTGGAGTTTGCGCTGCTGAGTTCCGCTGGTAGAATCGACTGAGCGCCTAAAGGGGCATATTGTTCAGGGATGTGTCTGGCGAGGAAGGGCGCGACATTCTGGCTTGCAAACTTTGCGGGCGCCTTTGCGTTGCCGAAGCCATGGTTATGATCGTGGGTATCGGGCTCCGTCTCTTTTCCGTCTTCGCTCGAAGGGCCGCCGAACAGGGATTTGAACGACTGCTCGCTGGCGTCCGAGCGATGTCTTTCCGTCAAAATCTGCGAATCGTGGTTATCCTCGGTAGACATTTTCCTTGCTGTCGGCTTGGCTCAACGACCGTTCCAGGTCTGTATCCGCCGACAGTTATGCAGCGCGAGGTCAATCGTTGGATTTCGATTCTTATCTATCGCGAATTCGTGGCTATGGGGAACCTTGGTGGTTGGTGGCGACGTCGTGAGGGTGTCGCGAGTCCGTGACCGAAGAAAACCAAGGAGGGAAGCGCTGAACAATGGTTCGAGGTACAGGAGCAGAAACGGACGGATTTATTGCTCTGTGGGCTGGGTATGCGGTGTAAGATAAAGAAAGGTGAAAGTCCTGCCAGTTTCAACGAAGATAGATTGCTCATCGATCACGCAAGTGAGGATCCGCCTCTCGTGCTGCAGCGCTGCTCCACTCGGGCTCCGGGGACCTGGGCGGAGTCACGTGTCCGATGGCGCCATATGGCCATGTCGATGTCGAAAATGAGGAATCTTTCTCCAGAACTGACACCATTCGCCTGCTTGATTGCACTAACGATGGCATCTGGACTCGGCTCGCCCGGGTTATTCTTGCAAACATCAAATCCCCCGCGACATCCATGATTCCACTATCCCTCAGCCATCTCCACGGCCCACTGTTTACGGCTTCAGACTAACCCCAGCTCACCCCTTTGTCTGGGATCACGCTATCACTAGCATTGCTTCAGAGAATCCAGGAGTCGTGCTCGGCCATAATTGCGACAAGACATATCTCTCCTGGCCTAACCGATTGATGTCGTAACGCCCATTTCCGCGTCGCGCATGGATCAGGGACCCATGCAGATATCCATGCACATCAGTCTCACCGCAAGTCAACGCGGTGATCAATGATCTTGACGTCGATTGTCACCGAAATTCCGGGCAGCAGCCGGCATACCTGATTTGCTCAAGATGGTTTGATTGCGGCTAAAGTTGCGCATAGTTGTTTTCGAATTTCAGAATGCTACATCAAAAAAATTGGACAAGTCTAGCATAATAAGGGGGCAAAAATGATATGAATAAATTCTACAAGAGATCCAATGCACTCCGTATGCTTGCAAGCTATAGATTATTGCAGAGCCTAAACTAGAGCCGTAGGATGAATGTATTCTGTGCGTTTGCGTAGATACCATCACGGCGTAGGCATTTTTGAGAACATTGACAGGTCCCGTGATGCGGCGGTGAACCTGAGCTTTCCCGCATCGTTCCCGACTTCCGTCATTGATATTCATTGGATGTCGCTAGAAGGGCCAGTATCTTCAATTTGTGCCGGGCATGAGCCATATCATCACGAAAAGTCATCAACATGTCAGCATTAGACTCATCAGCATCAAGCGGCCATCCTGAACGGGAGGCGCAGCATGAGACTGGCCTGCCACCGCTGGAAACACTAATCTCACACCTCGTCGCAGCGAAGAGGTCCCTGTCAGCAATCAACCATGTATGGCGCGCAAACGAAATTGTTACGTCTGCCCGCTCAACCTTGGAGGAAAGCGTTGTGGTGTCAGCGCGCACCGGTTTCCTCCGCAGTGGCCTGAACAACCAGCTTAGACTGCTTTACAACGTCCGAGCCGAGGTTGAGGAAATATCCCTCAGGGGCCGCTCTGAATTTGCAAATGCTCTGAAAAGCCTTGATGCAGCAGACGCGCGGCTCAAAAAGACCCTCGGTTTACTGCGCGAGACGATCGTGCATGCATCGTTTCGCCCTGAAGGCGAGGAACCCAAGAGTCTACACGACTTTGTGGATGAGCGGGGCGTAGAGGAGCTTCACTCGACACTGAAGAGCTCAATCGACCGTACCAATGCCGCACAGGCAGACCTGAACGCTTCCAATAATGCCTTTGATGACGAGCTCCAGTCTATTAAGCAGGCGTTGAGCACGTACCGAGCAACGACGAAACTAGCGTCTTCCCGGGGTTCAGTGTCTTCCTCGGGCTCCCAGTCAGGATCTAGCTCCAGCTTACCGTCTATATCATCCATGCCGTCAATGGTGCATTCCTTGGAAATGCACGCGCAGGAAATGGCCAACCTCCTGGAATCACTGGTCCGTCATTTCGACCTCTGCGTCACGGCCGTGAAACACACCGAGGGCGGCGGTGCAGCCGCCCAATCCATCACAGGGGACATGCCAGCCGGAGTAATGGGCAGCCACCCCGGCCCTGGTCAGGGCGCTGGCGCAGGCCCGACCATCGAAGGAGACTTTAACGCAAATCCAAACGCCCCGCTCGACCCTCTTAGCAAGTCAGAGTATCGGGAGATGGTAAATGTCATCGTCAATGACGCCGCCGAGGCCGAGGATGTCGTGATGGAGATCCAAGACCGTATCGGCGAAATGGAATCTGTGCTCGAGACTTTGACCGCGCAACGGGATTCGTTTGCCGCGATATATAACGCTACCAAGGAGGTTTTTTCTTATTTGTCTTCTCTCGCGTCAACTCGGCTACCCGGATATATTGCTCAAGCGCACGCCTTCACCGCCGTCTGGAACGACGAGCACGATCGCATCAAGGGCGGGCTGGCGGATCTGTCGGATCTCAATGCGCTTTACGACGGGTTCCTAGATGCGTATGATGGCCTAATCATCGAGGTCGCGAGGCGGCGGCACGTCCGGCACCGCGTCGAGAAGATCCTCCGTGATGCAAGGAATAAATTAGATGCCCTGTATGAAGAGGATGTTAATGCCCGCGAAGCATTTCGGGTCGAACAGGGCGACTATCTACCCTCTGACATTTGGCCGGGGCTAAGTCGGGAGCCGATGCGTGTTGAGTTTCATCGTATCTCCGGTGGGCCGTTGAAGGGGGTGCTTCAATCTCCAGATCAAGATCAAAGTCCTCAGCCTGATGAAGGCGAGCAACTGGGCCATCAGGACCCACAGAACCCTGGGGATGCTGATTCTAGGTTTGGTGAGGTTATCCCTGATCTCCCTAAAGAACTTGTAGAGCAGGGACTTGCTCGACTGAAGAGTAAAAGGCAAAGGATAGTTAGCCAGCAAGTCTAAGTTAACTACCCATGATGTTTATTCAAGCTCAGGATATTTCACGTCCGTTTCGAAAGACCTATGTGATGAACTATAACATGAGGCTTTGCCTCCTGATCCAGTCCAACTGCAGACGCTGATGTATACTCAGTCATGCCTGATGTAAACGCTGCGACTGCATTCGCTGGAAATGAAGATCAAAGAGAGCTCTGATGGGTCCAATATAGCCAGATTTTGTTGGGAATAGTCCGCTCCGATATTAGAATTGATCTAGCGCCTCATTAAGCTCTAATAAGATGATGTAGCCGCTAGGCACGAGCCAAAACAATTTCAATACTATCCACTAAAGCAGAATCATCTGAAGTCCACGGGCCACATATAAACCTGCCTAAGCTTCGCTGTCACCATCTACCTTCCAGGTCCGCTGTACCTCCAACATATCGTCATAAATCTCCTTCCAACCTAAATTTCTCCATCTTTCTGGGTTCTCAACTGCATCCACAAAGTGCTTAATGGCAAGCACGAACTGCGTCGCCCAGCGTTCGGGGCTCACCTTCCCACACCCGGTTGCTATAGGCGTAACGAGGATACTTCGAATCCGCTGCTCGCCAGTTTGATTTTCGTCCACGTCTCGATTCCACCCCTCAACAGCACAAAGTAAGCTCCATACGCACTCGTACACAACCTCTCTATCCCAGCGCACATCATCCGGCGTCCTCATCGTCGGACAAATTGCAACCCACTTGCACCCCCATTTGTTGTCACCGGAGCCGTCAGCCTTGAGGAGCTCTTGTGGAAACGGAACAAGCGTGCACGTACCGGGAGGCGCAAATCCCCGCCATTTGGCATATAAAGCAGCCTGCGCGGCCTTGGTGAGTGTGTCGTACGGGTGTTCTGGAGGGCGGCAGAATGCCCGCGATATGGCATCGTCAAAGCCACCGTCCAGTCGGCCGTAAGAGTTCGCAGGCGAGACAATTAGGTCAAAATTTGAGGTCTGGGGTAGGAAGGAGAGGCTTGTATTGTGCATGATTATGCTTACACGATCGGTGAGTGTGGCTCTTTCGGGGTTGAGGGTCGTGAGTGCTCTGCTCAAAGCGTCGATGTATTTATCCTCCATACAAAGGAGGTGGATAACCGGGATGTTTGTGGTCATAGTGTAAGATGGGGAGAGGCGTCGTGTCGGTAACAAATGTAGTATGTTGAAGCTTTGAGATGAGGAAGAAGCGTAGTCTATTGGTGATGGGCATCCCACCATAGGTACGCTAATATATTATCGAGGCTGAGTGGGTCATGGAGAATATTTATATATCTGTCATGCTGTGCAATATGAAGCTCCTTAATTAGGCAAACCACATTTCCCAATATAGTCGGCAAACTGGCTCTTAAATCTACTACTACTTTTCGTAAACCATTTTTAAATACTTACTCACCTCATGTGGTATAATTTGATCATAACCTTACTCCGTAGTACAGTAAATAGGAAGTGCCTATTCCCATGCATTCCCCAACCCCGCCATGGCGACCCACATTGTATACTGCCAATTACAACCCCGCAGTGACATTTCAACAGCTATACATACTCCCGAAGTGTAAACCATCACTGAACTACCACAACGCTTAGTCCACTTGTCCCATTTCAAGCCTTTATAGTTCAAACGACCTCTAAATTCACTTAGAGAATGTCGGAAGAACAGCCCTGGCACGCCGCCTTCCCCAGCCCCCAGACCGAAGACCCGGCCTCCCTCCCACGCCCAACGCTGCTACAGTGGCTCCAGCCCGGCAGCAACAGAACACCCGGCACAGACTTCCTGCTCGTCGACCTCCGCAGGACTGACTTTGAAGGTGGAACAATCAAGGGCTCTCTCAATCTGCCGGCGCAGAGCCTGTATCCGACTCTGCCGACGTTGTTTAACCTCGTGAGGAGTGCGGGGGTGAAAGACGTGATCTTCTATTGTGGTATGTCTCATGTCGCCGTTTTTCATTATTGGTGTTTCAATGGCTCAGGGCGGTCGGTGACTGACCCGCGCTTGTTCTCGTTGTGTTTAGGGTCCTCTCAAGGTCGCGGAACACGCGCGGCGGGGTGGTTTGCGGATTACCTGCGGCAGCAGGGTGTTGAGGAGAGTGAGACCAAGAGTTGGAAGTTGGAGGGCGGGATTAAAGGGTGGGTTAGGGATGGGGAGGAGTATACGGCGTTGATGGAGGGATATGATAGAGCTGTGTGGGAGAAATAAGAATACGCTTCTACTCTCGGAAGATCCGTACGGATGAATACCTTCTATGGTTGATTTGGTTTTTGTGGCTCTAAACTGGAGATCTTGAGATCTAATATATTTTGTCGGCGCCTAGACAGGCGTCGAGGGCGCTATTGTCCTTTGCCGGGGACTGATGGCATGCGCCGAATGGGGAACCGATCTACTTGTTCGAGGTAGTGTAGCGGTTCATGTGCTTGAAGTGCGAGTGTCACCTGTGTGGGACCAGACGCAGCTGAAAGACAAAGTTGACGCACGGTCAAGATGCATGGATTAAGTGATAGGGTCCAGCTGCTCACTTGCGCTTCCTAGAGGACGACGAGACGAGACGCTTCTTCAGGTGCTTCGGCATCTTGTTGGCCCGCTTCTCGCGCTTCTCCTCTTTGACCTTGTTCTTATGCTCCTTTTTAGACTCCTTGTCCTCGAAACGCTTTCCTCGAGGGGGTTTCTTCTCGAAAGGATCCCTTGCTTCTTCATCTTCAGAGCCAGACTCTGCAATAGAGACGCCGCCGCTGACTTCGGTGCCGGTCTCAGACTCGTCGTCCGTGGGAGCTGAGGGTTTCTCACGGGCCAGGAGATCCCGGTACACAAGATCATCACCTTCGCCAGCGTTTACCTTTTCCGCATCACGCTCATAATCGTAGACTTGATCCAGTGTCTGGGGAATGTACTGTTGACGGAAGACAGCAGTATCGACCTCGTTAGCAGCCTCGGGTTCGAGTGAGAAAAGCTTCTCCACAGCATCATGCAGCTCATCCGTCACAGTGGCCGGGCCTTCGGCAGAAATGATGAACTCGAAAACAACCCGCTCGGAGATGGTTACGACGCCTTTCCGGCGGAAAAAATCGCTGACGTTCTTTATATCCATACGCAGGAATTCGAGACTGCGTGGGTGATCGTGCTCCACACTTTGACTGACATCGATAACGTATAGTTTGTTGTTATGATAGAGAGTGTTGTACTCGCTAAGATCAGCGTGGACCAAGTGACAAGTCTGGTACATCACACGCATATACCCTAGCATGTCGATGTAGAGCTCACGCCATCTGGTTTCCGGGTCCGGGATATTGAAGTCAACATCTTTCAAGCGTGGAGCAGCAATGCCCTTAGAGTTTCCGACGAAGCCCATAACTAGAACATGGAGTCGCAGGTTGATGGGCTCAGGGCAAGGAATGCCAGCGGCGTATATCCTCCGCAGGTTGCGCATTTCCTTCTCGGCCCACAGCTTGACCATCGCTCGGTTGTTGCTCTTGTTGTATCCTGAACGGAATCTAAACTCTCCAGTAACGTACTTGTCCCTGTCCTTGAAAACCAGAATGCTCGTCTTGTAGACTTTGATAGCACGGTGGATCGGCGCGGCGTCGAAATCGTCCTCGGGTTGTAGCATGGCGTGGTATACGTTGGCCTCTTTTCCAGTTGACAGACATCCATGAATTTCAGAAACAATGTTGCGGTTAATCATTTGCAGAAGAATCATGCGTGTCCGGGGATCCAGCACCTGCTCGGAGGTGGCTCTGTCCGCCCTATCGGTGCCACTGCCACCGCGCACTGCCAGCCCGGACTGCACATTGTCAAGCTTGATTTTAGCGGCATGTCGAGTCAGCGACTTAATCTCATCATCGACGGATGCATACGTGTTGACGGTAGGCTTTTGTGTGTTCGTTTTGGGATATGTCCACTTGGGGGCGTTCGGATCGGCCGCGAGCTCGTTGACTCTCCTTTGGCGATTATAGGCTTTTGTGAGGTCTGCGGGGTTTGAAGAGCTGAAGTCTCCTTCATCTAGCTCCTCTTCGAAGATGTCATCATAGTATTCATCATCTTCGTAATCTTCGTCTTCAGGCGTTAGGTCTTGCCCCGCCATAGCGGGGACGGTGCCGTCTTCGTTGGCATAGCCTTTGTTGGGGACGTATGTGTGAGATGGATATAAGCCTTCGGCTGGGGAAGCGGCCTGAATAGTCGAATCTGAAGTCATGATAACGGTAGAGTCCGATTACTCCCTGGCCGATGATTGAAGAGGGATCAATATGGATCAATTGTGCTCAAGAAATTTAGGTAGAAAAAAGTGCCTTATCGGTTCCGAGCTGCTGATTGGACGAGCTGTGGGTGGACATGATTGTCTTGACCGCCCGGCAGAACCCCGCTGGCGGAAGACAAACGCGTTGATCGCGTCTCAAGTGTTGAGGCTGTCGCACGTCGAGGCATTGACGCTTGAATCGACGAAAGGCCCTTAACGCCATCTTTTGGCACACCAATCTACTCTGAAACATAAGCCCTGGTTATAAGACTTGATCTGGTGGTCTTATTCGCGTGATGCTGTAGACAACCGCGATTCTTCATATTCGCGTATCGGTCAAGATGTATGTCAAGCAGATTATCATCCAGGGCTTCAAGAGGTAAGTCTTTCTAGCGCAACTTGTCGCTGTCGAGTCGCGACTAATATGGCTGTAATGCCTAAGCTACAAGGATCAAACGATCATTGAACCCTTCTCGCCCAAACATAATGTCATCGTCGGCCGCAATGGTTCCGGAAAGAGTAACTTTTTCGCCGCCATTCGTTTCGTACTCAGCGATGCCTACACTCACCTAGGCAGAGAAGAGCGACAGGCTCTCTTACACGTATGTGGCGTCCTGTCCTTTGGGATTCAAGCTTATAGCGAGTAGGAAGGTTCCGGCTCAGCGGTCATGTCGGCGTATGTTGAGATTATTTTTGATAACTCCGACGAGCGATTCCCTACCGGAAAGCCCGAGCTCGTCCTCCGCCGAACAATTGGTCTCAAGAAAGATGAATACACTCTCGATAGGAAGAATGCGACGAAAAACGACGTAATGAACCTACTTGAGTCAGCCGGTTTCTCGCGATCCAACCCGTACTATATCGTGCCGCAGGGTCGGGTCACGGCTCTTACAAATATGAAGGATTCTGAGCGGCTAAACCTTTTGAAAGAAGTCGCCGGAACCCAAGTTTACGAGGCACGACGTGCGGAGTCTCTGAAAATCATGCACGAGACGAACAGCAAACGAGAGAAAATTGATGAGCTATTAGACTTTATTAACGAACGGCTGGCAGAGCTTGAAGAGGAGAAGGACGAATTGCGGAATTTCCAAGAGAAGGATAAAGAGCGAAGGTGCTTGGAATACACAATCTACTCTCGCGAGCAGCAAGAAATTGCTAGCTTTTTAGACAGCCTCGAAGAACAGAGACAAACTGGTGTTGAGGATACTGACATCAATCGCGACCGTTTCATTCAAGGAGAGAAGGAAATGGCCCAGGTCGATGCGGAGATCGCCGAGTGCAAACAACAGATTGAGTTTCTCAAGGTTGATAAAGCGCAGCTGGAAGACGAACGACGCGAAGCGTCCAAGGCACTTGCTCAAGTAGAACTACAAGCTAAGTCGCTATCGGATAATCAGGCTGCTGCCCAAGAGTCAAAAACACGCCATGACAAAAACTTGAAAGCTGTCCAATCGGCAATTGAAGAGCGCCAGACAGAACTCAAAGAGCTCATTCCCCGTTTCATTTCGGCCAAAGACGCAGAAGACTCTGCCAGAGCTAAACTTACAGAAGCTGAAACGGCCCGCCAAAGGCTGTATGCTAAGCAGGGCCGAAATTCACGCTTCAAGAACAAGTCTGAGCGGGATAAGTGGCTGCAAGCGGAGATAAAGAATAATAACGCTTCTATATCGAGCGTACAGTCCGTGTTGTCGCAGACACAGGAAGATATTAAGGATATCGAGAATGACATTGCTCTCTTAGAGCCGGAAACGGAACGCCTGCGTCAGCAGATCGATGGGAGGGGCGATACTATTCAGATCGTGGAACAACAAGTACAAGCGGCCAAGGATGAAAGAGACAGGCTCATGGACCAGAGGAAGTATGTTCATTGGCCTCGAACCTCATGTGCAACGCTGACTATTCATAGGGAACTTTGGCGAGAGGAAGCAAAACTTGACTCGATTCTAATCAATGCTTCAAACGAAGTTGATCGTGCAGAGCGCAATTTGTCTCAGATGATGGATCACAATACCAGCCGTGGTATTGCTGCTGTACGGAGGATTAAACGACAGCACAATTTGGAAGGTGTTTACGGCACACTTGCAGAGCTATTCGAGGTGAACGACAGATACCGCACTGCTGTTGAAGTTACAGCAGGCCAGAGTTTGTTTCACTACGTTGTTGATACAGACGATACTGCTACTAAAGTCCTCGAAATTCTTCAGCATGAAAAGGCAGGAAGAGTCACCTTTATGCCTCTAAACCGGCTCAGAACCAAGCCGCTCAATATGCCCAAAGCCAGCGACACGATTCCAATGATTGAGAAGCTACAATATGACCGTGCATATGAAAAGGCTTTTCAACATGTATTCGGCAAAACAATCATCTGTCCTAATCTTCAGGTTGCTTCGCAGTATGCCCGAAGCCACGGAGTTAACGCCATCACACCAGAGGGAGATCGCTCTGATAAGAGAGGTGCTCTTACCGGAGGTTTCCACGACTCACGGCAATCTCGTCTCGACGCGGTGAAGAACCTCGCCAAGTGGAGGGACGAGTATGAAACTAAGAAGAGCCGCGGAAGCGAAATCCGCAAAGAGCTTGAGGAGCTTGACCAGCTCATTACTAGGGCTGTCGGTGAGTTACAGAAACTGGAACAGCAAAGGCACCAGGTACAAAACAGCAGTGGGCCGTTACGCCAAGAATTGAGGAGCAAGCGCGACCTTCTACAGAAGCAAAATGATAGTCTGGACGCCAAACGGAGAGCTCTTCGGAACATCGAAGGCAACCTTACTGCTCTAAAGGATCAAGTCGACGCATTCGAAGCCGAACTCTCGTCGCCATTCCAAAAGGCTCTTACCGACGAAGAAGAGGCCCGCCTTGAGTCTTTGAACACTGATGTTCAAGAATACCGTCGAGAATATCAAGCGCTTTCCGGCAAGCGAAGTGAGCTGGAGACTCGAAAGTCAGTGCTGGAGGTCGAGCTGCGGGAGAACCTGAACCCTCGCCTAGACCAGCTCCTGGCCCAAGACGCAGATATAGCTGATGAGGATGGCCAAGGGAACATCAAGGAAACACAGCGCGAGCAGAAGCGCCTGACGAAGGTCTTGGACAAGCTTGCTCAAAGGCTTGCGCAGGTAGACGAGTCTATGGAACAAGCAAACTCACGCGTGACGGAACTTACCCAACGAAATTCGGAGTCCCGACGGGAGTTGGAGGAGCTCGCTAAGTCCATCGAGAAGCATCAACGTCGCATGGAGAAGAGTATGCAGAAGAAGGCAGCCTTGACGAAGCAGGCGGCTGAATGTGCTGCCAATATCCGTGACCTTGGGGTCTTGCCGGATGAAGCATTCACCAAGTACAAGAATACAGACTCCAACACGGTTGTTAAGAAGCTGCACAAGGTGAATGAGGCACTCAAGAAATATGCCCATGTCAACAAGAAAGCGTTTGAGCAGTACAACAACTTCACCAAGCAGCGAGAGACACTTACCAGTCGGAGGGAGGAACTTGACGCTTCGCAAAAGTCTATCGATGACTTGATCTCTGTGCTAGATCAACGAAAGGACGAAGCGATTGAGAGAACATTCAAGCAGGTGTCTCGTGAATTCGCTACTATCTTTGAGAAACTTGTTCCTGCCGGCCGAGGGCGTTTGATCATCCAACGTAAAACAGATCGTACTCAGCCGGCGGAGGACGATCTTGAGTCAGAGGATGAGGGAGCGAAGCACAGCGTGGAGAACTATGTCGGAGTCGGAATCAGCGTCAGTTTCAACAGCAAGCATGACGACCAGCAGCGCATCCAACAGCTTAGTGGAGGGCAGAAGAGTAAGTCCCTGTCCCCATTTCATGTATCCCATTATTCTAACAAAGACAGGTCTTTGTGCGCTTGCCTTGGTCTTCGCTATTCAGGCTTGTGACCCAGCGCCATTCTATCTCTTTGACGAGATCGACGCGAACCTGGACGCCCAGTACAGAACTGCTGTTGCACAGATGCTGAAAACCATTTCCGACTCCACGAACGGACAGTTCATTTGCACGACCTTCCGACCAGAGATGCTGCATGTCGCCGAGAAGTGCTACGGAGTTAGCTTCCGACAAAAGGCTAGTACAATCGACGTCGTGTCAAGAGAAGAGGCACTCAAATTTGTCGAGGAGCAGAAGTCATAAGATGATGGTGATGATCAGCTCCCTAAGAGGAAGTCACGGTGTTTACCATGTTTCTATCATTTATGCTCAATATCTCTGTACTTTACCAGTTTTCAGGATTCCCAATCTAGCACGTCTGAGGCATTTGATTTTGTATCATGTCTGTCTAGTCTTGGTACTCTATGTATACCATCATTCACCCGTCCACTCATATATAAACCGATCAGGAACATCTCTAAGAAGAATATGAACATGCTCCAACCCCCTCACGCTCTGCAGGGCGATGTAATTCTTGAACCACAGAACCCGGTCTTGCGGATTCTTTACTCCATCCTCCCTTGCCAGCCTATCTACAAACGTTCGCTGCACGAAATTCTCAATCAGCGCATGGCTCTCCGCCGTAATGACCCCGTCCGCATCTTGCACGGGGATCGGCGTTCGCGACCACACGACCAAATGCGCGATCCCCTTAGCTAGTCCGTAGGGCCAGTCGTTGCGGAGAATCTTGTAGTCTGCGGGGTCGGCAAAGGGGATCGGGTTGTTGAAGCTGGGCCCTTCCGTCGGCAACTGCCACCCTAGCCGCCGCTGGCAGATATAGTTGATGATTGTGCCATACTTGGCCTTAGTTTCTTTGGTCCAGGCCAGATATCGGACCAGATCGGAGGGTTTCCGCTTGAGGATACCGAGATCGCCTCGTGCTTTGCGGGGGTTAGCTTTTTATCACTGTTGACTGTCGAGCAACAATGCCCTTTGGGAAGGGAAGGGAAGGGAAGGGAAGGGAAGAGAATGGGGTAAGATAGATACCAATGATATCTTTGAGCTCCTCCCAACCATGATATGCGAATTCCTCGTCTGTTTGAGCGAGGACGGCCCGGTCTACATCTGTGAGATTGAAGGCGGGCTCTTCTTCCACAGACACGGTCATGGTGGATGAGGGGAACTAGGCTCTCGGAAAATATGGTCGAGATAGGCAACGGAATCAGGATCAGTGCGGAAATAAGTCCTCTAGCAGGCAGGATTGAGCAGAGGCAAATGCGGTGATTCTGTCCCCTCTGCGGGGATCCATCGGAGTCACAGACACCACTTAGCACGGTAACCTGTGCTGCAAGTCAGCGTCTCAACAGCTGGGATTGGGATTCCGCACTGCGCTGCCACCCCAACTACTCAGTACTTTATCTCTATCATCAATTTACATTGAATCCTGGCTGAAGTATTCAATTTACAATCGTAGAGTTTCTTTACTGGCTGGTTTGGAAGACTCCATAACTCGTCCTACAAGCTCGGTAGAGAAGGCGGCCGGCGTGCGGGACGAGGGCAGCGTATTTACCGTCACAATACCCGCGCCAACATCTGATTCCCCAATTCCCCGAGCTCCAAAAAGCTGATTTTCTGCAAATCCGCCCCGGCGTCTCACGCCCTTTCCCCTTCTTCTTCGTCTTGCCTTCTTCTTCTTTTTGTGTCTGAAAGTTGGAGGAATCACCAATCGTCAAAATGAGGTGAACTTTATGCATCGCGGAAGATCCCACTATTTGCTGACCGTTGCCTGTCTCAGTGCTCTATCGCTCGAGAACATCACCGGGGTCTACGCTCCTTCCGCTCTTCTGGTCGTCGGAACGTTCATTCTGAAGAAGGAATGGGTTCCTTTTGCCGTGGCCCTAACTGCAGGTTTCATTGCATGGAAGCTGTCTGTCGGCGGTAGCAGCAGTAAGTGCAGCAGTACCGAATGGTCATATCTTCCGTGGATGTGGGCTGACATGACGTGCAGAGCCCAGGAAAGTCCTCAACCCCAACGAGTTCCAGAACTTCGTTCTGAAGGAAAAGAACGATATCTCCCACAACGTGACCATTTACCGCTTCTCTCTGCCCCGTCCCACCGATATTCTCGGCCTTCCCATCGGCCAGCACATCTCTCTTGCCGCCACTATCGAAGGGCAGCCTAAGGAGGTTGTGCGCTCCTACACCCCCATCTCCTCCGATAATGAAGCCGGTTACTTCGACCTCCTCGTCAAGGCTTACCCCCAGGGTAACATCTCTAAGTACCTAACTACCCTGAAGGTTGGCGATACCATGAAAGTTCGCGGGCCCAAGGGCGCCATGGTCTACACCCCCAACATGTGCCGTCACATTGGTATGATTGCCGGCGGTACTGGTATCACTCCGATGCTCCAGATCATCAAGGCCATTATTCGCAACCGCCCGCGCAATGGCGGAAACGACACCACGCAGGTGGACTTGATCTTCGCCAACGTCAACCCCGATGATATCCTTCTCAAGGACGAGCTTGAGAAGCTTGCTGCTGAGGATGATGGATTCCGCATCTACTACGTTCTCAACAACCCGCCTGAGGGATGGACTGGTGGTGTTGGCTTTGTGACCCCTGACATGATCAAGGTTAGTTTACCTTCCTGGTAGCTAGGCGCACTCGCTAATTTGCTATTTTAGGAACGTCTCCCTGCTCCCGCCAGCGACATCAAGATCCTCCTCTGTGGTCCTCCTCCTATGGTCAGCGCCATGAAGAAGGCCACCGAATCTCTCGGCTACACCAAGGCCCGTCCCGTCAGCAAGCTGGAGGACCAGGTCTTCTGCTTCTAAGCACAGAACATCAATATTCATGGCAATATATGCTAAACCTGCGCATCCGATTGCATGAACCTTAAAAGGTATAACATTGGAGCGGTTAGAGGTACTATAATCGGCGCCAACCCAAGACGCGACCAAGTCATCACATATAACGACACTGTTATGTTAGTACGGGAAATGGGTAACGTTCAAAGTGTTTTGATTAAGTATCTCGCTTGATAAGTATTAGAACTATTGTATAGACATTGTCAGAAGGAAAAGCTAATAACAAATTCGTTACTGTCGTTACTCTTGTGGCGCATATACCTCCATCATCTCATCAACCATGGTCAAGAACTTCTCGCGATATTCCTCTGCCGTGGTTGTAATGCTCATTGGGCCCTGTCGGCCGAATATATTAAACGCCTGCACCGCACCTGTCATTGCCTGCGCATGCAGCGTATGCTTGGCCCAAAAGAAGTCTAAGATGACACTCCGGTACTTCCACTTCCCATCCGCAGAAGACACCCCTACACGCCACTGTGTCTTCCTTCCAAGCCGCCCAGGATTCGAGGAAGCGGGGAAGCGCACCAAGAACAGCGAATAGTCGACGATATTCGCCGACGCAAGGAACGCCGTATCCTTATCCAACGTTCGCTTCACGGCCTCGTAGTCCTCTCGTGATAACCGAACCTTATCCTCGAACTTGTCTGCTAAACGTGAAATAATATCTTCGCTGACAAGCTGCTCGGGAACTAGGTCGCGCTCGGGGTAGAAGTAGTCGATTGGTTTGAGGTCGTACGTTTCCCATTTGTCCGCGTTGCCGTCGTCTTCTTTCCCGTAGAGTAGGTTTTCCATTATTATATGGTGCGCGGGTGACGTCCGGAGAATGCTCCCAATCGAGCTATATGGGGCATAGATGTAGTCTGTTATCCAGACGAGGAGGGACTCTGGGTATGTTTGCATGTAGTCGTAGTATGGCTTCAAGAGATCGTTGCGGAAAAATGAGTGTTCAAAGTGCCGCGGAACGCTTTTTACCAGAAATGCCGAGTTGGCAGTGCGGAAGAATGTCTGTTAAGACATATGTTAGGCGCCGTTCTCAAGAGAGGTCAATAGTATGGGTTGGATCACATACGGAGCCTGAAAAGCCCAGATCGCCCATCGGGATCAAGGCTGGTGATTTCCCATCATTCTTGAAGCAGGATAAGTATTCCTCTTCAGATAGTCTCCATACTTTTGCGCGCAGGTTGTAGAACAGCTCCTGCTCGTAGCGGATTAGAGTTAGGTAGAAGATGCGGAAGAATGATAGGATGCGTTGGATGAGAGAGATTCGGGGCGCTCCTGAGCGCAGCACGGCGCGTTGAATGGCGCGAGCGATAGCCTTCTGGCGATTAGCCATTCTGTGTGATGACGGTTGGAATGGCTATCGTGGTGACTACGAGAGATCATATACCTCTGATAAGTAGTCTTGTCGCAAAACAGGCCTGGACCGTTGACGTCAGTGCCCATCTCTATGCCCTTACTGGAAAAGAGGGCTAGGGCCTGACAATGTCACGGGAAGGTGACCTTCACCGCCCAACCAGGACGGCGATGCAGGCAAAGAACTGCCGGTTTGAGTCATCGGACGAGAAAAAAAGTTCCCCCGTCTTGATAGGAGCATTCAAAGAAACCCCTCTATGGGCCGCAGTCTGGTTAGCGGGGCTCAACGATTTTCCACCATCCTCTGCAGAAGTATCCTGTCCTACCGTCCACAGAATCGAATTGGGTCACTGCGGAATTGCCCTTATTCCTCTAGCCAATTTATTACTTCTCGTCAACCCTATCCCGGTCGATTCTTTACGACGCGCGCTGCAGTCATGGCGTCTACTGATTCTCTCCCTGCGGCGGTCGAGTCGCTTTCTCTGCAGACTACCTCAGAGACGTCCAAGTTCCCGAACAGCTATCCCTCTTTAAACCCTGTCGATGTTTACCGTGAGCACATCTCGGAGCATTTGAGCGCTATCACGGGTATTGAGGCTGAGAAGATCTATCCCCGTTTGCAATTCACGAGCACTCTGGACAAGGGTGACCTTCTTTTACCGGTATGCGATCAACTGACCATGATACCTTAGTTCCAAAAGCTGACGCTGGAACTGGATTACTAGGTCCCGTCGCTTCAGATCAAGGGCAAAAGCCCGGCAGACTTGAGCAAAGAACTCGCCGAGAAATTCCCAGAATCCGACCTCATCCACCCACCTATTGCCGGAGGTCCGGGCGGCACGCACCTCCAATTCTTTTTCAAGGAGAAACCTCTTGCACAGCGGGTCATCGGACAGATCTTCAAGGAGAAGGCCGCATACGGATCAAATGGGAACCAGGGTCTGCGAGACCCCAAGGACCCCTCTAAAGGCCGGAAGAAGATTATTGTCGAGTTCTCGTCGCCCAACATCGCGAAGCCCTTCCACGCCGGTCACTTGCGGAGTACCATCATTGGTGGATTCTTGGCCAATCTCTACACTGTTATGGGATGGGATGTCATCAAGATGAACTACCTCGGTGACTGGGGCAAACAGTACGGTCTGCTTGCCAATGGATACAAAAAGTTTGGTGATGAGCAGAAGCTGCTTCAGGACCCCATCAACCACTTGTTCGAGGTATATGTTAAGATTAACAACATTGTCTCCGAGCAGGAGGGCCCAATCAAGGAGCTCAAGGAACAGATCAAGACGAAGAAGGAGAAGAACGAGGACGTCTCGGAGCTTGAGCAGGAACTAGCGAAACTCGTTGATGTTAGTGAGGACGAGAATGCTCGTCGCTACTTCAAGAGCATGGAGGACGGTGATGCCGACGCCCTAAGTCTCTGGCGCCGATTCCGTGACCTCAGTATTAAGAAGTACCGCGAGACGTATGCTCGTCTCAACATCGACTACGATGTCTACTCTGGCGAGTCCCAGATTAAACAGGAAAGCATGTCCAAGGCCAATGAAATTCTGCAGAGCACAGGCGTTTCCGAAAACTCGGATGGCGCAACCATTGTCGACTTCCCCAAACACGGTGCCAAGAAGCTCGGAAAGGCCGTCATTGTCCGAAAGGATGGTACTCCTCTGTACCTGACGCGTGATATTGGTGCTATTTTTGAGCGTGATGAAGCCTATCACTTCGACAAGATGATCTATGTTGTTGCCGCCCAGCAGGATCTTCACTTGGCTCAGTTGTTCAAAATTGTAGAGCTCATGGGCTTCAAGGATCTGGCCAGCCGGTGCCAGCACATCAACTTCGGTATGGTCCGTGGAATGAGTACCCGCAAGGGTACCGTGAAGTTCTTGGACGATATATTGAGGGATGTGGCCGACAAGATGCACGAAACCATGAAGAAGAACGAGGAGAAGTATGCTCAGATTGAGAACCCTGTAGAGACGGCTGATATCCTGGGTATCACCTCCGTCATGGTTCAAGACATGTCTGGCAAACGGTACGTACTCTACTCCTTTTTTCTATGTCTTATCTAACGCCAGCACAGTATCAACGGTTACGACTTCAACCTTGACGCCATGACATCGTTCGAAGGAGACACCGGTCCTTACCTGCAATACGCGCACTCCAGGCTTTGCTCTATCTTGCGCAAGGCGGAGGCCAATGTAGAGGAGCTTCCGTCGGCTAACCTTGACCTCCTAACTGAATCCCATGCCATCAACCTTGTCCGCCTGCTCTCGTCATGGCACGACATTCTCATGATGACCAACAAAACTCTTGAACCTACCACCATCCTCACCTACCTCTTCCGCCTGACTCACATGATCAGCTCTAGTTATGATGTTCTTCAGGTTATTGGCAGCGAGCCTGAGCTGAAGAAAGCCCGTCTAGCCCTGTACGAGGCTGCCCGACAAGTCCTGCACAACGGCATGCGGATTCTCGGTCTCAGCCCCGTCAGCCGGTAAGTCGTACCTACTATAGGATGTGATGTGAATGTTGACGTTTTGTCCAGGATGTAAACGACGTACGACAAATAAAAAACAGGATATCCATTTTTCTAGATCTCAGACAGCGGAATACAAATTTCTCGACTTTAACTTTTAATGTTCAATTCAATCCAATAGCGCACCAGTAGTCGGCCCAGTTTCTGAATTCCTTGGCCGAGATTTCAGGGTCAGGGATTCGGACGTGAGACAGTTCTCTTCATAGGTCACATTGGTTCGCGCGTTGGCCGGCGAACCGTAGTTAGGTAAACCCCGAGCACGGCGTCTGCTGTGGCGTCCCCTAATGCATTATCCGCCAACCAGCACCACATGTTTTTTCAGCTCGATGACATGGACGTTAGTAGAGCGCATAGGAGCCCTGCTTCCAGTGCCAGGCTAACCACGCTAACCCTAGCAAAAAATTATCGTGGAGTCGGACTCAGCCTGCCTCGAAACGGCTGTGGTGACACGGAAAATGAGATATCTGCCAAACATAGATCTGAAACAGACCTCGCACGAATCGGGCAATTTACTTGCATGGAGAAAATTGGCGCCTGTTCGGTCGGTCATCGAGATTCGAGAACAGCAATAGAAAACTGGACAGGAAGATGATCTCTCGCGGGGTTTAGGGCTGATTGTCACTGCCTCAGGTTTCAGGCGCTACGGGCACTCGGGGACCAAACTGAATCAACTTCTCGAGACTAAGTCCCGCCCTTACGCCTCGCTGAACTCCTGGCTCGCCCTTACTCCGTCCAGTCCCTGTCGCCGTTTATAAATTTCGCCGTTTATGAAATTTATTTCCCGCCCAAGTAAGAAAGGGTGCCTAGTCCCCGTTACACGGCAGATAAAATGGACCTCCCCTGGTCCCTGCGAACTAGTACACGGCTCGGATTTCAAGGTTTCTTTACTCTGTACTCGAATTCGAGTCAAGTGCGTCGACATCGACGCTTGCAAGGCCTGTTTTCATTCAAGGACAAACATCTGCCCTGAATCTCTTTAATTCTCCCACGATCAATTTTGCCCCGCTCAAGCAGAATCATGGCATGCAGCTCCAGTTCTTCCAGTAGCGACGGGCTGAATGCTCCCGATGTGGAACAAAACGCCGGCAGCCATGACTTTCTCATGAATTATTCTGTCCAGAGTTTCTCTTGGAATGATCTCACTGTGTCAGTCAGAGACCGGAGAACCAAACAGCCCTTAAACCTGATCGAGAGTGTCAGTGGGAGCGTGCAGCAAGGTTCGTTTTCTCCGCATCTGCAAGACACGGGGCAAAGCGCGCCAGAACGGCGTTGACGCTGTATACCTAACATTGCATAGGGGAGCTTGTCGCGCTTATGGGCCCGTCGGGCTGCGGCAAAACAACGCTTCTGAATGTCCTCGCACGTCGTGTTGCATCATCGGGCGCTAAATCCTCCGGACATTCTTATGTCAATGGCGGCGAGGTCGATAACGCAACGTTTGGCAGAATTACCTCGTACGTTGAGCAGGAGGATGCACTAATAGGGAGTTTGACTGTGCGAGAGACGTTGAAGTTTGCAGCGGACTTATCGTTACCGGGGTATGTGGTTTCCGTTACAACTGTAGAACTGACTAATGGTTCTCTTAATGTTTAGGTTCGTAAGCAGGTCAGAGCGTGTTGAGAGGATACACACCCTCCTCGAATCTTTCGGTATCCAGAACCAGGCCTCTACGCTTGTCGGGACACCGATTAGGAAGGGCATCAGCGGCGGACAGAAGAGGCGAGTTAGTGTTGCCAGTCAGCTCATCACCTGCCCTAAAATATTATTTCTCGACGAGCCCACGAGCGGACTTGACTCAACTGCGAGCTATGAAGTTATTTCGTACGTTAGGAAGCTGGCGCGGGCTAATAAGGTTGGTTCAAAGCTATTGCTGGCCGGTGCATCACTAACTTGCGAAGCTCATCATTATAGCTAGCATCCATCAGCCATCAACGGCGACATTCCAACTGTTTGATAAGCTCTTGCTCCTTTCCGGTGGAAAAACCTGTTATTATGGCCCTGTTAAGCAGGTCCCATCGTACTTCGGAAGTATTGGATATCCCATCCCTCCTCAGACAAATCCGGCCGAGTTCATCCTCGAAATCGTCAGCTCAGACTTTATGTCAGATAAAAATTCTATGAGGAATGATGTGGAGGCAATTCAGTCTGCCTGGGCGCGATCTCCAGAGAGCAGTAGGCTTACGCAGCAGAGAACTGAGCTCGCTGAGAAAGGGAGCAGGAGGGTTATCGTGGATGAGGCCAGTCGCCCTGGTCTGTTCAGTATCACCATCTCGCTCTTGCATCGCTTGCTCATCAAGAGCTATCGCGATGTCGTGGCGTACGGCATCCGTATAGTCATGTATATGGGTACGTTCAGCATCCACATAATACTTAAATATATTAACATGTGCAGGTTTGGCGATCATGATGGGTACTGTCTGGCTACGTTTGGGGACGGAGCAGGAGTATATCCAGCCTTTCATCAATGCAATTGTGCGTTGGCAGCCCTCCTTCTAGTACGATTCAGCTAACAAGCATCCAGTTCTTTGGATCAGCCTTCATGAGTTTTATGGCCGTCGCCTACGTCCCAGCCTACATTGAAGACCGCGCAACTTTCACAAAAGAGCGCGCAAATGGTCTTTACGGCGCTCTTCCATTCCTCATCTCAAACTTCATTATTGGTCTCCCATTCCTCTGTACGTCTGCTCGGCTCTCACGAACCCCAAGACCCACCCGTCCGTCCATCCAAAGTCCTTCCTCACTGACATAGAAACCCTAAAGTCCTAATTTCAATCCTCTTTTCCATCGTCTCTTACTGGCTCTCCAATTTCCGCCCCAGCGCCCCAGCCTTCTTCACCTGGGTAATGTGGCTCTTTCTCGATCTCGTTGCAGCCGAATCCCTCGTCGTCCTCGTGACATCTATGTTCCCGAATTTCGTGGTAGCACTTGCCCTCGTTGCATTCGCTAATGGTCTCTGGATGAGCGTTGGTGGGTTCCTGGTGTCGCCGAATATTCTCAATCCGTTCTGGAAGTATGTTTTTCATTACGTCGATTACCAGGTACGTATCTCTCTTCTCTCGCCATGGGGTGTAGCGCGGGATTGACGCGTTCGCTTTTGGGTCTTTCAACAGGCCTACGTCTTTCAGGGAATGATGGTCAACGAGTTCGCCGAGCGGATTTACTCCTGTGCTTCGAGCGGGTCCGATTGCAACTGCATGTACGTCACCGATCTCGCATACCAATGCCAGATTCGCGGGACAGGAGTGCTAGAGAGTTACGGGTATGCTACTGGACGAACAGGCAAATGGGTCGGGATCCTGCTGGGGATTATCGCAGGTTATAGGGTGTTAGGGTATATTGTGTTGGTTTTGAGGAGATCGTAAACTTACCTCCAATCACTCAAGAATGGGTAGGATTGGGGTGTGTTATAGGACGACGAAGGTTTTGATATATGTTTTGTATATACTTTAGTAGACTATTTTAGCTTGGGGGTTTGGGGCTTTGTGGATTTGGCATTTTATATAATTTGAGATGGGGTAGGTTGCAACCTGAATGTGGTTGAGGCTGTGGTTATTATATACTAGAAAGTTGGAGGCTCGCGCTAGATTCAAATATATACTGAGGGACTGTTTCTTCCTTCCCCTTCACCACATGCAATCAATATATGTGTAAACCGACCACTAGGTACCACAATGACAATAACCACCGCACCTCCTCTCCACATACAACGCGCCACATCTCTACAAGGCAAAAGCAACCAAAATCGATCCGTGCCGTTAGCTCTTTCCGTTGGGCGGATGGTTAGCTAGGTACTTAGAGTATTGCACCTTTCCATTTTACTGTTAGCTCACCTTCAATTCGCATGATGACCTCAAGCAAGAGGGACAAAGGCTGTCTATAGCCTCTTTTCTCCTGTGTGACGAGCAACCCTGGAGCTGTAGTGCACCTTGGTCTATTCCAGTCTAGGCTCCAACCCAACTTTCATACAGTCCAGTTCTAAGGAGGTATATCCATTGCTCAAAGGTAGATGCTGCCATCAATGCTCCACGCTCCTGACAGTTCGCTGCCTGTGCAGATCGCAGGAGATAGCAGCTTCTTATTCCGTCTGCCGACTCATCGCACCTTTTCTTTGAGCATGATTAGTTCAAATATAGCTCCTTTGTTAAAATTGAAAGCGCGACTAATGCCGTTCTGCCGAAGGGTCTTTCTGTATTGCATATTTCCGAAAGTGAGTTTCGAGAAAGCAAATTGCCGTTCTTGGCTTCCGCTGCTCTGTTATTTAGTACTATGGATAGGATAGAGATAGCTAGTATGACTCTTCGTGGGCGGTTCACTATGGAGAAAAGATTACGGATGAGGAAATCAAAAGGTCGGGTAAATTGCAGGTCTATGATGGTATAGGTATGAGAGTGGCCCGCGAAAGGGTTGTAAGATTGACGAGGGTTGTCGGGGCGTGAATTATAATGAATATAGGGAACAGACAAGGTTGATACAATATGAAATACATAAAATGGCATAATGTCAGACATGGTTTGCTCGGCCAACACATCCGACTACAAGACAGGTAATAATCTAGGCAAAACGTGGATGCGTATGGGGAATTAACGAGTAGAAACAGAAGCAAGAATCGAGATGGAAGCAACTGGAAGAGGGATAGATGCATATTGCTAACCAAGTACAAGAATCAAAAAACAAGGGGTATATCTTTTCATCCAGCTCCCGGCTCATTTCTTCAAAGATGCTGACTGACCATAACGGAGGAACGCAAACAAACGATGAAGAGACAAGTTGGGTTATTCAGAAGAAAACTATACAGACAGGTAAATGCAGGTATATCGAGCATATAACATGGTAGCATGCACACAGACATAAAACATAACCGTATCCATAAACATAAACTTGGCATGGCAGGACATGAGAGACATGAGCATCAACTAAACATCAGGCGTGAGGTGGATCGTTGCAGGTCATGAAGAATCATACAATCATGTTGAACATGACAGACGTTATGCTGAAACCCGCTTTTTTTTTATCATAGCGGAGGTATGATCGAGCCAATGCTCAGAACAGAAATCGAGGAAACCTCCCAATTCAAAAGCCAGTCTTTTTGTACCCAAAAACCATCAAACTTTTGCTGTTCCCGAGGAATATAAGAACGGAAAGATTCCAACGTCTAGTTGCCTTATCCCGAGCTTTCTGTCCAAAATTTACCCACATCGAGAACCATGGTACTGAACAATTGTAAGCGTACTGTTTGCTGCGACTGTCCTTCCTTAAGTTCTTGGGCAGGATTTTGATCAGGCCACGGAGCTAGGTACTGATGCGTCGCTTCGCACGGTCCCCTGCTTGTTGTCCCCAAATATCCAATCACAAGAACAAATGTACTAAACAGACGAAGCGCACTGTCCGCCTTTCATCATTCTTCGCCAAGACTCCGGATATGGCTATGATCGAACCAAAAAGCCAGGAATCGATGCAACAGACTAGTAACGAGGAGGAGCGTAGGTTGACCGACTAGAGCGGCGGCTGGCGCGATCAGACTTGCGGTCGCCCTTCCTGGAACCACCACTGGCAGTTGTATACTCGGAACCACCCGTCAAGTACTTCTTTGGACGCTTGCCCTCGATATTTAATTCGACAGCTCCAGTTTGGCCACTTCGCACACTGATCCGCTTCCCTCCCAGAGATTCCTGTGTGAAGTTCATCGTCACCCCATTTAGCGTCATAACAATGTTGTCGTCGTCTTCTGCGCGGGTCGTGGTCAATGCACCGCTCCCAGGCCGAGTACGAGCATCGCTACCGCTACCGCGGCTGCTGGCGGACCGGCTCTTCTGGCTTCCGCTATCGCTTGCAGCCTGAGAGTTCGCTTTGGCCTTGAGCAGGGCGTCACTCAAACTCATTGAAGGTGCTGCGGCCCTGCTAGACTGAGATGCCTGGTATTCCTCTGCACCCCCCACCTTCTCTTCAATTTCATCAGCCGGGCCGTAATCATAGACCTTGGGTCTCCGCCGACGGGTAGAGTGCTCCACAGCAACTCGGGCTGCGGATCGGGACGAATCATGATAGACTGAAGGACGCCTGAGGCTCCGGTTCCGCTCAGGGATAATAGTTCCTCCACCCGATCCTCGGTGGTATCCATACTCAGAGAGAACATCCTGAAGTTCAGTGAAGTCGAGAGAACGCGACCCACGACGCTCTGACACGATGGAGGGGGCAGTAGCTGACTTGTGGTGTAGCCCGGGCCGTTTCTGGATGATCTGAGGTGGAGGGGCCCTTTGTTTGAGTGGCGGCCGTGGCATCGACCGGTAGTAATCGTCTTCCCCACGATCAAGTGAATGAGAGGGGTGCCGTGGCCGCGCTTGACGGGGCGGTCCAGGAGGTGGGGGAGGTGGGGATGGTTCCATCAACTCGCCCTCCACATCCTCTTCCTCTTCTTCCTCCTCTTCCTCGGAAGTGTCATAGTCGATCGCGGGAGGCTCAAATATGGACGGTCGGCGCTGGCGGTATTCCTTGGGCCGAGACATTGAACGATCCAGACGTTCGGGCGGGTTTGTGGCATCTGGATAGGGATAGTATGGCGACTGTTGGTATACGGAAGGAGCGGGAGAGTAGGCGGGGGAGTTTGCATAAGCCGAGGAGGAAAGAGGCGGACCATGGTCATATCGGCCAACCGGAGAGCTACTGTACATGATCCCGTTCATGGAAGGCATCATCCCATTGAGGCTCACGGGCCTGTTATTCGCATGGTAGGAGTTCGACCGAGCTGACCGACCATGAGGCCGGGTACTGGATGAGACAACAACGGCTGCCGGAGCGTAACGCGACGTCTGGGGAGACGGCGGTGGGTAGTCGTAGGAAGACGCTTGCGATGAGTAATATTGGTACTCTCTTTGTCGGGGCTCAGCGTGCGCAGCTGGGTGATACACACTCTGCTCGGGGTCCCAGTTGTTGCTAGGATAGTGCCTATTATACGTTCGTTCATGTCGGTGGGATACCGACGGTGACCGTGGAAGATGGACCGGCGGATAGCCGGCCGAGTAAGGGCCCGCGTGCATTCTCTCCTCCCGTGATGGATGGGCGCTACGATCTCGTGGCCGTTCTTTTGTTCTTGAGCGAACTCGTTCAAGGTCAGTCTTTTTGTGCGATGTATCGACCTTAAGAGGGGCGGGAGGATGTCTCGAGCCCGACGGGGCGGATTGGGTGCTGTTGACCGTCGCAGCGGTGCGGCTAGAGTAACCCGAGTCACTGGCAGCCTCGACGAAGGGCACCCTGGCCGACTTCTTCAAGTCAGACTTGGAGCGTTTGGCAGTGACGTTGGCGAATTGACGGGTTTCAGGGAGACTGACATGGGCGTCCTCATCATATTCCTCGACGGAGGCGGCGAGAGGAGCTTTCCTGGACATGACTTTTTGGCGGCGGCCAAGGCCCGAGTTGGGTCCCCAAGCGGGAGGGGGTGCTGGCTTTGGTGAAGGCACTGTGGATGACGTGAAACGTGTTGACCCAACAGGGCTTCGGGGGGTTTTGGTCACTCACAGCAGCTAGCGCTGCTGCTGCTCATCCAAATGAGTCAAAGAAAAAATTTTCTTCCTCCCCGATCCTCTTGTTTCTTTTTCCTTTTTTTCCCAACTGATGCCCACTTGATAAATTTCTCCCCCCTTCTGGCTGGAAAGTTTCAATCTAGAAATCCACTCCTTGAGACGAGTCGCAAAAGCACAGCCCACAAGTGCAGATCAGCAAGTTAGGCGTGGATGAAGAGGGCGTCTAGATCGTTGATTGTCAGCGATGAGCAGTGGATGCAGAGCCGTCCATAGATAGCAGTAACTCCATCGAAAAAAAATAAAAATAAAAATAAAAGAGGTGTTTGGTCAAGAGGAGTTGGCGCAGGACTAGCGACGAAGTGGGTGGTAGGAGAGAATCGGGTGGGAGCGAACAGACAGGACAGGAACCAATCCACCAACGGATCAGGCGAAAGGAAAAGAAGAGCGAGGAAGCGCGCTTATTCTGCAGAAGTCGGCTGGCAGACGGTGAGTGGAGGGCTAGAAAGAGGAAAAAGTCGAAATGCTGCAGCAGAGTGTAACCGGCGACGGTTGTTTGGAGGGGTTTTGGGAGACTGAGACTGGATCTGGGCCTGACAGAGGGGAAGACACAGGGCCCGGTGGGGTTCGGTGTGGAGATGGGATGAAGGAAGAATGCGAGAAGACGAGAGAGGATAGCAGCAGTAATAAAGGGCACCCAGTAGTGAGTAGTGCCGTTGGACGACTAGATAACTGGAGAGACGCAGACACGCAGAGAGGGGAAGCAGAGGAAAAGCGAGGCGGAAAGGGCACGCGCAGATATGCCAGACTTTTTAAGTGCTCGCACTCCAGCCGGAGTAATAATAATTTCTTCTATCTCGTCTCGTCTCTATCCCTTGCCGGGTCAAATCCTCGACTCGAGATGACGAATATCGATTTTTCAAATTCTCTTCGAATTTTCGAAGAAACCCGGAAGAGCGACCAAAGAGGTGGGGATGCGCGCAGAGGCGAGTGGCTGTCGAGCGATGCCTGATCTGCCACTAACTGCCATATCGGATCATCAGATGTTGGACGCTTCGCCGTCTCGCAATTACCTGCAGCTATATATACCTCCATCGTCGTGGTCGAATCGAAGCCGGCCTAACAGGCGGCTGTCATCCAGGCATCCGTTTCTCAACAGGCAGATGCAGTTTCTCGTCTTAATATTCGTCTTGATATCCATCATCGTGGATGGAACACAAAACGGCCTTGGAAACCATACCCCAGAAGGGTGTGGCCTTTACGGCCAATGCGAGTGGCATTACTCCACCACAAAACGCACGTCTGACAGGCCCTGCCGTTGCAGGCACGAACTTGCGACGCAAGGAGTCACCGACTCAGCCGCCTTAAGGGTCACCAGTTTCCCGGCCATAACTCGGAATCGGTCATGGACGGCGTCCAGGATAAACGCCACCTCCCAGAAACCGTGATTCACTGAGCAATGGCCCCGTTCTTCCCCGTTCATCCTCGTTCATCTGGGGACGCGAACAGTGGGTGCTACAGCAGCATACCGGCCCGTCTAGTGATGGGCTATCACTCGAGAACAGCTTTCTATGAAGATTGTGAAACGTTCCCAACAGCTCGTGCTCCAGCCGATGATTGGAACATGTGACGAGTCAGGAAGACAAAACATTATACTCCATCATCAATGCCACCTTGCTGCTCCTTAAAGTAGTATAAAGTTTACTACCAGCAGGAGCGCGTATGGATACTAGAGTTCTTTCGAGGTTACGCGAATCTGAAGAAGATGGTGCACAGTAGGGCCTACTAGGTAGGTTTCCAGCAGAGAGTATAGTTTCTGGTCCTGGCAAGTCTAATGCACGTAACTGCGGAGCTTCTCGGAGATATGGATGCAAGTATATCTGAGTGCACGGTGCTGCAAGATTTAACCATCACATACGGACTGTATGTGGTTAAATACGGAGGGTACAGTAGATGAAATATAAATGGGGCGTGGAATTACCGATGCCCCGCTGGATCAACAGATCCAGTACGGCTCGTGGATCTGAGCTGAGACCAACCATGGAACAGTTTGGACGAACTTTGTTTATTCTACTCCAGACGCCGTTCTTACCTCAACCTCATTGTTTTGGCGGTTGTCCCTACTGTCGGATTGCTTGCCTCGCTGTTCCCTCTCTTCGACTCTTGGTCTCTGTTTTTCTTTTTCTCAGGGAGACCGCCAACACAGACAGCATCACCAGATCAGCCTTGAGTCAAGATCCGCCACTCCAGCCTCCGGTACCGTCGCCCGCTGGCTGCCCAACCTTATTGACATGCACGACTGACTGTTGCGGCCCAATAACATTTGCCTCCACCATGGCGACTGCAAGTGGAGGAGACTCGGTGAAGCGGCCCCATAGAAGTCGGAGAAGAACACTAGAAAACTCTTACCCGATGCTGCTCGTGAATTGCTCCGATCAAGTCGGATCTCCCCTGTATTTGTTCGCTGATGACAGGGGATGCTTGCTTGCTGGATTACACCGCATCTGATTGTTGAAAGCCTCCTATGGGCGTTGAGCGTTCCTTTTTCCGCCTCGCGAGGGCGACAAATACGGTTCTCGCCATAGAGCCAGAGTCGGACTGAATCCTACGGTGTAAGCTGAATTTACGAGACAAGGACATGTCGGAGTGCTTTCAATAGCTCGTCATGGGGCGGACTGCAAAAGCGAAGAGAGGACTGTTCTGATAGGCGGTGATCCCTCTCTGAGGCTGATATTGATTTGACAGCTCTCAGCACCCATTAGTGTCTTTACGTCACTCGATCTCAACAATTCGATTATTTACCAAACATGACAGACTCAGATATCGACGATTCAATGAATATTTTTTTTCTCGATTTTTTTCTCTTGCTCATTCCGAATGCTACGTGCTCAGCTTGTTCATGATCCTTCTTCCATGCTCACCAGATTTCTGCCCAATACCCACCAAACAGGTGTCGACGTGACTCACGCCTCTGTACTCTGATTCTCGTTGTCTGTCAGTATGGCCACTCAATATTGACGAGGCTTATACCCCCGTGCCGCAGTGCGACAGTAGCTCCCTGTCGCAGGCCCTAGTCTCATGCCATCTCCCGAACCGCTGAGCGGGACGAGCCTTACCTCTTTGCTTAGAGGTCCTTCGCATCAGGCATTCTATCTGATTATCTCCGTCTTGTCATCGCTGAGTATCGAGCATGCGATGCGGAGACTCCGCATCCACATCCCCATAAGCATGTACTCGAATACTACCCTTGAAAGCGATGCCGAGGCTTATCTCTCTTTTCTGCGCCGTACAAGTCTAGCTTGATATGAATGTGGTGCAACGCTCAACGTCGCAGAATATGATTTGAGTTTGGCCCATACTAAGATGCATCGTCAATACTCCATGTAGCAATGCTTATGGGTAGCAATTACTGGTAGCTGGAGAGCATCCTGGTGTCGACTTAAGATAAGATTTTGTCGGTGAAGAGAATATCGTCGAAATTTACTCACTCGGAACATACCATGTAACTGCGCTGCCGGGGCCTAGTATAAGTGTACAAGGTGAGGAACGCTCATGATTCATGGTAAATAGCAGTGTGCCTTAGGCACCCGCCGCCTATACATGTAGACAAGAATTGGGCTAACTATGGCGATAAGAATGATGAGTCAGCAGTTACCCCGGTCACGGCTAGGCCCAAACAAAGCGTCATCCCAGCCTCTCCATTTCTCCAACCACCGCATTTTTGGGCTGGGTCACGATCTCTCGATCGTTCTGACTGCATTCTTTCAATCTTTGAATGTACGCTCGTTTTGTGTCGCTGACATTGTCGCTGAGAAACTTACTGAAGCAGGACTCGTCAGTCCGGTGTCTTAAACTCGGCTATCTAGTCAACTCTAAGTATACTAACCGGGCTGGATTCGAGGGTGCAAATAACGAATCGGCAAACTCCATATTCAATACTTGTCAACTGCAACTACGAGATATAACGCCTGGTCTGCTGTCAACCAAGCTTAGAGGCTCGTCTTGGGCTACGTGCTCTTGACAGCTCTATCCACCATGCCTCCAGCCCAGCATGCGGGGTGGTTCCCCAGCATTCTTGGTCGATCCATTCTCAGCAGCACCATACGCATCCACCAGAGCCTCCAGCAAGACTCGAAGAGCGACGACACCCTCACACCGACCCCTGCTGATAAAACCCACACGCTCGTTGCGCGTGCGGACAAAACATACCACCCGGGCGAAGGCTCAATAAACCCAAACAACATCAACATGCGTGGCTTATATGCATTATTCGCCATTCTGGGCGCAGGTTTGGTTCTGGCATCCATTTGGTTCTTCTTCTGGGCCAAGGACGGCGGGTTCGTCTGGAAGGAAGGCGACTGGGAGGAATACAAGTCAACCGTTCTGCGACGAAAGGGCCCTGACGGCCGCACACTCAGTAATGCCACCCGAAGCACAAGACTCGGCGGCGGCAGCATCAACGGCAAGAGCTTCTTCTCCGGCGACGACGACGGATACACCGTTGCCGACACGGCACCGACATACAGCGATGAAACGGCCACAACAATCACGGAAAAGGAGCCGAAGCGCAAGCGCAACCTCCGCGATAAATTCCGACGCAAGCATCGGAATGAGAAGTATGAAGGCGAAGTTGACGAAGACGTCCGCGCTTACCGCAAGGAAAAACCAGCCCAAATCGGCGGCATTAACCGCGAAGCCGACGGCACTTACTACGGTAGTGACTATGATACTTCTGCGCCTCCGACACAGTATAACCAGAGTGAGATGAGTGAAGTCCGTGATTATGCGTATGAGCCGGCGCGTCACAGTCAGGCCCGCCGCGACTTTTCCTTTGTCCCGGGAACCGAGGAAACAATGTCTCAGACCACAACAGAGCGTGTGCTTCGTGAGCCTTCTGCCCGCAGACACAATCGCCGCCGCGAAAGACGCAGTCGACCACCTCCTACCTCGTCCTCGCGACAAAGCAGTCCTCGTAAGCGCGAGTCGCGCGGCCACTACACCGAACCACTTGATTTCTCGTCCAACTCCCAGTCTCGCTCCGATTACCAGTACTCGAATGTTGGCACAGAAGAAGAAGACCTTGGGACCATTAGCTACCATCATCCCATACCCGGTCTGAGTAAGGGCTACCGACGTGATGGGGCGCGTAGCAGACGGCGGGATAGTTTGAGTGATAGTGATGGCGACGAGACGAGGTATTCATGACGGTGAGGAAATGATTGTAAATACTGCCGACCTCCTACGGATACAGGATATCGAGACTTTGGATTTTATGAGTGCATGGGACAATGGAATGAATTGGGATCAGGTTACGAGAACGAGTTTATACCTTGGCGTTGCGTTTTGCTCTTGTTTACGTGATTAATGATGAATATGGATACGATGAAAGCTGGAAAGGAACAGGCCTGGTATTGTATTATCTTTATGGCACCACAAGCTAGCCGTCTTACTCTATTGCTGTACCTAGTTAAATATACACTTACTGATACCAATATCTTGTTGAAGACCTCCATTGGTATATGATTATCCTTGGTGTAACTTGAAAAATGTCAAAATTGGGAAACGATGTATTGTGTAATACTTCATAGTAGTTATGGTAATACATAAAGGCCTACATCACAAGGACGAGAAGAGAGCGAGTTGAATCCGAAAAGAGAAGCGTTCTAACACTGAAGTCCAGTTTGATATGCTTGTGCATGCTACGCAGGTAATCCAAGGCGAAACAGTTGAGAAAGACGAGAAATTGTAGAAAGGACGTGACTGTAGATAAGGGAACCGAAGGGAAGGGCTGATTATGGCCTGGAGTAACGCCGTGGACCGAGCTTCGGGGCCGATACCCGTGGCGACGATGGCAGGGGCTGTGAAGATGCCCTCTTCAAGTGTCTCCACCGGCCATTGGCATAGCCCACAACGGTATCAGCGTCGCCGTCATCGGCATTGTTTAGATAGGAGTTATCAGATGGGGGTGCCTGCGCCGTTTCATCAGAGAACCACCGATCAAGGATAAGCTGGCTAATCTCATACTCGCGCAAGCCCTGCGCGCGGAGTGATCGCCAAAGCGGGGAGCGTTGCAAGTGCCATATACCCATTGACGAGATACGGAGCTGGTGGAGCATCCATTTGTTTATGAACTCGTTAGAGCGGATCAAGGATGTTTGTTGGAGTGCCTGGGAGAATTGGAAGCGTCTCAACGGCGACTGGTCAGCCGTGTCGCTGTTGTGTTCGAGAGGAACAGGGTAATCTTGATCTAAACTCGAAACTTGGGACTCTCCTGGAAACACGGAGCGCTCGTCAAGTGGAAGTCTTAATGGGCCTGTCTCTGGCGCCCATAAGGTATCATCGACGTAGTGGTGGTATATATTAAGGGAAGAGAGGTCCTCATAGTCGAATCCGCGATGTCCTTCTTCGAGACAGATCGCGTGCAGAGAGACCACGTCCATTTGGGCATTGTTTAACTCCTTCCAGATTCTGGCTCTTTCTTCATCATATGTCTTCAGGAAATATTTGGAGTCCTCGTCTTCCATGGACAACTTATACTGTAGCCTTTGGGCTTGTCTTTCAATGGTAAAAAACCATTCCGAGTCAAGATCGGCAAGGCGTTCTTGAAGAATACGCTCGTCTCCTATGCGTGACAGATAAGCAGTTATACAATGCGGCAGTTCTCGGACGGGCGCTTCATCATCCGAGACTGGACTCCAAGTTCTAGTGCCGGGTTGAAAATTCGGCTCAGGTCCCCAGTTTTGCGGTCTCGTCAAGGACTCAATGGAAACCGAGAGAAAGTACTCTTGTTCTTCTAGTTCATCTTCCTCTTGCCGATAGCTATCCTCCAGTCTCAAATAGTCCTCCGTGGCAACTTGCAGAAGTTGATACTCTTCCATAATTGGCCCCGCTTCGGGAAGGTCCATGTCGGCGAAGAAAGAGTTGAGGTGTTTCATAAACCTAACTCTTAGCTCAAGCTCGTCTTCCCGCTTGTACCTTAAGGCCATACGGGACTGTCGAGCTCGCACTCTCTTGGCGGAGAGGTCGTTGAACTTTTCATACAGCTGCAAAAGTTCCGCCTCTCGAGTCTTTCTTGAAGCCTCACTTTCTTCTTCAGTAGTTGGCGCGTGCTCTCCTAGAACATGGTGTCCGTCGTTAATTGTACGATGATTAGGGCTAGAATGTGTTGGCGCAGATGATCCGCGGTCAAACGGATATTGTTCGGAGTCATGTGCTGGCTGGACGGGACTCCCTTGCGCATCGGAGGTGTTTACACGATGGTATGACCCATCCAGTTCGAGCGAGAGCCCTGGCGACGATAATGGAAGCGATGGATGTTGGGGAGCAACATGTGGCTCAGGAAACGACTGACCGCGTAAACTCTCGGATTTGAGCATTGAATCGGTCCTGTTGCTTCGGCGATTCTGCAGGGCAGCCAAATGCATTGTTAGCAATCACACACTAGTGTACGTGTACAGGCGCAAGCTTGGAGTTCATAGACGTTCAAGGTAACAGCCTTACCCAGCGTCGAGCTTTCGTTGCCCTGGTACGCCAGTAATGCCGGAATGCATTTTCGAGGGCTTTAAATTCGACCATCGCCTGTGTGGCCCCATGGGCCTTCACCGTAGAGTGACGGACTCACACCGTACACCAGGGGGCGAGGTGAAGCAAAAGACGCTAAGCACGGGAATCTCCTAGGGGGTGGCTCAGAGTCGGCGATGGACGGCATGGAGGTGTTAACCAAAACGACAGCAGGTCGAACCCATCTCCGCGGTAATCGTCTGCTGTTATCGAAGGCAATAGTCAGGCTGAAATTAACAACCCAACGCCCCAAGCATAAATAAAGCCAATAATAGCAAATAGTGTTGCATTTATGATGCACAAAAATGAATGCAACTTGCTGCGTAACCCCAGCGACTGGAAATGGTCACGTCGTTTGGCTGCCCTGCAACTCGAATGCCGAAAAGTCAGAGGCTCCTATAGGCGGAAGAAACAACCATTCACATATTTGAGGAGGTCCGTCGAGGACCATTAAGGAGCCAGTGTCCAAAGCTGGAAAGGTCGCGCAAGGTGTTGGCCGTCTCATATCGCGAAACACGGGAGGAGCCGAGGAGGCCAAGCGGTTCAGAATATCAGCACGAGGATGACGACAGGTTGCAGCGAACCAAGAAGAAGGAAGCGAGATGACTTCCACAGCGATCCGAGAACGCGAGATGAGTGTCAGAGATGGAGGGAAGCGGAAGAAGTAAGTCGTGGGGAGAACTCCGCATGGTTGGATCGCGCCGGGCCTAGCGCAAGCAATGGCGATTTAATCCCAGCACTTCCACCCTCCATAATCTCCCGATGGAACCAGTCGTCGACGAGCTGCAGATTGCTTTGGTCGAGCTGAGAGGAGAAGCCGGTGTCATGTGCTTGGACAACTCAAGGACATGCAGTTGCATCTTCGAAAGCGGGGGTCGACTGTCTTCAGAAGAGCCTCATCCTGACCCCTTCTGGCAGTCCATCTCTTTGCGAGCTGAGAACCAGGTTATAAGCCATGAGTCTGTCAGACAAGTCGGGCTCCTTTCCTGTCGTGAAAGTACGCCAACTTCATCCTGGGCCCAGGGTCGGAAAGACGGATCACGGCTCGTTGCAATTTGTCGGTCGGTTGGATTGTGAGACGTAGGTGATTGCTCTAATTATGTCTGACGGTTACGACTCTGACCCCTCGGCCTACGCTGAGGAACCTCATCCATATGCGCGAGGTAGACACAGCCATTCTAATATGAACGAGAATGCTTACTCCATCTCAGGCCCGCGCCAGGGAGGCCCCCGCCACGCACAGGGCTATGATGCGCAAAGCCACTATGCTTACTATTCGAGGTCAAGGTCCGCCGTTTAGATAGCCATTCCTGCTGCTCTGCTGATATTTGCGACTAGTGCGATACCACGACATGTGATAGTACCTGAGGACCCAGCATCTTCAAGGGGCACGTCCGGCCAGTGAGTAATTTGAGGTTCGGTTGGTCATACCATACTGATTATCAAACGATGTATACAGCGAAGAAGAATCTCATTACATCTACTCCACGGGGAGGTCCAACAGCCGTATATATGACGAGAGTCATGAGCCTGGCTACGGAGCTCGGTTCAATGACTACGGCCAGGACGGCCAGGAACCTGACTACGAAGAGCAATCCGACGACCGTGAGGAGACATTTCGTTATGGAAATGACACAAATTACCATCACCCACTTACTCTACGCCATACGAACACTCACACCGGGTATCCGCCACCCACGACACAAACTGGGCGTCATCGTGGCTCTTATCCTGAAGTGATGCCAACACCGGGAGTAAGCTTGACTCTCTAGCAAACTTTGGTCTATGCCTCTAATCGGCAAATAGCATCCCATGTCTCTGCCGTTGGAGAGTGTCCTGGATTCGCGTGAGTCCCTTTCATTATCTCGGCAAAGGAAGTATATCTAATAGCTTAGGGTACATGGTTCAACCACCCAATTACTACCGCGAGGGTAAGGTATGTACTAAATAGGGCTTTTTTTTTCCCTTTAGCACCGATGCATCTTGAAAACTTATTTCACGTGCTCAATGCATCACTACTGACCCAACTAGGTCTTTTCAATTTTGTGGCACGAAAACGATGGGCGCGCCGGCGGAACCCTTGTCAGCAGAGGTCCGCAGTATCGAGGCCGCTTTGGAGAGCCAATTTACAGCACTATTCGCCGCATGGTAGTCTTTAGGCAATATGAGCAATGCTCATGGTGTTTGTAAGTACCTGCTTAACTCTTTCTCGTGTTCATACTAAACCTGACCATTGCTCAGCGCGATTACAACTTATAATGGCCGTGGCGTTGCGAAAAGAGGTGTGGACCCGGACAAGCATGCGATTGTATACATGAGAGGTACAACGCCAACTTTGGGTGTTGGGGAGCCGCGCATGGTCAAGGAGCCCCTGGAGGTGGTTCCGGAAAATCCGGGTGAGAATCTTGATTATATGTCGAGATTGAACTTTAGCAAGATCTATACCGTGGAGCATAATGTCAAAGTGCTTCCCATTGGCCGAATCTCAAATAGATCGATGACCAGGTTCCGCGAATACGCCAGATACGAACTCGCACTTTGATGTCTTTTGAGTTTTTGACTAGGTTTGCTCAACGCGACCCTGAGCTCCTCAACTTATACGTAGAGGAGCATGATAACTGGAATACGTTTCAACACAGTCCGCCAGAATACGTTTGCCGATTTTCACGGAACAGAATATTTGTGGGGCAGTCACATCAGACCTAGTATGCTATGCCCGAAGATACCATACGCTGCTATTTTATTACTGCGCTCTATTGCTTTTAGCTTCTTTTATATCGGCATGTTTATAACAGTCATGCTTCATAGCATAACCCAGATTGCCCCAGTGCTTGCAATGAAAATCAGTTGTTTATGTCCACAGTAGTTGATATACTTCGAACGCTAATCCTAATCAAGTAACTCCGGCACTGAGCCTGACTAAGTGGGGACACTAAGAAATACTGCCGCGGGACTTGTCACCGCTCTGAAGATTTTCTGAATGCAAACTCACTCGACCTAAGAGTGCAACCGAGAAACATATTATCCCTTTCCGTCGAGAAGCAGAAAAATGAAGCGAAAGCTAGACGCAAACGACGTGCCCTCAACGGAGGCCAATGAGGCGGAAGAAGTGAAGAGTGCCGACAGAGACGAAGATTTCGAGAACCTCAATCTCGATCCTCGATTGCGCCAAGCCCTCGTTAAAGAGAAGTTCAGCAAACCCACGCCGGTACAAGCGAAAGCTATTCCTCTAGCTCTTGAAGGGAAGGATATATTAGGTATGCCATTAGTGGCTGATGTATGCTGTTGCGATTACTGACAAGAGCAGCTCGCGCAAAGACTGGCTCCGGAAAGACAGCGGCATATGTCCTTCCTATCCTACAAACAATCCTTCAGAAAAAGGCGGTTCGTTGCTCCCTTCCATTTATTTAGTAGCATGGATCGCTGTGCTAATGTATTATAGATCGACCCTTCCATGAAGGCGACCACTGGTCTGATTCTAGTCCCTACACGAGAGCTCGCGGAACAAGTCCAGAAAGTTATCACTACATTCGCTGCGTTCTGCGGCAAGGATGTTCGATCGGTCAATCTTACACAGAAGGTCTCGGATGCTGTTCAGAAAGCGATGCTTGCGGACTATCCTGACGTTGTCGTATCAACGCCTGCTCGTGTCATTGCCAACCTAGGTACCTCGGCCCTGTCCTTGGAGAACCTTACGCATCTCGTTATCGATGAGGCCGACTTGGTGCTTTCATACGGATATGAAGATGATATAAACGCTTTATCGAAGGCTATTCCGCGGGGTGTACAGACGTTCCTGATGAGCGCAACTCTCACCGCGGAGGTGGATACACTGAAAGGATTGTTCTGTCGTAGTCCTGTGATTCTAAAGTTGGAGGACAAAGATGATCATGGTGCCGGAGTCAGCCAGTTCGTTGTCAAGTTAGTACACTATAGTGACTTGAGAAGATTTGGTAAGAGCTAACGGTTGCAACTTTAGATGCGCGGAAGACGAAAAGTTCCTTCTTACCTATGTGATCTTCAAGTTGCAGTTGATCAAGGGCAAAGTCATCATATTCGTTGGGGACATTGATCGAAGTTACCGCTTGAAGCTGTTTCTGGAGCAGTTTGGGATCAAGAGCTGCGTCCTCAACTCCGAATTACCCGTCAACTCGCGGATCCACGTCGTGGAGGAATTCAACAAGGGCGTCTACGACATTATTATCGCCGCCGACGAACAAGAAGTCCTTGGAGTATCAAAATCAAAGAAGTCAAAAGCTGCCACCGAAGGTGACGACGAGCTTCTGAGCGACGAAGATGAAGAAACATCCGCAAAAGCCGCCTCCACTCGCACCGACAAACGCCGCAAGCTCTCCTTAAAAGAAAAAGACTACGGCATCTCCCGCGGAATCGACTTCCAAAATGTCGCCTGCGTCCTCAATTTCGACCTTCCTACCTCCTCCAAATCCTACACTCACCGCATTGGCCGCACCGGCCGCGGCGGCAAAACAGGAATGGCCCTCTCCTTCGTCATTCCCGCCGACAAATACGGCAAGCACAAACCCACGTCCTTCCCCACCGCTAAACACGACGAAGCCGTTCTCGCCAAAATCATCAAGCGCCAGGCTAAACTCGGCCACGAGGTCAAACCATACCACTTCGACATGACACAGGTCGACGCATTCCGGTACCGAATGTCTGATGCTCTACGAGCCATCACCCGCCTTGCTATACAGGAAGCGCGCGCGCGTGAAATCCGCCAGGAACTCGTCAAATCTGAGAAGCTGAAGCGCCACTTTGAAGAGAATCCTGAGGAGCTCCGGCAGCTGCGTCATGATGGGGAGCTGCGTGCTGCGCGTATTCAGCCGCACTTGAAGCATATCCCGGAGTATCTGATGCCGGCAAAGGGCAAGAAAGGGATTTCGAATGAGGACGTGGGCTTCGTGAGTTTAAGGAAGACGGGGCCTGAGAACCGGATTCGGAAGGCTAGAGATAGGAATCGTGGGAGAGGTAAGAAGCCCGGGAGGAAAATTGATCCGCTGAAGACTTTCAATCGGGGGAGGAAATGATTGCTTTTCTTTGGATTATGTGCATGGATGTTTGTATAATGGGTTTGGTCCGGGATAGGTAGTGCTTCGTAGAAGCAGAAAATCTGCACATGATATCATTACGTATATAGCAATCATATTTGAAACTGACTTGGCTCGTCGACTCTATTTATTTTATCGTAAAAATTATATCTGATGTATCTAATTTGAGTACCGAAGTCTTAATGACGCTATATTTAAATCCTTGTCGCATATGAATCGAGGCGAATATGCCAACCATTTATAAGAACCTATCCCTTAACTCCTCGCCCAGCAGCCTGTCCCGAACGTCGCTCGTCAATTCCTCCAACCCAAAAGAGAAATGCACCCATTTTCCACGCCCGTCCTTCCTAGCCCGTAGAACCCGTTGCTGAACCTCCTTCGCATCGTGCATGGTCCCGCGAAACCGCTCCAGCTCCTTTGCCCTCCGATACTTCTGGCGCTCAAGTTCGACATCCCATGTTTCAGTTGATACGTCGGATGCGGCAGGAGCGTGGATGGAGGAGGCTAGGGACCGAGGGCTGGGAGCGTTTATGTTCCATGTCGAAGCTGCTCCGCTTAATGTGGCAAGCTCACTGTCTTCGAGTTGCGGGAGCCATCCCGGACCAAGACGAATCCATTCAATGTCTCTCCACGACCCGTTCCATTCAGGGCCTGTGGAGTACGTCTCACCGTTTGGGCCTACGCCTTCCCAATTGAGGGCTGGTATCCAGTCCGCGCAGCCTTCGAGGTCCAACCATTTGAGGCAGTATGTGGCGCGCGACAGCCTACGTAATATACCTGCCGATTCGGCCCAATTATTCTCCATTGCGGAATATGAGTCGGTGCCGCCGTAGGAAAACGTAAGGGACCTGTGCGTTGGGTGTCTCACCCTGGCATCGATGGCGTTCGGTGTGACCGTTGGGACGGGCCAGTGTGCGAGCGAGAGATGTGTGATGGTCGACAGGTGGGAAAGCAAGTTTATTAGTGAGTTCCAGCTTACTGCTGCCTTTTGAGGATGTGCCAAAGAGAGGTACTGTAGGTTTTCAAATCGTAGATGTGGGAGCGGTTTTGAAATTGCACCAGCGGTACCAGAGGCTGCATCATCTTCATACTCATCCTCCCAGGACAATGGGACGGTTTTAATCGTACCATCATCTGCTGAACCAGCTTTTCTTTTGGAAAGTATTAACTCGGCGGAGAGCTGCTTCAAGGATATCCATCGTCCTAATGCTCCGCTTAGATCAAGACGTGTAACGTGAGGATCGCCATCAGCCAATCGACCATGTTCCGCGACGTCAACATCCGCCGTATTGTCAAACAATGGCTTGAGACCGCGCATACCAAGAGGCTGCATTCTAGCATAATAGGCAATATAGCTCAGCAATAGGACTTTAATATGCGTCGGCAGGAAGCCAAGAAACTGCCCATCGTAGTCAACGTGCCAAGCCCAGTGCATAGCCATGGACTTCAGCAGCGCATGGAGGAAGCTACTCCTCGCAGGAAACTCTGATCCTGGGAGGCGCTCAAGGCGATGAAAAATCTTTGCCGTCTCAGTAGCATTCAACTCAGCATCCTCATCCTCTTCTGCGGGAGTATCTCCCGAAAGCCAGCTCTCTGGTGGTGGCGGACCAGGCGTCCTCCGCAATCGCCGCTGTCCAAGTTCGGTGCGTCGAGCATCAGGCCGAGGCCGCGGCGGCGGGGTTTCGGGGAGCTCGAGGACATTTCGCAAGGATGGATGAACGGATCGCGGCGTGACATATCGAGGGATATTGCGATTTTTCTTGTCTAGTCCTGACGACGAAAGCTGTGTCCGGCGCAAATGGTCGATCAGGTCGTTCACTGTGGGCCGGTCTGGGGTGCGGAATCGATCATTCTGACTGTTGTGGGGGCTCGACGATAGGCTGTAATGAGGGGTATTAGTTGGCTTCGCGTATGTGTTCTTATATTTCTTCGGCATATGGGTTAATAGGGCAATAAAAAAGAGAAAGAGATTGATAGAGAAAATGATGACAGTGAGGGGTAAGGAATATAAGGTAAGGCTACGGCGGAGTCACGACCACGGAGTCATGATGATTCATGTCAGACAGATGCGCCCGGCCACGGTCGATACTGTCGACTCCCAAAAATTTTCTGGGTCTGTTGATTTGTACAAATTCTATAAGGCTAGATAATTTACAGTAAATTCGAATGAATTCGAATTCATAAATCGCGGACCCACGATTCATCCTTCATCTTCCCCTCACGCTTCCCACCTTCTTCCATCCACGTTTCTACCAGTCCTGCTTTGGGGTCCTCATCTGAATGACCCCTTGACCGTCGTACTTCCAGGACAAGGTCCCTGACCTTTCTCGTGACTTCTTTGCGCAACTCGACGGCCTCGTCACCATACAGGAGCTCGTTGCTCAACGCACCGAGCGGAAGATCGCGCGTCTCCGGCGAAGCTAACTCGGCTTTGGCCTTGATCTTCTGCCATCTCCTTCGCATCTCCCCAAATACCGCTTCAGTATCAACCTTCTGCCCGAAAGTTACACTAACTTCCTTCCCCGGCCGTGGGAGAAATCGTGGGAATTCGCGGCTCTCGTGCATGACCTGGTCGAAGCCCTCTAACCACATTGGAACAATGTCTGGGCATTCGCTGGCCTCCAGTATCAACCTCGCAACACCCCACTTAAAATATCGCATGGTCTTATTCGGGGACTGGTGAATCTTTCCTTCAGGGAAGATATGGACCCATGAGTAAGAGTTGCAGGAGTATGCGGACGGCGCGAGGTGCGAATCTTCACCATCTGTAGTGTAGGCTGTAGGGAGATCCGAAAACGGGTCGACACAGACGTTCTGTAGGCTCCAGCTCTGGCGTTCAGGCTTCGCAAGGTGCGGTTCGGCGGGAAAAGGGCCCTTTGACAGAAGTCGAATCGCCTGGGTCACGGCTGGTTGGGCAATGCCGCCGTGCTTAGAATGAGCGGATCTATGAGTAGGTAGGAGTTGACCCATTGAGAAGAAAAATGCCAATGGTCTAACTCGACGGTCAGTCACGGGTGACATGGAGAGGCCGGTATAAGCATACCGGGTCTGATAGCATATATCATGACTAGCCATCCCCCATCTTCGGTTTGACGAAGATAGCCCGAAGTTATACTTCAAAGGGAGAAAACCCCATACCAACGGATCATCCATACTGTCGAAAGTCGGTCAGTGTTCGGTAGGGCTAGGGATCGATTGGCCTCGGCGTCGAGGCGCATTGTACGTACGTACACGCTAATATGGTTGGAGACTATCATCAGATGCAATGTTAGTCAGTTCAACACAGCGAGACAATCCAAATGAATCCAACTATACCTGTAAGCAATCCCTTCTTCCGTTGCGACGGATCTTTTCGCGAATCTAGAAGCTCGAGGAACTGCTCAAGTCCATGCGTCTCTGGATGACTGCATGCATACAAGAAGCCCCGACATAGCGCAGCGACTCCCAGAATCGTAGTCGAAGAAAGAGACCTCCATAAAAGAGACGGACTTTCGCCGGTGGCGCCGGAATTTGTAGACTGCGACATGGTGTCGGTTCTATCGGATATCCATATGAATTATGAAGGGAGGAATATCAGGGAACGAGCGGCGCAACCAGAGTATGCGCAGAGGCTAAGCATGAGGGAGACAAAAGAGTGAATTGAAAGGTAGCGAAAGAGGCCGGATGCACGGTGTGAGCGCAGTTGGCAACTTTATTGGCCTCTAGGATCTTGGAATTCGTTCCGCCGCGGAGGTTGGCAACGCACGGACCATTCATCGTAACCTCGACGGGATTTTCCGTTCAACAATCAGCAAGACTACCGTCAGACCTTTGGACACTCTCTTGTTTCCCGTCATAAGCACAATGATGTTCAAGCCTTCATCGCCATTATTCTCGGGTCTTCTCTGGTACGCTTCTCCTACAAAACTCCTAACGCCCCTCATTTCTGCCGCGACGGTGCTAAATCGACCACGCAACCCACATTCAAACCGTTATCACGAAAACTGTCGCTAATACCTCTTTTCAAATAGGAAGATCCCATGGCGCATCTCGCAGCCCCAGAAGGCCCGGCAGCGTAAGCGTCTCCGCGCTGTTGACAAGGTAGTCGACACCGTCAGCGCAGCCCTGGCCCGAAACGGCCAGACCACGAAGGCCGTTGAGAGATGGTACAAGGAGATGCCCCGGGAGGAAGAGATGTTGCCGCGTGACAAGTACACAATCTTTGATAAGAAGGAGAAGACATACCGCAAGGGCATTCACAGTATGTTCGCCATGTTCCTTACGCTGGCCTGCTCCAGAAAATCGCGCAACAACGGTAATGTAACTAACGTCTTCTCATCTAGAATTACCGAAGTGGACGAGAGTCAGCCAGCGCGTCAACCCCCCTGGTTTCTAAGCGCCATGATAACTGGCTTTCGTTTTCTACGGATGCCTATATGAACGGCACTTTCTTCGCCGTTTCCGCTGTCTACCTACCTACCCACTCACTACTAACGGACACGTGCAATCGATATCGCGTTCCTACTGTATTATACGGCCCTTCCCGTGCCGTCGTACTCGCTATTAGAGACGAGCTATGGGTGTTCAAGCCAGATATCAGGATCTTGGAGTTTCGGAAATAGGGGATCACTGCCTGTTTGCATTTTGTACGGTACTTGCAATATATCCTATTAAAGCATGCTCGCCGTCTGCTCTTATAATCATCTTGGTTGCAGTACTGCGAGCTCGAAAAATGGAAACCCCACATATCAATGTCCTTCCAGCATATTAATGTTTTAGGCATGACTAACGGCTCCGGCATATAAAGACTTGAAAAGAACGACCATACCTGTTAGTTTGAATCATTGGCAACTGGGCATAAAAACAGGAAATATCAAGCAGAAACACATTAAATTATTTAATGTCGTCCCTTGAGTCTATTGTTCATACACTTCATCAGAAGCATCCTGCTGGCTCTAGGGGTCTTCCGTGCTGCTATACGGTTGAGGAATGATGATCGTACAAGGATCCGTCTAAGTTGACCCATTACGGAGTGTCTTGACCTTTTTTTCCTTCCTGCTTACGATACCATGAAATGAATAGCATAATTGAATATTCAATAAAGGCTGGGGGCTCATTTTATTTTGAATATATACATCTCACGACAGCTCGTCTATCGAAAGCTCCCAAGATCCTACTTGGCAATGACCACTGTCGGGCTGGAGGAGTTTTGTAGCGTATCGGTAGTATCGAGCGATGCCATACACGAGCTCCTTCGCCCTTCTTCTGTTCGCTCGACCTTCAAATATTGCCTTGCGGATCCGATATCCGCGTCTGATTTTTTGCCAGTCGCTCAGCTTCTCCTGCCATCCTGCGCCGCCTTCATAGTATCTTTCTCCCTGTCGAGATGACAGACCGAAGCCCTGCGGTGGCCTCCGGAGAACCCAACTCGCCGGGTCGATGTGACCGTCTGGCGGATCTTCTACTGAGCTATCATAGTGTTCAATAGAAGGTAAGAACACTTTCTGCCCCGATGCCTTTCTCTGCTGGTTCACTGCAACCCTCCACGAATTGATCTTGGGTGTATGTGCCGGTTGACGAGCTGATTTCGGATACTTTGGGGTAGGAACTGATGATGGCCTGGGATACGGAACGTTGAATCGTGGATCTCCCCAAAGTCGTCGTTGATCAGTGTTCACGCGGGAGACCGGATCGAAAACAATCCAAGTATCCCGGTTTAACCAATGATTTGCGAGCAGGGCAAAATGAAAGGGCCGTTGTCCGGGAGTCAACTGGCCTTCGATCCAGCTGAGTCTTCGATCCAAGTTCTCAATCAACCGTACCTCCCAATTGCTCCAGTTTTTGGGCCGTGTTACGCGATGAGGTATTTTCCCTGGGTTTGGCAGTTTCCGCCGCCGATTGCTCGACTGTTTATTCTCGATTTCGACCTTTGTGATTGAAGTCTGCAGGTCTGCCAGTGAGTTCTCATACCAGGTTATGAGTGTTGGTCGATGTAAAGGGGCCAAGAGACTGCGTTGCAGGGGTAAAGAGGGCCACTCCTTCTGCACATTGCTTTCGGTTTTGTATTCTGGCAATGAAACGGGGAGTCTGGTATTGTGCTGCTGATCGCTGCCGTAGAGAAATAAATCGCTAATGTCTGAGGAAGATGTCCATTTCGGACCCTGCCGGTACTGGTGCACAATCTCAGAGGCAGCGGCATCCAGAGAGAGGCTCCCAAGGACCGCAGACTTAGGGCTCCCTGGTGGGCCCCTTGGCAGAGTATGAGTGCTGTACCCCAGACATTTGAGTGTCTGCAATCCCATGCGGGCAGACCAAACCTGGTACTTCCTCGAGCGACGGAAAGTCAAATAAATATCTGAGGGCATATCTTCACTGCCAGTTCTTCCAGATCTTGTTGTTACGGTTGAGTGTGCATATCGATAAGGCGGAGATTGTTTTGCTTGTGGAAGGCAGGGCATAGAAAAGCTGTGGGGGGATGGTTGGGTATGGTTTAGATACCACAGCGGAACGCGCCTGGAGGTTCGAGAGAAGGGAGTTTTTGACAGAGATGTGAAGGACTTGCCGATATAAGATAGCTCATGTGTGCTTGTATCCGAACAGAAACCTCTGCCAATTCTATCGCGCTGCAACTGACGAACTGCCGAATATCCTGGAAGACTATTATTCCCATATCCTTCGCATATAGGTATGTCCGTCCTCGTAGCTCGAACAGGTGTAACCGTCGGTCGAGGGGTGTGCGGAGTTGGAAGTGCACCAGTCGCAATGGGATGTGAAGCTGTTTCCAGGCCTCCGATTGTCAAGGGCTCGGCAATAGATGGACTACAATGACTCCAGATGCTACCGATTGTTTCGTGGCGATGAGACACAGGCCATGACAACTGATGGTTTTCCCTCTCCTGGTACGTGGCGAGTTCCTTCTGCTCCGAATACCGCCAAATCCATTCAAAATCCGCCCTCGACGACTTCCACGGATTCCAACTGTGTATCTTTGCCATGCAGTCCCGTACGACCCGCTTTCTGGCCTCGTGCCGCTGCAACGACACCCAGCCGTACCAGGTCTTTGCGTAACGAGACGAAGTTGTGTTGCCCTCTCTGAGAACCCTACCCTTGGTGAAAGAGCGAAGAAGTCGAGGGAATTTCCAGATGAGGACAGTAAGGATAAAAATGCAGACGGTCCCGGCAAGAAGCTGGAGAAAGAGCTTCCAAGGAATGAACGACGTCGGCTGAACAGGCGTAAATGAAGGAGCAATCAGCGGTCGTTGTTGAATCAGAGGCGTCGGCGGAGGTCGGTAAGGGACAGGTGCCATCTGATGAGTATAAAGTCACGCAATAAGGCAGGCATTCTGATAACAATAGAGAGGCTGGCCGCGGAATTGTTAGTCGGCGACCTCCATTGTGTTGAAGTGTAAGTAGTATCGCGGGGATGGCAAACGTAGAGGGCACCTGCAAGAGGCCCTCCTCCCTATCTCGGACGCTCGCACATATCGGCCCTTATGTCCGACTGGAGCTTTCTTCTATCAACAAGCATACCACAGGTTTTCTCATCGTTAACAACTAGCAACGAGCCATTCCAGACAAGACCATCTACCTGGTTGTCTCTTCAATCATGGCATTCAGGCATACTCCAACAAATTAATGCAGTTCACAGTCATGGCACGCGATCGTCATGGTTAACAGGGTTTGTAGAGGAGATTCCTTTCCAGGTTCGCCTCACTCCCCGCCTCACTTTGCACCTCGATCATCTTCAAATCCAACCACGACACGCAAGCTGCGGAACGAGCTCTGATCGGCATTGCCTGTGCCTCCTGTCGATAAAGAGCACAGAAATTCCCATTTTCGCCCGCTGAATCGGTACTATCTGCTCCTTTCCACTCTAGCAGTGCTCCAAACTTGGTCTCATATTGAATCTAGGGTGTTTGCTTCACGCATCCGTGAGCCAGAAACAAGCCACCTTTGGATATTCCGGTTAGTCCACCGAGTTTTATCTCGACATTGTACTCCACTTTAAGCATATTATGCTGACTTGGTTCATAGATGTCGCATCGATCGTCATCCAGGATCCTCTTTGCGTCTATATCCAGAGAGATGGCCGCGTCGTCACAGCTCAGTCCACTTCAAGCCGTGTCTAGTGGAGTTATACTCGGCACCGCTGTTTGTTAGGGTGTAGAGGCTTGACAAAAGTACGCTTCAACCATGGCGAACCTGCAGATACTTGGCCGATCGTACAGCCACAACCCCCCAGTGTCATATGCATAGTGCTTGCAGCTCATTTCAACATGAGGGGTAAATCTCTGTGACACTATTGGTGCATCTCAACAGCCTGTACCAAGATCGAGAACAGAGTTGAAGGCTAATGCGTCGTTCAATCCCGAAATCGGATCAACGGTTGTGATCAAAGATCTGGCACTCCGACTCTACAAGGCAATGAACAGAGCATACGCACTCGGACTAATGCCGAGTGTGTAGACATCCTCTCTGGGAGGCGCTGCCGGGACCAACCTATGACATCCCATGTCGGCGTGAAGGATACCCACGGTGTCCTTCCTGTTCTTCTACCATCTGAACTATTTCGACTGGAGGGGTGCCAATCATGAATTGTGGTTCTACGTATCGGAATATATCCCAGAACCTCACAGGGGGATTTACCCGAACAGAATTCTATGATTTGCAATATGAACTACTGACATTGGGCACTCACCTGGGGGATGATTATGGTAAACACTCAAGGACGCGCGAGATCAGGAGAGCAGAGCGAGGCGAGGTCACTGCCTACCGCGACACAAGGGAATTTAATTGATTTTCTCTTTTTAGTAAGACACCACAAGGGCTCCGAGACTCCGGTTGGCCCGCCCCTTCGGGCGTCTGCACGGTCTAGTTCATGCAGCCAGACAGGTACACCGCCACTTCCGAGTGAGAACTTGGTGGAGCACTGGCTCCATAGAGTGGCTGGTGAGGGTTCAAAGTATGTATATGCCGTCCGTGTTGTTTCTGGTCAGAAACATAGACGACTAGCCTGAATATTGCTGCCTGATCCTGAACCTTGGATTTCCATGAACTACTCCCGGTCTGGCCGGTGGCTGTAGATTACAGATGGCGTTGATCTACCCCATGCATTGCTGTACGTCGACGTTTTCAGCTCATGACGACCTAAATTACGACAACTGTAGCGCCATGAAAAAGTAAATGTAAACTCGTATCGCAAAAACTTTGACATGATCTCACTTGAGAAACAGAATGACTTACTTCGAACTGTTTATTTATCTCCAGGCATATAGGGCGGCATCTACTTAGTAGACCCACAGACCAGACAAGATCCCTCCATGTATCGTCGGCAGGTGGGCCTTTCGTGGCTGTACAGCAAGATCTGTTCCAAGTGCATAGGCCAAGCCACAAGGGTCTAGGGCAGCGCAGCCGCGCTGCGAATCATCAACCAGGAATCGAAGAATCTAGCCATCTAGGAATCCCAAGTGGGGAAAGATACCTTCAAGAGGAAAAAAACGATAGATCATGCGCCTAGGGGGTGCTGGATTTGTGCCATGGCGACGGGACAGGGTGTGGCTCACCCAGCCTGCAGCAGGAGTGATAGGGAGCCCTGTCCGGCCATGTCACAGCTGGTCACATCCTATGTTGGTCTGAATAAGGCTTCGTGGCTTGTTGCTTCCTCTTTTGGACTCCCGCTTCTCCCATACCGGCATATCCAATTCGTTGAGCTCCCCACCATACTTCCCCGACAGAGTGCTGAGCAACTCTTGGTCTGAGTATTCATCACATCGACGCAATTTGTGCGGAGCATTGTAAAGAAATAATAATAATAATAATAATAAAAAAAATTCTCCTCGTAAGGTAAGACCCCATGAATAGTGACCGATGCGAGTCGCTTGAACGGCACGAATTCAGGTCGAACCACAGAGATCTTGTTGAGCTTGATGCCTCTGACTTTACTACTTTTTACGTGCCTTTGCACGGAATAAGACTAGATAATCAACTTGGAAAGGGCGCATCCCATCCACACTCCAAACGTGGACAAGCAAGAAGCGGAAAGCACGCCCCTCCAACGGTGGAGACCGCAGTCATTAGTCTCAGTGATCTTGTCCCATCGAGGCTCCGGCTTCGGATAACCACTCCAGTTCCTGCCATTCGCTAAGGATCGCCTGTGGGGATGGAGAGATCGAATATAGTACCCGTCTACAGATCCTGTGATGTGATTCCCGCGTCTTGGACGAACGCCGCTTGCGATAAACATATTGAATACGAATCAACCAACGCGCACCAATGTAACTTCGACTTACAAGCGCTAGGACGAAAGGAACCCATTAGAACGAGGGGTTAAGAGGGACTCAGAGAAGCTAAACCGCCCTGAACTACAATAGAAAGAGACTATGGAAATGGAAAAAGCAAGTCCAGACACCATTGAAGGCCGGCTGAATGGTTCGTACTACGGGACAACCATCAGCAGGCAGCGGAATAATCTCGAGTTGCTGCTCTTTGCTAGTATCATCAAGCTTACCAAATTGAGCGAGTCTAAGCTTCTGCAGGTGGCAAACCTCAGATCTGATCGTCCTGGTGAGTTCCACTATTGCCATGCGGACTGTTGCCTACAGTGTCCGCCGCACAACGATCCTGCAGGTTTATCGTCCATCCTCTTAACACCCACCCGCTAGCCAATCAATCCTACTGTGCTTCATCTGCCTTTAGTCGCAGATCCCTTGTGCCTATAGTTTAACGTTTGCGTGGCGAATCTCAAAAATAAAACCTGAGTCTTAGATTCAGCCCGGTTCGAGGCAATCTTGATGAACCGCTCAAGATGTATCCACACAAAGCCTCATCATTGCGCAAGACCTGAATACTGCGGCCGCTTTCTACGTTATTTGTCAGTCTCGTCTATAAGACCAGCAATTCCTCTTTGTTATTGAACTCCTGTCTGGCCTCGGTTACACGATAAAACACCAACGAGCCTTCTTCCTCAGCCTCTGGCCATTTCCCCACTACAAGCATAAGGTCAAACTACTCTTCAGTCATCTAAATAAATAATACCTTAATTATCCATTATGGCGCCGGGATCAAACTATTCGCTCTCATTCACGATTGAACCTCCAACATCAGCCGCTCCAGGCGTGCCCTTCTCAATTCCCGTAATCGTTGCGGTCCGGTCTGTTGGTAATACTAACAGCGACCCATTACAACAACTAGGGGCGAGGGCAGTGCTCTGGGATGAGAGCGGAACCAGTTCAACTGTTGACCTGATAGGGAATACTTCGACCAGCGTGCGCTCTAGGACGGGAAATTCGACAAGTGGATACGCCGTCTTCAACCGCCTTACCGTCAAAAGCTCGGGGAGATACAAGCTACGAGTAATGCTGGTCCTCAACACAGCCAGTGGAGTGTCAGTGCAAGGCTCCATTGACTCTGGGATCATTCACGTCCATTCAGGCGCGGCTGCATCACAGCCTCCGAGTATGTCACCGGGTCTACTACAGCTATAGGGGCACTTAGTGGTGCATATCTGATTGACGACTAACATTCGCCTTCAAATTAGGTCCAGCACAAATTTCGCGGTTACAGGCCCTGGTACCTGAGAATATAGGCATATCACAGGCAGATATTGCGGCCTGGCAGCAGGTCTAGAGGCTTGTTGCCGGGTCGGTGGCCTCACCCGAACCATCCGTTTCGAATTAATCTATGTGCAGCAAGAATCTGTCCAGCATATAATTATTTCGCTTCTCTTACATACGTCCCTGATACTACTCATAATACCATAATACCGGTCTGGAGAGAAAGAAGACTCTGCCCCGACGCGACCCCCCAGCAGGAGCAGCATTGCTTCATATATTTAACCCGAACTATTGATATCCCACAATGAGCTTGCGAAACCTGAATCTCGCTGCCGAAGGTTGATTTTTTCATCAATGACCATATTGATGGCCATTACCAGGTCATGATTGTGACTACCTTAGATCGATTTGTCCTCCAATACGCTTTGCTGCCTTTCTAGAGTGACAGTGGTACATAATGTTTACACTGATCAATGGTTGAGATAATATACCCCAACTCCAATATTCTGCAACAGAGAAAACATGTAGAAATGTGTACCCAGCAAACGCTTCGAGCTACCTTCAGAAGCTGGCACCTGGAAAGTGTGATTCAGACTCCTATATAGGGGAATACGAAAAGTGTGTACACATAATAAAAATATCAACGCGCTCGCATAATGCTAGCAACGATCTGAACTAGTCGCTGTGGGTGGACGCTTACTTATATAAAGTGATTCCAGATCTACGGATAAATAAATGCCCTAGGATTGCGGTTAATGGGCTAGGTCGACACGGCATTCTCATTGTTGGCACAGCTACGCTAAGCCAGTTTCCAAGTTACTCTTCATGTGTAGCTCTGTTTAATACAGAGATGTTATTTACTTGGACTAGGTTGGTAAATTACCTACTCACTGGCTAGGTGCATAATTGTTCTTGTTCTTCTCGGTATAGGCAACTCACCTGGCTCGCTGGGCTCCTCATTAATAGCCTCCGAACCGCAAGGCTATTGCATGGTGGGAACTCTCATGGGTGATTCAATGGTCAACGTACTTCAGCGGCTACAACCTGGGTAGGGAAGGCTCCAGCGGCTCTAGGGATAAACTGTGATCGGTATACGCAAGAGATCTTATCTATAAACTGACATACTACAGCTCTTGTTCTGCTTGGTCCAGCTTTACAGAAATTGCGGAGCACCATAAACTTAATTTGAAGGCTTGAAATCTTAAGATATAGGTAAGTACTAAGTAGCAACTGTAATTCCAGATGCAACAGAGTAACCAATATTCCATTCGTAGAATATGTATAGTTATAGATAAGGGCATGGAGAAGGATAACAAGATCCTGGCAAAACGAGGGTTCTCGGACCTCTCTCTTGAAGCAAATCCCCCCTCTTCAGTAGCGGATTTCCCGTGAACTTGACGCTGGATCTGCAAAAGTCACAGGCACACTGTGCTGCCATTGATTTTCGCTTGGCTCCTTTTTCACCTGGCTTGACGAATGGAAGGGAAGCTTGATCATGGCGAAATTGTGTTGGGAACGAGACTGATATGTTCTCTCATTGCATGGCGGTCGCAACGCAAGCTATCTGCTTGGATGATGGAGGTGGCGCATAGACTCGATTGTTCGATATATCAACAATTGTGAAGTTGTTGCGGTGATTCAGCTCAGCTCTTCTTTTGCTGGCGGATCCAGTCGACGCCGTCGCGGACACTGTCTCGGACGCTGAACCCGCCGAACAGCCAGTAATTTGAGTGTCGACCGTAGTGGTAGACAGTATTGTCGTAGCGCCGGCGACTGTCAGAGCTAGCTCGCGATTTGCTCGAGCCAGTTCGACGCGGGGTTGATTGAAGAGGGCTAGGGCTCTCTGTGGATGAGAACGAGTCGCGCGGGACGGATGCATCGATGGCCGCGGGATACGAGCGGGGAGTGTTTGGGCGACTCATTTTGGGATGGTAGCAGAGGTGCGAGTGCCCAGATAGGTGAGTTTGTTTTGCTTTGGACTGCTTAAGGGCAGAGGCTGAGCAGACAGTTGTAGATTGAGACAAAGTCCGTTTGATGGAAGGATTGATTTGTTGACGCTTGTGAAGAGTCGAAGTACCAACTCGGTAGGCGCTCAAAGGAATAAAAATAGGATAATATATTCCGCAGAGACAGCGAGGATAGACAGTTCTGAGTATGAAGAACAAAAAGAACGTGGATCAGAGGGGACCAAGCCTTTATTTATGCTGCCTGTTCTTTTGCGATTGACGTGAAGCCGAGAAACCGGGCACTCGGGCTCGCCAGGACCACAAGGAGCGGGGAGAATGACCTCGTAGGGCAGGCGTTAGCACTATCATTGTCGATTCTTCCTATTAGAGCGCGCTTCAGAGACAACAAAGGTAGGCGAGACGGTCAGCGGGGGACGAATCGGACAGTGCCAACGAGACCGCGGGATCCATCGGTAAGGCCTAGCGTCAGTTCCTGTGCTTTCCGGGCGGGCAGTAGCCAATAATGGCTTCTTCCGAGGATTCCCCCATGCCGCTGGGCTCGCGCTAGAAGGTGTTTCTGGAGTTTTGGCCCCCATGATGACACCGGCTTGACGGTTTTGACCGCTTCTGCCTGATGGCCTGGCCCCCGTTTCAGCCGCTTCCTGAGGTTGCTGGTCGGTGAACTTTTGCAGCTGGCCCTGGCCCGTGTCTGACAACCATGCAGATCGACTCTTGAAGACTCGGTGAGAGTTACCTGGTATAGAGTTGATAAAAATCAGTCTTTTGCGGATGATCAATCAGAGGCAACCAGAGGTCAATTGAGTCACCACTTGGCAGGCATCAGTCCTTGACTCAAATCACATGGCCCCGTCCTTCGTTAATCCCCAATTAATCTTGGCGCTAAGCCTTATTGGACTTCGAGGGTCACGGGATTTCGTTATTGCGGGGAAGACGTCTCGGCAGTCGGCACAGTATCGTTCATAACAAAAGCACAACTCCGCGGCCAAGGAGCTCAGAGCCTCTGGAGGCTCTTTGCAGGGTGGAGATCACATCAGACTGTTTCCGTCTTAGCCGGGCAGACATCAAGTACGTGTGTCCAGCGAGGCAGCTACATTATCGTTGGATACGGGTTTGGGCAGCGGCAGATCAAAGCGCGGTAGGTAGGAGAAGGCATTTTCTTTGAAACACACTGAGAAGGTCCTTTAGACCAATTAGGCAATCTCTCGATGATGATGCAAACGAAAAAAAATAAAAAAAAAAGCAACAAATGAGCAATAAATCTGAACAACACATGCGGTTTCCAGTCCGTACGCCAGGATTATGCTCTATGGAAACATAATCAAAGAACGATACAAAAATACCGATGATGAAACACCATGAAATGCAGGAAACAGGATGACCCGAATTATTCCTCCAGCAGCGTCCACAGATCTTCGCTTGGTCGCTTCCAGGAACGCGGCCGCTCCGAGTGGCAGCGTCTATGATTTTTCTCAATCATCAGGCGGTCTCGAGTGTCATCTCGAGGCCTTCCCCTCTCCTTGATAGTTATGGGATGGGCAGAGAGTCTCTGGACCCAGTCTGGGAGCGACACTGTTTCCTTCGCAGACATTGTCGAGGGCAAAACGAAAAGCGACCGGGCTCTATCGAGTGGTGGCTGCATCATCTTACGCAGCAATACCGCGCCGGTGGCGGTTCGGTTGGTTTCCGGCCTGTCTTTGGCGTGATGCCATAGTCGGTGTGAATGCGTGGGCTGGGTGCGAACGATCCCAGCAGATGCGGCGTCGTCCTCGAACCACTCGTTCGAATCGACTGGGGTCAGAAACTGGCCTTCAAATTCATCGGCAGGTCCCGTGACCGTGATAACGGGCAGGTTTCGCTCGTTCAGGTCCTTGGTCGAACCGCAGTATGGCCAGGAATGACGTCGCTTGTGGTGGAAATGAGGCATGGTGACAGTGTCTATATTGCACGGAGCACCGGCAATGAGATTTAAATTTAAAAGACGAGTGCGGCGCCCTGGTTGACGAGGGCAAACAGTACCAGGCACCTGCGAGATACCCCGTGATAGGAAACAGCCTCGTTTCGCATTACGATTCTCGCAGCTTCTAGGCGAATTCAGCGGGCGAAGCTCTGTATATCCTCACAAGGCAGCAAAAAGAGCAGATACGAGGCCTATTATAAAGCACTCAGCCTCTCAGCATGGGTCAGGCGCACTACACGTGAAGGGCGCACGCGCGCCGCAAAATAGAGCAGCATACTCGCCCAAATGACAGTCGGGCACTGCGTAAGACATGAAGAAAACTTGTAGTCCACCGTGACTGTACCGAGACGGGTATTCAAAGGTCCCTTTCAGGCAAGGGAGTCATATCTGAGTCATGGACAGCTAAGGCAACCCTTTTAATCATGCCGCTGACTACTTAGGTACCTGGCAGGTTCGTGCAACCCTGGAAGCTCACACCTTTCCCCAGTTACGTCTACCTAATCGGAATTCATCCTCCTTCTTGGGCCTAGAGCTCAGCCACCTTCACTGCGAGCGGATACCCTGTCAGCCGGCTGCTAGCACTAATGCTACGTGCGCTAATGTACCATTGATCGTGCATCCGACGTTCCTCTGCATTGCCTCCGCAAAAGCTTAACCACACCCCTGACGACCATTGTTTTCCATCGGATTCAACACCTATAATTGGTACCATCACGCTCCCATATCGTATTCTCATTCTCTCCCCGTGCTTTAGACTCATACCATTAAGGACACTTATGTCTTGCTTATCTAGAAGTATGAGAAGAAATCAAACACATTTCTCTACGTAATGTTATGTGATCAGATCATCACGTTCGCTTTCGCCATTGCCCATTTACCTAATGACCAAGCTAGATAAATTGGTATGTGGTATGTCGCACCGGGCCGATCCCACGATGACGATCACCCGTCTATTTTTGTCAGTCGCTATAATCATGTGTTCTGCTGATCTAAAGGTGGAAGCAGGGAGGTCATGAGATGGGCTGCGGGGATCCCTGCCCTAAGTAAGCGCCAGTGTAGTTGACTAGGTAGTCACTTTCCAGCATCATTTTTCATTCAACAATTTGATCAGATTAGACTAAGCCCATCGCGTGCCAAAAGGTTTGCGGGAAAAGCTGAAATATCACGAATGACTGAAGTCGGTGACGAAAACAATTTACTTAGCTCAGCTATACGAGTATATGAGACATGCTATCACTCCCTTGTAACTACTCATCAGGCTTCTATTTAACATTGCGCGATCCCTCCTCCCCATCCTTTGTATTCTGAACCACAACCTCTGCCTCCACCGGCGTCTCGATTCCCGTACTGCCATCCTCAGACTCCCTCTCGCCCGCCAACGTCTTCCTCTTCTGATCCCTCCTATGCAGAACAAGCGCGGTAATAAACCCAGCCCACAGAAAGGAATAGAAAACAAATGTCACCGGCCATCCTTTTCGCCAGCGCGGGGCGCCGTCAGGTCCGGCGGTTGGGAAGAGGAGGAGCGGGACCCAAATATTGAATGAATAGCCGAATGTCATCATTGAGCCCTGGATGACATTATGTTAGTATGCTTCGACTTGGGAGGGCATAAAAGTGAGAGGAAGAGCTATGTACCATGATGAGGGCTCGCTCCTCGGAGTCATCTTTGACTATGGTGTTCACTGTAGAATAGAGAATAGGACTTGCGCAGCCGTTGGCCCCGAAGAGAAACCAGGCAAAAAACCTAAAAAAACGTCTTTTAGCTACGGCCCAATTCCATTGCTATGCTTTTTGCTGTTTATGATAGGCAGGAAAGGACGACATACTTCAAGACTGTCGGGATGTACCAGATGCACATGCAGAGGGTCGAAAACAATGAAAACGTCGAGACGATGGTGTAGATAATCCACGAAGGATAGATTGAAGCCAGAGTCGTTCCGAGCCACGAGGAGACAATTGTGATTGCTTGGATGATGGTGGGATACTGGTTAATTTTGGTAACAGAGTACCCTTCGTCCTTCAACCAGAGATTCATGTAGCTACTTGGGTATGATGAGAGGATCATGCAACTGTTCTTGTCAGCTAATGCCCAATCTTATCTCCCTTTATTGGTCTTTTCGGCGAAGACGTACGCGTAGCAGAACAAGAAGACATAAATATGCCAGCGCTTCGCACTCCTTTTGAACACGTCGAGCCCCAATCTCCCCGGTCGCCGAATCTTCGCTCTGCTCAGCCGATCCTTCGCAATCTCGATATCTCGCTTCGTCAGGAAGAACGGCGCTGGAGAGTCAGGTACTCCAGGAAAAACAAAGAACCCGATCAGCGCCACGGGAATGGTGAAGATTCCGTCGATGATAAAGAGCCACCTCCATCCTGGCATTCCCCCAGCTCCAGAGAGGTTGGTGTATGCGGCTGCTTGGAGATACCCGCTGACCATTTGACCAAGTGGGTTGCAGATGAACCAGGTCCCGGCGCGCTTGAACAGGTCGGAGCCGGAGTACCAAGAGCCTGGATTTGTCCTGTCAAAATTGGTATCCAGTAATGACCAGAGTTGGAACTTACCCAAGATGAAGTGTGTCCCTGCGAAGACTGGGGCTTCGAACATGCCCACCAGAAACCGCAAGGCGTAGAGCTGATGCACGTTCGTGGCGCGGCTCTGGGCGAAGGTGCAAATTCCCCAGAGGATCTCGAGAGTGGGAAGAAGCCAGCGCGCTCTACAATTCATGGTCAATATAGTCCCACACTTAAAGGGTCTAAAGCAGGACGTACAGTTTGGGTCTTGATAGTAGAAGCAATCCTGGCACCTGGAACACCACATACGCAGTGTAATAGCAGACATTGAAGTAATTCAGTTCATTCCCGTACAGCCGGAAATCTTCTTTTAGGCCACTGACATATGCATTGCTGATATTGGTTTGGTCGAGGTATTTGACAAAGACTGAGTTGGTGAGATGATGCTCTAAGCAAACGAAGAAAGGACTTACAGCAGAGGCAGGAGTAGACCAAGATGGAGAGGTCGAGCTTGAACAGGAGCTTCCTCTCCTCAGCCGGGTATGAAGAGGGATACCAGTTGAAGACCTCCTTGAATAACCCGAGGATCGATGACATTTGTTTCTTGCTCGGGTCCGACATTTCGATAGACCACGCCCTCGATGTTCCCCATCGTCCTTCTACTCCAACATTTTATATACCACAAAACTAAATTGCTGCAAAATGGCTTCTTTGACGCAATCCACTCCGCACCTTATCGACAGGCCGTATTCCTTCTGTTATTCTTCAGGACGGAAATAATTGACATAGCCCATTGTGTAATGCAAGAATCATCTACTCCAATGGCGTGCTGCGATAGCGTATTCAATCCCTGCCCTGAGCAATTGCTGGCTTTATTCTTGCGCCTATCAAGCACAAGCTTAGGCCCAAGGCATGCTTAGCTAAGTGCTAGCGAGTCATGTTGAGGAGAACAAACGTGGTTGCCTTCTTTACGTCGTGTAAGGCTTTGGTCTGAAGTGAAACCGTGCGTTGATGACGTGCTCAATAGATAATCATCCGGATAGCACGGACTTAACTGAAAATGCGGGGTATGTTGGTGCTATGCAAGACATATATAGCCTGAAGCGGACTTATATGACCTGGATCATCCAAGCCAGAGTCTGCGTAGCAATCTAGAGCGCTGCTGACATGTCGACCACATTTGAGGTCCCGCGCTATGAGCATGTCCCCGAGACCAAGGAGGACCGTACGTCCCAACATCTTCAACCTCGTCTCATGCACTAATGAAGCAGTTGAATGGGCCGAGCTGGTCACCATTGACCTAAGCCGATTTGATCAGCCGGGAGGAAAAGAGGAACTGGTGCAGAAGCTCGACCATGCTGTCAAGAACGTCGGTACGTAACCCCATGTGAGGATAATGAAGGACATTTTCTAACCGTATGGCCAGGCTTCTTCTATGTCAAGAACTTCAACATCACCCAGGAGGAAGTTGACCGCCAGTTTGCTCTTGGGCGGGAGTTCTATGCCCTCCCGCTCGAAGAAAAGCTCAAGTACCATTCCGCGAGCGATCTGGAAAAAGGCAAGTATAACGGCTATCGTCCGGCCGGACATCGCACGTAAGCACCCACTCCCATAGGAAAGACTGAGAGTTGCTCACATGACAGGCTCGGCAACGGCATCAAAGACAACATCCAGGTCTACAACATCCCCAAGTTCGACGGTCATCATGCCCGCAAGCACCCACACATCCTCGAGGCCCACATTAAGGAAATCGAAACCTTCAGCCGCAAATGCCATACGGAAGTCGTCGAGAAACTCCTCCGGCTCTTTGCCATCCTGCTTGAATTGCCCGACGAAGACCAGCTGGTGAGAGACCACCAGTATGACGTTGAAGGGGAAGATCATCTCCGCTATATGCACTACGCCGCGCGTGGTGCGGAGGAGAACAAGCGCGCTGCAGAGATTTACACTCCTGGCCATACAGATTTGGGATCCGTGACGTTGCTCTTTAGGCAGCCTGTTGCGGCGCTGCAGATCCTTAACAATGAGGGGCAATGGAAATGGGTCAAGCCGCAGGATGGAACCATAACCATCAACACCTGCGATGCGCTTACGGCGTTGACTGGCGGGTTGATCAAGTCGAGCATTCATCGGGTGCGTACGCCGCCTGCTGACCAGGCGGGTATCGACCGGCTGGGGGTGTTGTACTTCGCACGCCCGAACAACCATGTCGTACTCGATCCTATCCCTAACAGCCCCGTGCTGCAGAGACTTGGACTGACATCCAACGTGTTCACGGAGCTTGGCAAGCATTTGACGATGAAGGAGTGGGTTAAGGTGCGTCAGGCGCAGCAACAAAGGCGGAGACAGGAGGCGAAGATTTCGGAGGATGGCAAGTATACGTACAAGCCGAAGGACTTAGAGATCATTCCGGGATTGTTGGCCAAAGTTTATAACTAGGCTTCAACCCTGACTGTAGTAAATCTGAAATAGCTGGGTGTACGCTAGCTCACCAGAAAGATGATTAGAATATGATGGTACCATTAAAATATCCAGAGATATATTCTCAAATCCGCCACTATGAAGAAAAATTGACGCTATATCCGCCCGTCTTCGGGTCCTGAACGAATTTGAAGTTGTCTGTCGACAGCCCAAACGGCTTAAGAATACCATTTCCCAGCTACGTTGGTTAGCAAGTCAAAATATCCAGACAGTAATAGGACAGTCACTTACTTCTTTTAACTTTCCCATCATCTCCCCCATCTCAACCTCCTTCGCTTTACTTACTCTTTCCGGAAGCTCCCGTAACGCCTTCATAACAACCTTCCTATCACTTGGTGGAAGATTTTCCATCCCAACAAGAAGCTTGTAATCCTCCTCCGCACCCTGCAAATTCGCCCACCCACCCAACTCACTCTTTGCCCTCGCCCGCCGCATCAGAGCCTTCGCCCGAATGCGCGCGACATCCCGTCTCCGCTCGTCATTTTCCTTGATCTTCTGTAGCACCGCTTGCTCGTCGATTTCGTCATCATTAGAGATTTCCACCACGGGATCCGCCTCCTTCGCCGCACCTTCCTTACCCTCCTCAGGGTGCGAAGGCGGGACAACCCGATCCAGCCCCTCAATACACGCACTTGCGCTGTCGACAGCGGCCTTCCAGTCTCCTAACTTCAAGTAGCAAGCAGCCATATTACTTCGCACAACAGCGATCTCGTAGTCTAAGTAGCTGGGGCAGGAGGCCAGGGCGCGGTCGTAGGTAGATATGGCTTGGGAGTAGGAGGCGGCGGAGTAGAGGTCGTTTGCTTCGGCCTTTAGGCTGTGCGATTCAGCGAGAAGGCGCTGACAAACTGATGTGTTAGTTTTACATGATGTAGACAATGAAATGGAGTAGGAGGATAGCGTACTGTTTCTTCTTCCGGTGGGAACCGAGCATCGTGAAAGACTTCGTCTTCGTTTTCTGTGTCGCTTCCGGCATGATTGGTTGGGTCTCTACCATTTGATGCAGAAGATGTGTCTGGCAGCATGGTTATTATTGTTCTTTGCAACTTTTAAGCGGACGAAGGTAGGGTGCGGAGAGTGATTGCGGGGAGTCAACTGTTGCCGTCAGAAGAGAACTGTCATGGCGCCTGATAACTGAGGCAGCAAGGTATCTTATCGATAAGCTATCTATCCCGTACTAGTATCCCGCCATTGAGGGGAAAGCCTTTCGTTGGGAGTCAACTCAGCTTCCGCATCTCTTTAGATTTACCGCCTGCTTTTTGACTCGAGACTTTTAACGAATCCTAAGCAATGCCTGGCGTTAACCCTGAGTAAGTGACTTATACCTCAAATTTAACAGTCCCCACTAACAATGCCAGCCTCCCCCCAGTACGGGCCTGTCTCTTTGACATGGACGGCCTCCTCATCGACTCCGAAGACCTCTACACCGACATCACAAATCAGGTGCTGCGCTCGTTCGGGAAACCCTCGCTTCCGTGGTCCATCAAGGCTCAATTGCAGGGTCGTCCTCAGCCAGAAGTACGCTTTAACCTCCTCACCACCCTACAACACCTTACCTGCCCCACCCCCTCAGAAGCTCAAGAAACAGGCAAGTCTAATTTGACTGAATTCTCAGGCTGCCAGAATCTTCTCCGATTGGGCGCAACTCCCTATCAGTCATGAGGAATATGTTTCACGGATCTCAGCGCTACAAGCGGAACTCTTCCCGACGACCAAGCCGCTGCCCGGCGTAGAGACCTTGCTGAAGAATCTCGTGTCTACGCAGAAGGGCCCTAAGCCGGTGCACATTGCCCTGGCCACATCCAGCCACACACGGAACTACCACCTCAAGACGAGCCATTTGCAGGATCTCTTCTCCCTCTTCCCTGAGTCCCAGCGTGTGCTAGGCGATGACCCCCGCATCGGCAAGGGGAGAGGAAAGCCACTACCGGACATCTACCTCCTTGCCCTGGAAACAATTAACGCCGGGCTTCGAGAGAAGGGTGAGAAGGAGATCACACCGGAGGAGTGTCTTGTTTTCGAGGATGCGGTGCCTGGTGTTGAAGCTGGCCGGCGCGCGGGTATGAGGGTCGTTTGGGTCCCGCATCCGGGACTGTTGGAGGCGTATAAGGGACGTGAGGAGGAGGTGCTTGCTGGACTGACAGGGGAGCATAAAGAAGAGGAAAAAAGTGAGGCTGAGAAGGAAGCGACCGAGATGGCGGAGGAGAGGTTGAAGGCTAACAGTGCTGGAACGCCTGGAAAACTGGGAGATGGATTTGCGGAATTGCTGACGACACTGGAGAATTTCCCATATGAGCGCTATGGTATTAAGGTTGCGGATGCTTGAGCGTTTGATTTCGTGGAAGCGGAGCACATTACACAATAGATCTACGGCAGCTGAAATATAACTAAAAGCTGGACATAGCATATATACTCAGTAGATATCAACAGATCATTCCCACAATATCCAATATACGACCCAGGAAGCCAATCATTTATTTGACCTTCTTACCTTCCACCCCCTCTGCAAGCACAAACGCCCGTCTAACCTCTTTACCCGCCTCCCAAAGCACCCAAAGCGGAATCCAAACCCAGAGCGTATTGAAAAAGAACAGGTAAAACCACAAATAAACCGCATTACTCGTATCCAACTGCGTCGAGCCGGTTAACCACTCCGGCGCAAATGTCATGAACCCGCCGTAGAGTTCCGCCGTGGCGAGGGCCGTGGCCACAAGCCATAGTTTTGCTTTGGCAGCGCCCTGGCTTTCCAGCTTCGCGGTAGACGACTTGGACGTCGATTTTGGTGAAGACGATTTCGTCGAGGTTGGCTTTGAAGTGGGCTGTGTGCAACTCGACTGCCACAGCAGATAACAGACATAGATCGCCGCAGGACCGCCCAGGAAGACCGTCAGGAGTTCCAAGGAAATAACAGTAGCGTCTGCCGTCGCCCAGCGCTTATCGGCCTTCGCATATTCCTGCCATAGTCTTGCGGATGGTGCTGATCCATGTGCGGCTCCGTAGACTCTATCCTTGATACCGAGGAATGCCGGTTCTGGTGCAGCGAACCCAGCGGGCAATGTCGCGTAGCTGGTGAAGCACTCGTAGAGGAAAGACCCCTCAATGAAGAGGTGGGTTAGGGCATCGTAGGCGTGCCAGTAGAAGAGGATGCGGTTGCGCGTTTGGGAGGAGGGGATCAAACTGTTTCCAAGGACGTAGGCGATTGGCATGAAGGAGAGGGCGAACAGGATGCAGAGGATTGTCGGGGTGTCGAGGGTGAAGCTCGACGCCGGGGATGTCACGGTGGACATCTTGGTGGATGGAGCCTCGAAGGCTGAGTCAATTGTTTGTAGATACTTGCGTTGGAGTTCGTTCCTTTTGTAGAGTGGAACCCTGAGAGTTGAGATGGCCTCGCTGTCGCGGAGGGTCGCGATCGTTCGAATCGCGGGCCTCCTGAAATTCTTTTGTTTACATGTATGGCCTCATTTCTGAGGCACCCACGGGATTTGATCGACACGGTGCCCAGGTGGGGCCTCAAACTAATTGAATAGCAACCATTTAACCCCTGTTAACTACTCTTGTATTCCAAAGTCTGCTCTAGAGTCCTGCGGCTACAGCTGACATCCGTGGCGTTTGGCTACAATAACGACTAGAGAAAGCGCATAAAGTGTGCACTTTAGGCCCCATATATTTGGCTGGTGGGGACCAACCCCATTTGTTCCAATACTTACCCCAGCTTTCTTACCAAGCACTAAACTTCGCTTGTCTGGCTTGTTAATCGAATCCTCGCAGGGCCTTAATTCATCTAATATATTGGACACGAAACGGAGTTGGCTTGGTCAGCTGGCTAAGGGTGCATCTTTCATTCCTTCATTCCAAATGTTAATGCAAATAGGACGGTTGGCCCGGGTTGTGATTTTTCCTGAAGTGGGTGGAAAGAAATATGCTAAAGTTCTGAATTTTTCTGAGATTTTGCCATTGCAACATCTCAGTAGCAGGCAATTGCTGGGCAGCAGACCCAAGGGACATATAGTTATAAGCCACTGGTACATAGAGCGGTCGTTGTTTTCGCAGAGACTTATAGCTCGCAGGTCCGCAGACAGCATGTCTTTTCCACCCTCCCAGCAGACCCAGCACTACAGACGTTATCTCCTCCAAAGGCCTTCGTCCAAGTGCTCACATAGTGGAAGGTCCTTGGGCCATCGGTGATTTGTTTTAGGCTTTCGGCGACGCTCCATGATGTTGGCTCCAAGAACTATATCAATTGCGTCCGCAAGTGCGTCGCATGTTTGTGCAACGCATTTGCATGTATTCGATGGTCAGACTGCATTCATCCAGCCAGTTACAGGCCATGATTCGTGATTTTCGGACATTCAAGCATTAGTCTGCAGCATCGTTCGTCCCATCCCAGGTCTAAAGGGAACCGATACCAGCATTTATCACAGAGAGCCACCATAACCACAATTCGCGACTGTTCCACGGAACGCTTCATTAGATCCAATTAGACCAGGCGAATATCCTTGAAGAGTGTGTTCACGCATATGGCATAGTCCAGCATGGAGCCGTCCGTCCTTCAGCAACCGCGCCCGATACGCGGGTGTTGACTTGGCCTGCCCTTGTTTATACCTATACGGTGATGACTGGTATAACTACAGCACACGGTATCCATATGGTTATCCTCGTAATGTGATTGTGATTGGACCCGTTGTTGTCTTTCCGACGATCAACGACGCCGGTCTGCAGCGACAGGACGTGGTAGGCGTTGTCAACCCACGAACACAGGACCCCGGATAATGCTCCAACATCCTCGTGAAGCATCTCGTTATATGTTACCCAGATGTAGTTATCAATCGACTAGCGGCGCATCTTCACCCGTTTAGTTCAATAGTTCAAACTGTATCGGGATATCATACCGCCACTCGCGCATCCAGGCTCTGCGGGCATAGCTATACATTTTGACGTGGTTGACTGCCCAGTAAGTGCCCTTCTTGTCTGAAGTCGTCCGTCTCTTCGCTGTTGTGGGAGTATTAAGGAGGTGTAGAGGAGAGATCCGTGCGGCATGTTAGTGGCGGTTGTGCATGCGGGAAAGGAAATCCCATCCAGTTGTAAGATATCTGGCGATCTGGAATACGAATTTGAAGCATTGTGTGACAGCCACGAATGCAAGTACGGTAGTTGTGAGGCCGCCAAAAGTGTTATGGTGGCATTGAGCTTCGACCGATCGACGCATCTTTCCGCGTTATGTTAATCAACAGTCAGTGTCCGGGGCTGCCTGGTGCTGTTAAGTCTGCTAATCCAGGTTTGCTTGTGGATATATTTGTGCTCTATTTGAGCGTCACGAGGAATATGGACTCGGTCTAGAGGCGCGTATCAAGAGAAAACTGCGTCCACTATCAATGGGCCGCAGTCTCCATCTCGCCGTCCACACGCTGTTGGTCAGCCGATCCTTCAGCCCGTATGATCTAGCCCTGTGTTTCAGTTTTAGTCTTTGATATTGCACCTCCCCGATCATGTCATAAAAAAGCCAGTGCACCAGTCAACATATTTTCATGTCCTAGTAGACAACACTGAGATATATGGCAGCTTGGTGGGCGACTGATCGAAGTTGTCACCATTTATTCTGTGACAGACTCACGTTTGTCGGTAGCGAGGAATGTTGTATGAGAACTCGCAGCATAGTAATACTAATGAAGCAGATAAGAGTAATGACCACTTACAGCAACAGCTAAGCCAGTACAGAATACAAATAAGGATTAGGGACATCTTTCTCCAGCACAGTCCCGTTTCCAAAAACAGTCCCGTTCTTCAGCAGCTCCACGCGTCCATAGTGCAGATTTCTTGGTGGATCATCAATAACAGTCCCATTCGCAAAGATAATCCCGTTCCAAGACGGGGTGATCTTCTGAAGCACACTCTTCACAGCCAATGTCTTTGACGCTTGCGCTACAGGCGGAAGAAGCGGAGACCGCTGTCCGCTCACATCGCAGTTCTCACTGAGCATATACAGATTCAGTCCGATAGAGAGGGTGTAAATCTCAGCACTGAGCTGATTCCAAGCAAACTGGTCTGTGATTACCACGCCAATATAATCAACTAGAAGGACATTCGGCCATTTTGTGGGACTCATAGCATTCACACCCGCCCAGTACAATGCTGGATTCGTAGGCATGATGGCGATATTCTGGATAGTTAGAGCGGTTGTTTGGAGCGCGTCTGCGGATACAAGCCACTGGCTGATAAGGAACTGGTCGTTCGTGAACGGCGAGACACGGTTGATGGCTGACCATACGGCGATTTGATCCTCGGCTACTGGCTGTGTCGTGGCGAGGTTTGACCAATGATCATTGACGGCCATGGCCGACGCTGGATAGATGCCATCGGAAGGTGAAGAGCTCGGGACGCCGGAGGGAATATTGGAGCCGTCGAGGAGGAAGAGAACGCATCCATTACCGTTGTTCTGATCCATGAAGTAGGATGCTTTCTGGCGTTGAAACTTTGTGGTCGTATCGAGGTTTGGACAGCGGTTGTTAATCTTCTTGAGTTCGCTGAAAAACTTGTTGGCAATCGCCGTGTCCCACCGGATCGCACCGCCAGGTAGCCGTTTGATACCGATGAGATACCTCAATTTCAGGAATATGATCTCTCCGGGGTTTTCTGAAGTAAAACGGTTGACTTCGTTGATGATATCGGCTAGGCTTTCGCCAGTATTCCCGACAGGAACATCAGCCGTCTCGTCGTTGACGTGGGCCACCCAAAACTCGTAGCTGCTCGTATCAGGTTGGTGAACGCTCATGATGCGCAAGTCGAACCATCGCGCACCCACGCGGAGTTGGTCGTAAATGTTAAGGCCCTGGGTTTGTGTGTTGGCCTCGCTGCCTATGGAAACGATCTTACCGCTGATGGTGCTCATGCCTGAGTCGTGCGTACCGGGCATGACAAGATGTTGCAGCGGCCTGTCCTTGATTACATCGTACATTTGCTTCATCCAGTTACCGCTGCCGTGAGTGAGTGACGCCATGAATCCATAGCTGTCACTGCCCGTGATGACCAAAGTAACCGGCACCTCCGCTCTAGGATCCAGGTACTCGCGTTGGCCTAGCGCCATATCACTCAGATCTATGACTGTACGGCGCCAGTACATATGCGGAATGTGAGTCGTTGCTCGAATCGCGAATTTCTTGCTTGTGCCTACAATCGAGTAATAAGCTTCGCCGCCGGTGTCAACGGGGTTCGCTGTCAGCCTAGTCGAGTAGTGGGCAATATTTTGTCTGGCGCGGCCAGGTGGAATATCGCCCCAGTCAAACTTATCCATCTGGTATGAGTGGGTGCTGTCCAGCTTGAACCGATGTGGGGTTAAATTAACAATTGTGATGTACTGTCGTCCGGAAGTCACATCGTCGAGCCCGAGTGTGCCCCAGTCTGTGTATTCTCCTGCTGGCATCTTCTCTGAGCCGTATGTCGCCTCATCTGCACTACATACAGCAGCGGCCGCTGTGACACCGTTGCGCTGGATCTTTTGACCATGGTTCGTTCTATACGGCACGGAAGTAGATGCAGCCAGGGCCGAGCAGAGGCTGGACGCACCAGCGAGCCCAGCCAGAATCTGACTTAGTTTCATAATCGGTCACTGCTTTAAGGAGCAAGCAGTTAGGGCATACTGCTTCGAAAGATGGGGAGAGCGCATTAAGTGGCCGTGACCGAGAGACGGAAGTCCTATTTAAGCACCTGCACCGCGATTCTTTGGTGCTACCACCCAATCACACCCACTAGCAAGGCCTGGTGATGTTGCAGCGAGTCCCTAGCTCGGCTCTAGCCCAGGGGTTCTTCGTTGGACTTACCTTAGCGCCGTGGCGGACACTGATCATGAGGTATGATTTGCTCGCTTTCGGCCCCTGCAGAATATATTAGATTAAAAACACTATTATATCCTGATCAGCAGCCAGCCTGTCTGTCTGCCGAGCGATAAAAAGCCCGCCGTTGCAACCTCAAGACCGGTCAGTCTGAGTTTTGTCCGTCTACCTAAATAGGCGTGGGCCGGTCTGGTGCTGCAACTGATGGGAGTGTTGCGAATATTGCAAGGGTTGTCCGCATTCCTGCCAAGGCACTGATAGCTTTAATGTCCACACAAGACAGAAGAACCCTCAATCTTAGTCGCTCAGGCACCAGACTAGCCACAGATTTGTATTTGACAATGTTGATATGGCGCAAAGGCTCGGACAGTCTTTCACATGTGTAACCATCGCGGCGGGCATCAGCAGCAGCCTGTATGTGCTCTGTAGCGCTGAGGTTTTTTCTTCACAGCCGTGGCCACATACAGAGACAGAGTGTTAACCTGTGACTACTGATCACAGGCTAACTTCATCGATTAATTTCCAGCAGCAGGATCTGAAAATAGTTAAGTAGTTTAGTTTTTCGACCTTGGCTGAATACCCAGGGAACAGCTCAAAGGTCAGATATGCTGATCTTGATTTGGACTGCCGCAGCCAACAAGTCTATCTCACATCTGTTAAGTTGTGTTTCCATGGCTGTGTTTAGTGTGGATGAGTGTTGGGGTGGAAGAGAAGAAGTGGTAGAGTCAGGTGGAAGGCGCATGAGACTTGCTGCATTTCCCCGCTCGAATGACTTCTCACTCTACCTTCCTCTCGACTTTACAGAGAACTGATTCTTCTCACCATTCACCCATCCCGCAAGGACATCCGCATGCTGGACTATCCTCTGATCAATGAGTGTGCTAGCTATTCCTGTCACCCGTGATCAATTTTAAACGCTAACTGCCCATGCTCTTAGGACGCTCTCCGCCGGATTTTGTCGAACACTGGGAGGCAAAGGTCTAGGCCCCTGCATCTATCCGTGCACCTCGTTATCGAGTACGGTCCAGCATCTTTCAGCCACGAAGCTTTCCCCGCAACTACAATGGGAACGGTGGTCATGGGGGAATCCCGAAAGTCGCAAAGCAAAAGCACGGTCAGATATACTTCCATAAACACGGGAGGCGAATAGAGAATAAGCAGAAGCTTTCTCTGATATCAAGAACAACGGTTAATCGGAAATTAACAATGAACTTGCATTGGCAATGTCTCTTTGGCTGGTGAGCCAGTCCAGACCCCAGGCGACGTTTGGAGCGCGCGTTCTCGTGGGGCAAGCGCCGGAGTTTCCCCGCCCCTGCGCTAGGAACCTTCCCCCACATCTTCGAAGTCTTCTTTGTTGAGCCAACTTCTACCAAGCATCAATTCAAATCAAGGGCTACTGTGATTTCAAAATGGCAGCTGTACTTGAGACCACGAGTCTTGGAACCATTCAAGGAAAGGTCAGCGACGCGGTCACGCAGTATCTCGGAATCAAATATGCCACACTGAAAGACAGATTGGCAGAGGCAGTGCCAATCGACAGTCGCGAGGGCGATATTCTCAATGCCACAATTGACGGGTGAGCGTGTCCTAGACGAGCATACAGACTGCTACTAACTGCATCGCAGTCCTACTGCGGTCTCGCTTCCAATTGGTTGTGATCTAGAGTTGATGCATGTCCAACATACTCTGCCCAAGAAGGACCTCCCCCAATCGGACTTGGATTGCTTGAACCTGAATATTGCCGTTCCTGCTGATACGACACCTTCTTCGCGACTTCCGGTCTTTTTGTACATACATGGTGGAGGCCTCGTAATAGGTGCCAATTCATGGCCCCAGTTCGATTATGCAAGATTCGTTCGGCTCTCTGTCGAGAAGAAACTACCCATAGTTGCAGTCTCTATCAAGTAAGTGCTTGGCTATAGACATAGACTCGCACTAACTCCGCTAGCTATCGGCTGGGAGCCTTTGGGTTCTTGACCTCCGAGGAACTGCGTAATGCTGGATATAAAGCAAACAATGGTCTTAGAGACCAACGTGTAGCCATTGAATGGGTCCGGAAGCATATCCACGAGTTTGGTGGTGATCCGGATAATATAACCGTGGCGGGAATGAGCGCAGGCGGAGGTATAATACACTTTTGTCTACCAAGGAAAGAGCTAACTTTCATCCAGCATCCGTCACTTACCACTTAAATTCCGAGAAACCACTTTTCAAGAGGGCTATCGCAATAAGCGGTACCTACTTCCTCAGCCAGCCGTTGCCCTACGACGCACATGAGCAGAACTACCAGAAAGCAATTTCCGCTCTGGGGCTGTCGGATGCAACGCCTGCTGAGAGGATCAAAGCTTTGCTTGAGAGGCCGGGCTCTGACATTGTCTCTCAACTGCCACCGTCTATTCTGGCCGCTCCTGCGATCGACGGTGACATTGTTCCAGCCGCGCCCTCGCACGCACACACAGGAAGTACAGCCTCGGACGTCCCAAAAGGGAAGAACTGGTGCACCGACCTCTTGATCGGAGATTCTCAGATGGATGTAGGTGCATTATACGTGGTGCCATATCTGGGCTAATCAATGTCCTAGGCAAGCATCATTGCCTTCTTATTCCCGCATACCAAGAATGGCTGCGCCAGGAAGTTCATTATGGCTCTGAAGACAGCGCTCCAATCTCAACCCGCCGTAGTCGACGAAATCCTGAATTCATACGGCATTACTGATGAAAGCGCCAGCGATGATGAGGCTTATCCTGCCGTTCTGAACTATATCAATGACGTCTTGTTCTTCACCCCTGTTCTGACATTCGCGCAAGGATGGAAAGGAAACGCGTACGTTTACTACTTCAACGAGGGAAATCCATGGGAAGGACAGTGGAAAGGCCGAACAAACCACATTCTCGACGTTTCGTACCTCTTCCAGAATTTCCGCGAGTTCTTATCGCCAGAACAGCAAGCAGTCGGAACTGCGTTTGCTGAGGACTTTTTCAGATTCTGTCACGGGCAGGCTCCTTGGCCCGCTATCACCCGAGGAACTGTGACAGAAGGCTTTACAGCAAGGCGCTATGGGCCGTCCGAGAAATACCCCTCTGGAACGGTTACCCAGGCTTTCGGGGGCGAAAGTCAGCGACGACGACATCTCTACGACTGCACAGAGAAGGTTTCGCTCGATGAACTGGCGAGTGTTTTTAATGTCTTCATGACGTTGTGATCAGGACGAACTGACCGCTTTTTTGTTGAAACTAATTTCATATACTTCACGATGGGAGTCCTGAATATTCTACCAGATCCTGCTTTCGACCTAGTTGGAAACCGTAAATCACGACCCCAAGCACCCTAGGCATCCTTAATGCTTTCAACCATCCGGTAGTCAATCAGGCATGCGTTCTCGTAGATCTCGCCACAGTCTGCTCTGCGCCCATACTCAGCTATCTTACAGACGTCGCCATAACTGCGCTCAGTTTTCACGCGAACCAACTCATCTCTCGAATAATATCAGAAAAGGCTGATCCTCCAACCGCCACTATTTCCACCATGCTTGACCCAGAGGATTATACCGTCGGCTGGATCTGTGCCGTAGGGACTGAATATGTTGCCGCTCAAAGTTTTCTTGACCACGAGTTCGGTCGGCCTGACGTCCTGGCCCCTAATGACAATAATGATTACACATTAGGCAAGATTGGAGGCCACCACGTTGTCATAGCTGTCCTCCCTGATGGAGAATATGGCACATCCTCGGCTGCAAGCGTCGCCAAGGATATGCTGCACAGCTTTCCTAATATCCGATTCAGTCTTCTGGTCGGTGTGGGCGGTGGTGTACCGAGCAAAACATGATATTCGTCTGGGTGACATTGTTGTCAGTTCGTCCCAAGGTGGTGGACACGGCGGTGTGATCCAGTATGACTGTGGCAAAGAACTTCAAGAGCAAAGATTCCAATAGACAGGGTTCTTTTCCCGACCACTGACTGTACTTAGAACAGCGGTCAACGGCCTCAAGGGACAACATCAGAGGAAGGGCCATCAGTTTGAAGAAGCAATCAACACGGTGCTTGATAACAACAGAAGAATGAGACGGAAGTATAAACGGCCAGATTTGGGCAGTGATAGGCTGTTTGAAAGCCAAGTTATCCATCCTTCCGACAGGGAAGGGACGTGTGCTGAAATATGCGATATGTCGAGATTGATCATTCGAAAAGAACGGGATGAAGATGAGGATATACCAGCAATCCATTACGGGCTTATTGCATCTGGAAACAAGCTGAGTAAAGATGCCGAATTTCGGGACAAGCTTGCACTTGAACAGAACATTCTATGTTTTGAGATGAAAGCAGCTGGCCTGATGAATCATTTTCCATGTTTGGTCATTCGTGGAATCTGACTACGCAGACGCCCATAAGAAATGGCAATGGTATGCAGCAATGGCAGCGGCAGCATATGCAAAAGATATCTTATGTCGAATTGTCCCCAGCCAAGTGAAAGCAGAAAAACAGGCCCGCGAGATACTGTATGGTCAGTGTAGCCCGGTTGTTGTAGACTCTGTGCTGATATAAGGCGGTTTTTCAGGCATTCAGAATCAGCTTGATAAGGTGTCAATGAGTATTGACACTGCGGCTCGTTATGCCCATAGGATTGACCAGAAGCTTGAGCTCGACGATCTACCTATCGCAGATGGGGCAGAGTATGATTCGTACAGCAATCAACATGAAGATGAATGTCTTCCAGGAACTAGGCAACAGCTTCGGCGCCAGACAATAGAGTGGTCTAATCTCCCTGAAGGAAAGTGCATTTTCTTTCTGGCTGAATGGGCTGGCGGGGACGGGAAAGTCCACTATATCTCGAACTATTGCGCGATCATTCCAGAAAATGGGAATATTGGGAGCAAGCTCTTCTTTAAACGAAGTGCAGAGGATCGTGGAAATGCAACCAGGTTCTTTCCAACAATCACAAGGCAACTTTTCACCAAGATTCCAGAGCTTTTGCCTGCTGTCAAGAGGGTATTGCAGAAGGATCCCGAATATCAGCAAAGCCGCTTTGGGACCAGTTTGAAATGCTGGTTCTACAGCCTCCGTTGGGCTTGGAAATCATGACTTTTTAGGCCCCAACCTTGCTCATCGTGATTGCGCTGGATGAATGTGAGGGTGACAATCACATCCGAGCCATCCTTCAACTACTGCCACGAGTGTAGGTGTCAAAGTCAGTGCGCTTGCGAATTTTTGTCACAAGCAGGCCTGAGCTACCGATACGGCTAGACTTCAGGGATGTCGGAAGTCATTAGCAGGATCTGATTCTCCATAAGATTATAACCCGATAATAGAACATGACAAATCCTTGTTCCTTGAGCACAAGTTCACTATGATTCGGAGAGAACGGTCTTTGTCAGCAGACTGGCCAGGGAAAACTAATTTTCAGGCTCTGCTTACCATGTCGGTTCCACTGTTCATTGTCGCTGCCACCATGTGCCGTCTGTTTGAGGATCACAATCTGGACCCGGAGCAATGTCTCGCTGAGGTCCTCAAAAACCGAAACCAAGAGTCACAGTTGGATGGAATATACCTCCCGGTATTCAACAGGCTCCTTTCCAGTTATGACGAAGAGAGACGAGACAAGCTGGCTAATAAAATCCAAGAGCTTGTTGGTTTAATTATCCTCCTCGAGACCCCACTCTCAGCTGTTGCTCTTGCCAAACTGATGAATATTGAGTTATCATCAATCAAAGTCAGGTTGAACCCACTGCACTCAGTTCTCAACATACCAAATGATGAGGCAATGCCAGTCAGACTTTTTCATCTCTCATTCCGGGAGTTCCTTTCTTCGTCCTAGAACGCGCAAAAGATCTCCAATCTGGGTTGACAAGAAGCAGACACATCAAAGACCCAACAGATTACTATCTTGATATCATGTGCAAGAAGCTGAAGAAAAATATATGCAATCTTCAGAGCTATGGAACTGACCGCAGAGACATTGATACACATTCTGTTATTCATTATTTGCCACCAGAGCTGCAGTATTCCTGTCGCTATTGGACCTACCAATTGGTACAAAGCAAGGATCCAGAGACGCAGGCAGATACTGTCTTGGCATATCTTGAAGTCCATTTTCTTCACTGGGCAGAAGTAATGAGCATCTTAGGTAATATAGCAGAAATTGTGGAGTGTATCAACACTCCGCAGTCCGCTTTGCAAGTGAGTCAGAAATATCATCTTGTAATTTTGTTGCTAAGCTTGATAGGGCAACAATCACCCCATTTTGAGAATACTGCAGGATGCGAAGCGGTAGTTTTGAAGAATAGCCAGATAGCAAATACTGTGCCTCTTCAACTCTTTGCTTCTGGATTGATCTTCGCGCCAGCAACGGTGACAGCTAGGGGAAAGTTGGGAAAAGAGCTTTCTGATTGGTTATCTAGAGGCCCAAAAGTCGAAGATAATTGGGGCCGGGAATTACAGACTCTAGAGGGCCATTCAGATTGGATTGAATCAGTTACCTTCTCACCAAATGGCCAGCTGCTGGCATCTTGCTCCCAGGATGGGACCATCCGGCTCTGGGATCCTGCTACTGGCAGTCTCAAGAGTACTCTGGAGGGCCATTCAGGTTGGGTTCGGTCAGTGGCCTTCTCACCAGAGGGCCAGCTGCTGGCATCTGGCTCCTCTGATAAGATCATCAACCTCTGGGATCCTGCTACTGGCAGCCTCAAGCACACTCTGGAGGGCCACTCTGCTTTACTTCAGGCAGTAGCCTTCTCACCAGATGGCCAGCTGCTGGCATCTGGCTACCGATAGAACCATTAAGCTCTGGGATCCTGCCACTGGCACCCTCAAGCATACTATGAGCTCTTATGGCATAGTTACCAACATCGAATTCTCGATGAAGTTGCCTCAACTCATTACCAACCTGGGAACTTTTAGTATCCAAGCCTGCAATGCAGACTTATCAAGATCCTTTGATATAAAGGCTGAGGCCTCTCTGCAGCGAAACCGTTGGTTTGCTATTCAAGGCCGGAGAGAATTATGGATCCCTCCTGAGTATCGGCCCACCTCTTCAGCAGTCAAATACAGTACTATAGCGTTTGGCTGCAGAAATGGCAGGGTTTGTGTAATATCATTGTCTATTTAGCGAAGCTGTATAATGCTTTATGATGTCCTGCTGCTAAATATCTTACTATTTTCATGCCTCTTGAAAAGGGAAGGCGTGGTTACCTATGTGAACTAAGGGTCATATATTTATCTGCTGTCGATAGAAATATCACGATTTTTCAGCCACCTCTAATGAGTTCGCTTGCCAGCATAACTGATTTCGGATTAAGCATGGCCATAACGGTCATTCTTACTCGCAAAAGAGTGCATATACTTTGTGCCAGCCTAACGTGTACGGAGGCCTAAAGGGACAAAAAGGAAAAAATAAAAATTACCTGTATTAGTTAGTATTCGTAAACGTGGTCTGGAACTTCGAAAACAGCGCGAAAGTTGTAAATAACAAACCCGGTTCTGAAATTTCTGTAAGATTGTCACCTCGGTTCCGCCGAATAGAATCGAGTGTCTCAGGGACCATCCTTTTATCTGGGTTTTAGGCTGCACCCACAACAGACATTGAGTCATTCTTCTCTTGCACTGATGATCATTGCAGATCAGCTCTCTCTTGAAACAATGTGCTGCGCCATGGGAGGAATGCGCGCATCTTCTGTCCGAGAGATCACGCCAGACAATATTCGGAGGCCGAACCGCTAGCGGCTCCGGCGGTGCTTCCGAAGCCGACGGCGCAAACGGAGCTCCAGGCGCTCTTCGGCCGCGCCAAAGTGCAGTGCAGTGCCTGCCGTTAGAACGAGACGCCTGAAGTGGTCAACAAGCAGTATCTGACGGCTTATCTAGGCCTAGTGCGCCAATGAAGCCTGCATAGGCCGCTTAGCAGCGCAGCTATAGGATATGGACTCGTCACGGCCGTTGAGCTTAGGAAATGGACGCGACTGGAGCTTCAACCCTTGAAATCGCAAATGAGCCCGCTCCATGAATTGTTTCAGAGGGGCTGGAAGATTGAGGCGAGAACTGATCGTTAATGAGCCGGTAGTGATCACCGTCTACTGTTGTCAAGCCGTGATGAATGGGCACGATTCAGAGCGTAGCAGCATTATATCAATATTGTCGATATTGTCGCGATTGTCACCCCAGCTCCTCTTCAGCTGCCATGACCAAGAATCCATCCAGAGTTTATCCAAATCAGTCTCACCACTCGCGTTTGCGTGGCGGATCGGTGACCGGTAGGGCGCAGCAAGACTCCCCACCTGCTTACGGTGTTACAGGCCCCGGCACTCTCCGACAAGCAGAGACCACCAGAGACAGAATATTTAACCAGTTAATGATCCAGGTAGACATTCCCTGCCCGAAGCGCCCGGAATCCACATTCTCACGATCAAACTTTCGCTTTGCAGCACGATTCCAAACATACTTCGATGGCAAACCTCGTGAATCGGCGCCTCGTCGCCAACGCTCTGACGGTCCTCGCTCTCGGTGGAATCGGCGCGTATACTGCTTCGACTTGCTTGATCAAGAACGTGTCCGCAGAGTCGCGCAGTGCAGAACCACACAAGGTCTTTGGCCGTGGTCCGGCATTCAAGTCCCTCCGTCTTCACAGCTCAGAGAGCGTCAACGACATCACAAAGCGGCTGCGGTTTGAGCTACCTGGCGGAGAGAGTTCAATAAGTGGCCTCGGTCTGACTTGTGAGTCTGTCCTCTGTGCTTAATTAGTCTGCGGAACTGAACAAGGAAAGAGAAAGGGAATTGGGGAGGGGCTAATTTGGATCTCACCCAGCTGCTCTCCTTACGTTCTCGAAGCCAGAGGGCAGCTGGCTACCCGCTGTGCGACCGTATACTCCCATCAGCAAACTAGGTAAGCAAGACCTCCCAGCCGGTTCTAGTCGCGTTCTCTGACGAACTGACCAAACCATCTGACCGGAACCATAGATGAACCCGGCTTTGTCGATCTGCTAGTCAAACGGTATCCCAACGGAAAGGCAAGCACGCATTTGCATAGCTTGAAACCAGGCGATAACCTCTTCGTTCTTGCATCCATTCCCGGTTTCAATTGGACCCCAAACAAGTTTTCCCACGTCTACCTCATCGCCGGCGGCGCTGGGATAACGCCAATCTACCAGCTCGCGCAGGGCATCCTGGACAATCCGGCGGACAAGACGAAAATCACCGTGATATTCGGCGTCAACACGGAGAAGGATATGCTTCTGCGTGAGGAGTTTGATGCGTATCAACGGGCGCATCCTGATCGAATTGATGTTCACTATACAGTCAGTCGGCCGGGTAGCGAGTTCAGGCCGGCTCCAAACGTGCGATCAGGTTACGTGACGAGGCAGGTTCTTGCAGAGGTCATGGGGGGTCCTGACGAGGCCGATACGAAGATATTTGTTTGCGGGCCGCCCGCGATGGAGAAGGCGCTGGTTGGGGGCGGATTTGGCCAGGGCCAGCCGGGGATTCTGCAGCAGCTGGGCTATTCGAAGGATAGGATCTACCGGTTTTAAAGCACGACACAGCTCAACTTCTGTACTATAACCGTCTCATCTTCATTATCTTTTCAGTCTCTGCGTGGAATCAGATAAGAAAGCACAACATTCTGCTCCACGTCATTCGCTTACTGTTGGGGTAGAGCTTGGGCGATCTCTAATCTAGTATTAGCAAGCTCGCCACGTCTCGGGATCCGCGGGTCCCACTCCGGCTCGAGCCGCTCCAAGCTTTAGAAACGGAGTCCATATCCGCAACAAGACTTTTCTCTAATCGATTTTGCACCTCGCCCTGCTCAATATCGTGGAAGTTCGAGGTTTGAGTGCATAAGTTATCGGCAGGTAATCTTAGGCACTGTGCTTTTTTCCTTACAAATGTTGACGGCACTGCGGTACCGGGAACAAAAACGCCCGTTGCTGCTGGAGTGGAGAGCCTCAAAAGGGTTTATCGTCTTTGTGGTTGTATTCGCTATTTTCACTGTATGATACCCGTTCCTGTATGTGCTGATCTGATGCTAATCATTGTTGTAGGATATCTTGTTGTATGGGATTGTACGTATATCGGGTTACGCTTCGACGTTCGAGTCTGACAAATCCCCAGATTGTGCCAGTGACTCCGACTGCGCTAAATGAAAGAGCTGGCATTGCAGAGGGCGATGGTACGTACTCTTCGCCTTATGTGGTATCCTCCCAATAACGCCAGGTAGAACAATCTTGGACATCGATCCTACTGGGCCTGTACGGCGGGGCCCTCCTCGCATCCTCGCGTAGGTAGCCTCACCCAGAACCTGAGGAACGTATGTGCTGATAAAAGGCTCAGCCCCCGCAGGGTATCTCGCCGACAGAATCGAGTCGCGCCGGTGGCCGCTGATCCTCGGCCTTGTCGCCCTCGGCGCCTCAACGGCCCTTCTCTGCGTCGGAACCCACATCGGGCTCTGGATAGCCGGCCGTCTATGTCAGGGTGTTTCTGCGGCTGTCGTCTGGACAGTCGGGTGTGCACTGCTGGTCGACACTGTCGATAAGGATGGCTTGGGCCAAGCTCTTGGGTATATCGGGATGGGGATGACCTTTGGTGCTATGGGCGGCCCCTTACTCGGCGGTGTTTTGTACGAGCATGGCGGGTACTACTCGGTATTTGCATTGGCGTTTGCCCTAATTGCACTGGATATCGTCTTTCGGGTTGTCATGATTGAGGGGAAGGATGCGGTTCAGTGGCTCGCTGAGGATGAGCAAGTGCAAGAAACGGTATCAGGGACTTTACAGCTTCAGCAGCCAGACGATATCGAGCGCCAGGAAGACGAGAATGAACATGAAAAAAGATCTTCGGAGCCAGCACCTCTACGGGACAACCACCCCTTCCCGCCCTCGTCTGCCGAACAGCCACCAAAGAGAAAGCAGCGAAAGGCAGCCCTCCTCACCCTCCTCGCGTCATCGCGCATTCTCGTCGCCCTCTGGGCCTACTTCATCCTCTCTCTGCTTCTCACTTCCTTTGACAGCGTTCTCCCGCTCTTCGTCGATGAAACATTCCACTGGAAACAAACTGCCCAAGGCCTAGTCTTCATCCCCCTCACAGTCCCCCACACCCTCGACCCCATATTCGGTTACATCAACGACAACTACCCCTCGTCCCGCCGATACCTCGCAGGGGGGGCATTCTTCGCAACTGTCCCGGTTCTTGTCTGTCTGCGTCTCGTGAAGTCAGACAGCATCCATGACATCATCCTTCTATGCGCACTTCTGGCTCTAGTGGGAGTCTGTATAGCCGCTATGTTCTCAATCATCCTAGTGGAAGTCTCCTACGTCGTGCAGGAAAAAGAAGATGCTAATCCCGGGGTGTGGGGGAAGGGGGGCGCGATGGCGCTAGCCTACGGGGTGTCAAATTCCGCGTGGGCCGGCGGCAGTCTCGCGGGTCCGTTTCTGGCAGGCTTTATTCGGGAGAATGCAGGATGGGGGACTATGGCGTGGGTTTTGGCACTAGTGGTGGGGAGTACGGGGGTGCCGGTCTTGGGCTTTATTGGGGGTTGGGTTTCTCGGCGACGTGAAGGTGTTGGGAGAAGTGAAAGACAGTGGAGGGGTGACCAGCAGAGTGAGATGCCGGTGGCCTGATACATATCATATACCTCGCCTTGGATATTTTTGGCAGGCGCTATTTTAGTGGCGCATGAATATATTTGCATCATGGCATACTACAGCATACTATAGCATAGTATATAAAGACACCAGTGATGACTGAAGCTTCCTAAGCCCTAGCATCCTCACAAAGCCCTGATTACCACCTCCGCCTCTCCGACCCCATCACTAGATGCCCTAAGCACAATATCCCCATGTGTACCAAGCTCCCCTTTCACGATACACAAAGCCAACCCGTTGAAGGCCGTCCGTTCGTGAGACGGGAAAGCCGTGTAGTCAGCAGGAAAGCCATTATCTGTAGCGACTATCTCTCCTGGGCCAGAGACTTCGAAGTGGATTAGGTTCTTCGCCTCAGGTACGACATTGTCCTGGCCGTCGAGAACTTCCAGGGTCACGAAGGAGAGGTCCTCGCCGTCAGCAGTTATCTGGGCCCGGTCAGGAGTGAGACGGAGTTGTGTTGGTTCGCCGGCTGTCTTTACGGTATCTGTTGCCCACTTGCTGCCGTTTTTATAGGCGACGACTTGTACCTCGCCAGGTTCATAGACGACCTCGTCCCATCTAAACCGATACGTCAGAGGGTCTTTCTCGAGCCTCCCCTGCGACACCCCATTGACAAAAAGCTCTGCCTCGTCACCAGAGGTAAAGACATGGACCGGCGTAACCTGTCCAACTCTTTCCGGCCAGCTCCAATGCGGCACAATACGCGCCATACGGAAATCCGGCCGCCACCGTGCCTGGTACAGGTAGAAGCGCTCCTTCTTGAATCCCGCGAGATCAATTATTCCTGAGTATGCGCTCCTTGCGCCGTCGTAGTATGGATATGGCTCACCGAGGTAGTCCCATCCGGCCCAGACAAACCCGCCAGCGACGAAGGAGTGCTCGTCTTGAGTGGCGAAGACGCGGTCGGGTGATGAGCCGGGGTCGGATGAGTAAAGTTCATATGCGGAAATCTCGAGCGTGGTCGAGTTTCCGCCGGAGGTGTCATTAACAGGCGCACTGGTGTAGTTTGTAACGGGGAATAAGAACGTTCCACGGGTGCTAAGCGACCAGGCGACTTCGCTCCCCAGGATGAGTTTGTCGGGATGCGTTACATGGAATACACTGTACTGCGGGTCCCTTCTGTTTCCCTCTAGATGTGAATAGGCCGGGCCGTATCGTAAACCTTCGCCTTGGTAATTGAGGCTGATGAGGTCGACCACGCCCGCGAAGGACGAATTAGGCCATGCACTGTTCATCGACGCCGTGACTGGCCGGGTGGTGTCTTCTTCTCTTACAATATCCCGCAGGTAGGTCGCAATGGCTGCGGCTGTACCGTCGTCCGATTGCTCTGCGACTTCGTTCCCAATGCTCCAGATTATGACAGAGGGATGGTTGCGATCTCGACGTAGGAAGGATCGTAGATCTGGCTCGCGCCAGTCGTTAAATATCAGGTGAAAATCCAGGTCAGTCTTCTGCTGTGCCCAGGAATCGAAGATCTCATCGAGGACTAGGAAGCCCATCCGGTCCGTCATTTCTAGGAGCTCGGGTGCCGGGGGGTTATGTGCTGTCCTAATTGCATTGACGCCGAGTTCACGCAGTAGCTCCAGTTGCCGCTGTGCGGCTCTCCTGTTGAACGCCGCTCCTAAAGCACCTAGGTCATGATGCTGGTTGACGCCTTGGATACGTACTGACTCGCCGTTAACTGAGAGGCCCGTATTAGGATTGTACTTTACCGAACGAACTCCGAACTCGGTGCTGTATGTATCGAGTAGGCGGCCACTTGCGTCGTATAACGAAGTGACGGTAATGTACAGATTGGGGGTCTGATTCGGCGGAGGTCCCCATAGACGGGGATCCCGAATGGTCGTCGACGCGGACAGAAACTTTTTACTGTCCTTGTCAAGAATAACCTTATGCCTGGGAAATTGTGCGACTTTTCGACCGCGCACATGGCCATTCGTAGAGTCAAGGTCAAAGATCTCCGTAGCGACCTCTACCCTCTGTTTTTTCTGACCCTTGTTCTCGATCTGCACCTGGAGATCAACTGTTGCTTTCCGGCTGGAAACATCCCTCGTCGTCACCTTCGTCCCGTAGTGAGCGACATGTGTAGGATTAACCTTGGTCAGCCACACGTTGCGGTAAATCCCGCCACCAGGATACCACCTTGACGAGCTCCCAGAAGGATTCTCCACACGGATAGCAAGCTGGTTCTCTTCCCCTTGCTGCAGGTATGGAGTAAGATCAAGCTGAAACGAATTGTATCCATATGGCCAACCGCCAACCAGATGGCCATTGAGCCAAACCATGGGATAAGACATGGCACCGTCGATTTCCAATAAGACCACTTTATCACTGTCTTCTTGTGTAATATTCAGCTTGCGCCGATACCATCCCACCCCCTGCACTGGAAGTCGACCCATAGCTGAAGGTATCTCGGGGTCGTCGTCTGTATAAAATGGTCCAGTGATAGCCCAGTCATGGGGCAGACGCACGACATCCCAGCTACTGTCGTCAAAACTATTATGCACATATGGAATGTCGCCATCCGGCTCGGTAGATGGGCGCTCATGTTGTGCATTGGCGTTCTTGATATAGTCGTTGCCTACAGGCAGGATCCAGGGCTTTAATACTTGAAGACTGGAATCGTTCGCGTCGGGACGAAGGTCGTAGACAACATTGTCTGGTATCTGCTCGGAGTGCCAAAATTTCCATTGATAGTTGAGACTTGCTCGTTCACGCACGCGTTGCGAGGGAGTTTTGCCGGTGTTGCGCGCTGATAGCGCAACGGCAGATGAGGCCGCAAGGGCAAGGCCCCATCCTAGATATGCGCAAGACTGGAGTTTCATGAGGACAGGCTTTGTCCATAGGCCCAGGAGGTTGGAACCTCAGCGGGAGACGAACGGTCCCTTTTTTTAAGGTTCTTAGAAAAGCACAGTATTCTGTTGATCCGACGGCGCGGGATGTATCTGCCAATTGTGCTCGACCAAAGCCGCTGGTCTCAGGATATTCTTCCGCCAATGGTACCTAGTATCCTCCATTTTATTAACTCCAATTCCGCTGCAGAAGTAAAGCCTGACGATCGTCAATATCCGCTTGCATGGCGATTGTTATTTAGCCGAAACCCCGCCTTATACAAAGCCTCTGTGGGGACGTTATTTCCCGGCAGCAATGCACGTAATGCGGGGTACGTAGCTCAGAAACGAGCCGTGTATCCTGCAGACATTGAAAGGTCTACCTCGTTGTTCATCGAATTCCGTCAATACTCCGATCCCAGATGATGCCATGAGAGGACTGACTCTTATGAGCTTGAGTATGCCTCTTCAGCGGCCATTTCAACCCCCTGAATGAACTCTTCGGCCAAACATCGTATGAGGTTCCCTAAACCACCGCAATTTGATCTCGAGTTGGTAACGTAGAGATTACTGAGAGCGGTTCACTGGATGGAGTCAGTCAACGTTCTGTCGTTGCGATCAACGCCGCACACGCGCTGGAGCGAAGAGAAACCAACTCGTCAGGTGAAAATATAGACATCGCGGCTTGCAGTACGGTCCTGAGTCTTCACGCCAAAAGAAAATTCTCGTCGCTGCTCGTCGCTACTCGTCGCTACGCTGAGCCTTCGAGTACTTAGATGATGCTTAGTGGTGACATGGAGTCTCTCTGACGCCGAGCGTCCGCCGAGTACCACATCCCGCCCCGCCGCCACTTTGTGTTGCTTGTTCTCCCCGCACAGCCCCACGAACCATTCCACCTGTGCAGACCGCTGCAGTCTCAGGTCCAATACGCAACATCACAGCCCGGTACGATCATGGCACTGACGATGTGGGGTATCCTCGCTCGGGTATCGAGGGGCTGCATTCGAAGCTGGTTAATCGACTGATCCTCAATTCAACCATCCGCGAGTTTCAAAAGGAAAATGGCATCTCCGCAAGTCCAGCACGACGGCTTGAATGCGACGTTCACTGGAATCGAGACGCAGTGCGACGGCACAGTGGTTCATCATTTCCGCGGTATCAAGTATGCCAGTATCCCTGGGCGGTTTGAGCGCGCACAGCCGGTGACGGGGTTCGACGGGCGGACTGTTGATAGTTCGCGGTTTGGGTATGTCACACTCTATCATCCTTGCCGGATCAACGATTAGATTTTGGGTTAATACTTGCATATTCTAGGCCCCGATGTCCCCAGGTCGATATCGATGTCCGCCATCTCCTCCGCATCCCCGAGGATTTTGTGATTGAACAGGAAGCCGAGGATGAGTTCGAGTGTTTGACTGTCGACATCACCTGCCCTCCTGGTGCGGCAAGCAAGGACGCTTTCCCGGTCCTGGTTTGGATTCATGGTATGCGGGATACGATGCATTGGGTGTGATGGCTTGGGCTGATAGTAGTGTTTAGGCGGTTCGCAGATTATGACATTTTGCTCTGCGGCGTCCAAGATTTGCGGTACGTTGATTTTAAAGCCCCTTGTGCTTCGAAATTTGAATTTGACTTTCTAACTAAGTACGCTTTTAGACCCCTCCAAGCTCGTCGCTGACTCCATAAAATCTGGCCAGCCGTTCATCTTCGTCTCCATCAACTACCGACTCAACATTTTCAGCTTCGGAGACGGCGGCGAGACGAACCTGGCCATCAAGGATCAGCGATTGGGACTTGACTGGGTGCGGAGGAACATTGCTGGTTTTGGCGGCAACGCGGTACGTGTTCTCAGTCTGCTCCACGATATCGGCTAACTGAAGATCGATAGGACAACATTACTTTGGCTGGAGAGAGTGCCGGTGCTATCTACGTCCATGCGCACCTCATCACCGGCCCGCCGGTGAAGAAGGCCGTTCTCGCCTCCGGATCCCTGTATCTGTCATCCCCGCTGCCCGTGGAACGAGGAAATGCTCTCATCAAAGCACTTGAGGCGAAGGTACAGCAGTACGGCGAGACCTCGCTCCGGCAAGCTACTGTTCCGTCCCTACTACGGGCATTGAAGGAGAGCAACGTCAACACCATGTGGATACAGGAGGACGATGAACTAAAGGACTGGGAGATCAGACCTGAGCAGGCTGACGAGGTCATGATCGGTGATACCGAGTACGAGGTATGTCATCCGTCCCTGTTCCGATTCCCAGACTGCTCGTATAGTATTAACCAATGCAGTCCGTCATCTGGCGCAACGGCATCGAGACCTTCGACGGGCCAACCATTGCCGCAGCGTTCGAGCAAAACCAAACATACGGGCCTACACTCCGCAAGATGTACAACGTCGTCCCCGACCGCCCAACAGCATGCAAACTCGGCGCCTTGGACCTCGTCAATGACGCACGCTACACCCTTCCCGTCGAGCTCATTTCCGACAAGATGACTGCCGCCGGAAAACGCGTCTTCAAGTACGTCGTCGACCAGGTCAACCCATGGCAAGCTTCTGCACGGTCCCACCACGCCGTTGACCTGCTTTTCCTATTCGGAGGCATTGATCTGTCCTTCAATCCATCTGCGGACGCGGTGGGCAAGGATATGAGGAGACGTTGGATTGCATTTGTGAATGGGAGAAGCCCTTGGAATCCCGAGAAGCGCTTTGCGTTCGGACCAGTGGGCGAGTGTCGGGAAATTTCCGAGGCTGGGTTCGCGGCGAGACGGAGAGTGGCGCATCTTCAGGCGCTGAGGGAGGCGGGAATTGGAGTCTACTTGCCCATTGTGTTTGCCTTGACGGCGGGAAAGATTAGTTTGTTAAATTAAGATAGAGCAGAATAATACCTATAAACCACTGCATTTCTACTCCTTACAGTATGAAGGCATACTTGACACGTGACGTTGCGCTAGTGGCAGCTTCCCAACACATCAACTCCTATCCTTCTACACTTGGTCTGTCAGAGATCTTTAGCCAACTAGCCGCCCAGTGGATGGAAAGCCCTTCAATCTTAACCATGCAACGGAAGCCCCTTCAGGTCCGCTGGATCCCAGGTCACTCTG